>NW_017729024.1:22541698-22566376 GCF_001723915.1 Gavialis gangeticus | reverse complement strand
CCCCTGCTTTGGAGGGGAGCGGGCGGTGGACATGGCCAGAGGCAGAGCAGTTGCAGCATGCGGCATTGGGTAGTGGCACTCTGTCCCTGTGCCCCCCCATTATTGTTGATGGGCAGTTGGCTAGTATATACGTATTTGTCTATAGAGCTCTGTATGCAGTGACGCATATACAACTAAGCTGTCAATCAGATTATGTATGTCTACTTATTGATCTAAAATACCTATAAATGTGTATGTATGTAATATCAACAATCTGGGTTATTTGTCATTATTAGAGGAAAGATGGTCTAGTAGTTAAAATGCTCACCTGGAATTGGAGGAACTGGGTTTAGTTCCCTGTTATATGCAGACCTTGAGCAAGTCACTAGAGTTTTCCTTGCACTTGTTCCTCTAATGTAAAAAATGGAGTATAAATAATGTCAAACCTCTGAGGGGTGTTGTGAGGATACGTAGATTTAAGACTCCGGTGTGCTTATAGTCAGCTCTGATAGAGGCCAGATACCTCTGGTGAACAGATTTTAGTTGTACATATGTTGCTGCATATGGTGCCTTGTACACAACATAGGGTACATCTGTACCCAAAGAAGGGGTTTACTGAAGACAGCTGACTTTATAGGGTTGGACCTAGCCCCTAATGGGCTTCATCTTGTAAGTTCTTATTACTGGGTATGATGCTTACTACTCGGAATTCCTGTTGACTAGTGTGGGACAACTCAGGGTTGCAAGCAGTATATCTAATCAGTAAATGTTTATAGGACCTGACTGTAAACTAAACATGGCAAAGGAAAGGGGGATATGGGTTTCAGGGAAGCAAGAAAATCATGGGGTGAGGTTTATACAAGATAAGGTTTGGGCTTTTTTGGTTTAAAAAAAATGTTTCTGTCATTAAGACATCCTGGCACAGAAATGGGGCTCTGCCTTGGAAAGCTAAATTATTGAAGTGGGTTTTAAAGGAGATGGAGGTTGTTTCAGAATATAGAAGAAGCTTTTGTGGAAGACAGAGGATCCAGGCAACTACAGTTGGTTGAGAGCAATATGAGGAAATGCAAAATGGAACTAGTTGTGACTCCTGATGGTGAACTCTGACTTTGATGAGCAACAAGAAATGATGAATTTTGCATGGGTCAGTTGAAAGAGAAGTGTTGCTATTTTTTCTCCAAAGAGAGGTAGTAGAGTTACAACACATTTGATACATATCTAATGTCTTTCTGATTCAACATCAGGGGTGGGCAATTATTTATGCCTCGGGGCCACTTAAGAAGTTTAGGTGAGCAGTTGCATGCCGGGTCAGCACTGCACCCCCCTGCCCCATCCCTCCAGCGTGCTCACCAAAAGTCTCTAAGTGGTTCTGCTCCATGCTCAGCTGGGTGGCTGGGATGGGGCTGCGGATGGGCAAGGAGTGGCATCTGTGGAGTGGAACAGTCATGCGGGGCTGGGGCTGGCAACGTGGAGCAGTGATGGCATGGGATCAGGGCCTAGGGCAGAACCCTGACCCACTCTCTGAATGTCTCTACAATAGATATCGGTTTCTCAGTGGGCAGTAGCTTGTGGGGAGTGGGTCGTGGCTCTGCCCTGGGCCCTAGCCTCATGCTGTCACCTCCCTACACTCCTGGGGTCTTCTTGGAGACTGGATTGGGTACGCAGCTGGGCGGACGGGATGGGGCCATGGGTGGGAAGGAGCTGTGTCTAGGAGTAGGATGGATCAGAAGAGCCAGGTCTGGGACAGAGCTGTGATCCACTCCCTGCATGTCTCTGCCCACAGAACCAATGCCTGTCACAGGGACATGTGGGCAGGGGATTATGATTTTGCCCTGGGTCCTGGCCTTACACTATCAGTGCCCCATGATTCCACCCTGCCTGCCATTCCAAGTCCCGGACACCACCCCCTGTCTACCCATGGCCCCATCCCATCTGCCCAGCTGTGTGCCCTGCCTGTGCGGGTCTTGCCCCTGGTGGTTGGTACAGGGTAGATAGGCCAGAGTGCCTGGGTAGCAGGGCTGGGGGTAGCACTGGCAGCTGGAAGGAGCTGCTACTGTCAGGACTTCCAGGAATTGAGTGTGGCCACCATGCAGCTCCCGCCCTGCTGAGCACTTGGGTGCAGTGGGACTGGCTGCATGCACCACAGCCCTGGCCAGTCAGGACTGAGCACCCCCTCCCCCACCCAGTGGGCTGGGTAAAAACTCTTGGTGGGCCAAATTTGGCTTGTGGGCTGTATTTTACCCACTCTTGTTCTAGGTGCTGTTTTTTTCCCTATATTTTTGTGGTGAATGATTTTACTTAAGGCATCTGAAGAAGCTGAACTCTTTGTAGTTATACAAAGTCCTCCTAATGCCACTTACAATTTGATTCTTTTTTTTCAAGATATATATTTTTGGGGGAATATTTACTGTCTTTGATTTATATATTTATTTTGTAGACTTATTATGTATGCTTTGCCATCTTTGTTATATTTTCTCCTGTATTGGATCAAAGGTACTATATACATTGGGGCAAGTATCCTCCTTGTGTTCAGACAGTGCCAGGAACAATGAGTCCATAATTTGTGACTGGGATCTCTAAGCACTACTGCTGTACACATGTGGCAAACAAATTCAACAAAACATTCTCCTGATGTCAACTCCACACCTCTCCAGAGGAACTATTTTCTGCCCCAGCTTAATTTATAATTTCTTTAAAATGTGAATCTTTTTTTCTACCCTTTTGGCTAAATTATCAATAACCTGCCTTAATTGCTATAGTCACTTCCTTCCATTAGATAGGCTTTAGAACTCACAGGGTGCACCTACACATGTGCTTTACTGCAGTTGACTAATTAACTGTGCAGTAAAGTCTTGCTGTCTACACGTGTGCCCATACTAGGGCACAGTAAACTAATTTATTGCTCTATCAGGGACAAGTACTGTCCTGCAGTGGAGTAGTTACTAGCGCTGAAATGCATGTGTAGGATGGTGACTGGGGATGGCTGGGGCACGAGGATGCTACAGTTCAGGGAGCTGCCTGCTGGCTAGCTCCACACTATAGCATGCTCATGCTCCAAACAGCTCCTCTGCAGCACATTGAGCTGGGGCAGAGCAGCCCTGGGCTAGCAGGCTGACCCTCCCTCCGTCCCAGGCCCCTTGCCAGCCTGGGCTGCTCTGCCCTGGGTCAGCCTACTGTGGTCCCAGGTGCACATGTAACAATAAACTTCAGAGTGAATTGCACCAGAATTTATTGCTACATTCTCATTGCACATGTAGATGCACCCAAAGTGTGGTAAGAGAATGAATATCCCACCCTTATGTGGGCCCCGGTATGTGGAATTCAGTTACATGTTTGTAATCTCTTTGAAGATCCTTTGTGTTGTGTGTTCCAGGTTTTCCATCCTCAACAGTTTCCTCACTCGCCTCCAGTTTTCAGGCTGCTTCCCAACATTCTCCTGCTACCACCTTCCCACCCACAATGTGCTTCTTGTCTCAGCCCTCTCTTTCTTGTCCCATTTCTTCGTTGCTTAGAGAAGATGTCGTCACCACCACCAGTACCACTCTAAATTAGCTCCTTTACTTCCTTATTGCTGTTCAAGGTCATGCCTTCAGGAGGGAAAGAAAGTAGGTGCTCAGTGAGACTGTGAGACTATCTCCGAGGTTCTGTGAGACTATCTCTGAGGCTGTGTAACAACTTGAACAGAAATTGTAGTGAACCTGATGCTTGGCTGCATTCCTTTATGGTAGTTGTATAATTAGCATTAGAAACAAATGTCACTCTTCCACAATATACATCTAGATTGTAACTTCACTAGAATGTAACTTTCTCCAAGAAATCAACCAAGTAATTCAGAGTTCAATTTTTTGTTTTCTTTTGTTTTTCAATATTCTAAATGGGACAAGAGGCCTGACCTGTTTGGGACAAGAGGCCTGACCTGTTTTTCAGTCCATGTGCCTTAGGGGGATAGTCAGCCTGTATTTCCATTTAAATTTCCTGAAATGCTTTCTCAGTTCAAGGTTATTTTTAAATGACCCAGAACAGGAAGGATACAGATGGGGTGGAGTGCTCTGGGAAATGCAGCCAGTTGCTGGAAAAATATTTGAGGGAAGCTATAGGAGTTTCCAAAGTAGCTTCACTGACACACAAACAATGGGAATTGACCCGTGTTATTAAGTACTTTTTTCCAGTCTTTTCATCTCTTACAAATGTGTGTTTTGTTTGCTCATCAATATCTGGAGCAAAATCCTGTTATCAGTATTCAGCAACAACTTCCACTGATAGTAATGGCCCTGTAGCAGGTTGCCTTGCCTGCAGGGTTTTCCAGGCAGGCTTTGCTTTCTCAGGAGCTCCTCAATCAGTTCATAGAACTAAAATAATGTCTTTTAACAAACAGACAAGGAGACAAAACCATGTTGTCTTGTCCCAAATACTAGGAGGGGGACCTCTGTAGCTCTTGCACTAGCACAGCAGTCTGTTCCCTCTATGCAGTAAGCAGTTCAGCTCCCAGCTTGCCTCTGACTTGCAGCTGTTTTGTCACAGCTCACTGCCTTGCTGCTCTTTTCTTTCTGTGTTTTTTAAGTTCCCTTAGTAGCAGTCTCCTCACAGCTATAGTTATTCTCTTACAGGCCTCTGATCTTTTCTTTCTCATACTCTAAAACAGGGGTATCAAAATCATACATCCCCACCTGCTAGATGATGGGGGTGGGGCTGGATCAGGCCCAGAGACTGGCTCTGTATGCTGCAGGGCTGGTATGTGCTGCATGGAGTGCGTGGGACCCACAAGCAGCACTGCAGATCGGATGATAGGGTTACGATGTTGCCTGCATGTTGCATCTGACACCTCTGCTCTAAAACATAATTTGGGAGTCCTGGCTTAAAAAGTGAGGTCTATCTTAATTTTCTAGTTATTATTAGGTAAAAAAAGACTGGATATTGGAGTACCTCACCTCTATTTAAAACAGAAAAAAACAATATTTACATAATGGAAAGTGAAGGGGAAAAGCAGAATTGGTAGATAGCAACCGAATAGAGTAGTTCTGGGGTGTCAAAGATCCATCCTACTGGCTGGATCCAGCCCTGTGGAGCTATCATTCATCTCATCGGCCCAGAAATTTGATGGTGGGACAGTCAGTTGCAGCCTTAATTGCTGCTACTCCTGGCTCCCAAGTTATTGCTACCATTTATCCCACGCGAAAATTTCTGGCCTTGTGTATAGCTTCATGGGGTGGATCCAGAGCACAGAGCTATGTCATTTGACTTGTGGAGCTAGAAATTTGGTGTTGAGAGGAGTCATGGTTGCTATAGCTCTGGAAGCTGTAGCAATTAATGCTGCTGTCATCAACTTTTCAGCCCCATAGGGAGCTTCGCAGGCCAGATGATGCTACCCTGTGCTCCGGATCCAGCCCCATGCAACTTATTGGGGAAATGTGGTTGGATTAGTTTGACACCCTTGCAGTAGAACATATAGTATTTTCTGCATACCACATACCCCCAGATAAAATATTTACTTTGTCTTGGGGAAGGAAGAATAAAGAATAAAATGTATTTCCAGAGTTATGGCTGAATAGAGCAGGGACAAAGCCTAATTTTCAACTCACTCACCCTTCCTTACCTACTCAGGCAGAAGCTATGGTTTTAACCCATTCACAGCTAAACTGTCAGCAGCGCTTGCCTGTTCAACAAAAATCTCTGAGACATTAGCTGTTGCTGTAGTCTGGACTCTATGGGTGAATCTAGGATTTTGAAAAGAGCTAAAAACAGCCTGCAGAGGTATGAAATAGGAGAAGGGATCAGGGGGGCCTTACAGACAGCAAAACTGCTGAACAAAGTATAGTTTAACTAGTAGAACATCAAGGCTGTTAAAAAGACAGGGTTGTTAACACATGCGAAGTAAAGAGCAATTGGCAGGAATCAGGTAGATTATAAAGAACCATGAATTCAGCACTGCCTGAACAGAAATGCTGCTTCTGCTAATTTTCAATGTTGAGTGGAGCAGGAGTCAAAGCAAAGTGTAACTGCACCACTGCCTCTCCCCTGCATCTTGCTGCTGGACTGTGCCCATCCCTCATTGCAGGTGCTAGAGAGAAGAAAGGAAAAAAGCAGCAGCTCACTTCCATCGTCTCCATGCTTTTGTTCTGGGCAGAGGAAAAAAAATCAACTTCCTTGCTTAAGACATGCACACCAATTTTGGAAGGTTATTTTTTGGGGGAAAGGTGCATGTAATTTGCAAGTAAATATGCAATTTCTTGAATTTGTTGTTGTTTCCATTTTCAATAGAGAAGGAGTTTAAAGGGAAAAACTTCAGAGACTGGAAAGCCTTTGTGTCACCAAGAACAGGGATAATTGTTTAAGTATAATAATAATAATTAAAATAAATAAATAAAATAACCATATTAAATGGCACTGAACCTTGTATTCTAAATTGTAGTTACACTGCAACAAGTCATGCTTGCACATTTTCTCCAGGCCTGCACAATAATAAAATTCTCTTTCTATCAGATTTGTTTGCCATCTGATATTTGGAGTCACTTTTTATGCCTTGTGCTTTAAAAAAAGTATAACATATATATCTGTAAACAGCTACAGTTTTTTAATGTATAGTTCATTCATCTTTTTAGAGCTAGCTAGTTTGATAGTGTTTCAGGAGGGCAGTTATTTTTGCTAAAACCTGTTGGCTGCCACAGTGTCTATTATGTTATTTAACTAGAAGTTAAAAAGTTCAAATAGCAGTGAGTAATGTAATTGCTTTAAACTTATATCTAAAGTATTAACTAAAACTGCCTAAAAATTGGTTTCCTAGTCACACTCCTACACTTGGATCTGGAAATTGATGTCTGGCACATTGCCTGAGATAGCATTCTGACATCATACAGTTGATCGTTAAGATACTCCATTATGAGGAACACTTCGCAGTAATTAATACATTCTCATGCCCTTCTGGTTTCAACAGTGCATTTACTGTGGAAGTACTTTGCAATTTACTATTACTTAATATATCTGCTAATTGTAAAACTTTGGATAGTTTTAATCCAGGATTTAGTAGAACTGGTATCCATATATTTGCAGGAAACTATCATAGATTAATAAACTTTATAGCAAATCTCAGCAGCACTGCTTTCATTTTGGGTGGGCATGGATTTGAAATTATGTATTCATTTTATAAACATTTTAATTGTTACTAATAAATTACAATTGTTATATAAAATGATGCCACTTATCCACAAAAAGGATACACTTTTGGCTAATAACATAAAATATTTCTTGCAAAGGTAGTGAAAATACCATGCCAGTCAAATTCTGGTTATGACCAAAAGCATATTTTCACATATTCGGTGCTTCTGTGAAATCCTGTTCCACCATCCTTTAATGTTTGCACAAAAGTTGGATACATCCTCCTCTAGGCCTCTTGTTGTGACTTAGGCTGCTGACAAGCATTCACTTAAAGGTGCCATGTGATCTGATCCACAATCCCAACAATTGTGCCATGCAACATGTACTTGGCAGGAGGTACGATTGTGGGTTTGGGGATCAGATCCCAGTTGTGCCATACTACTGGTATAGGGGGGAGCCTGAGATCATGGCTGGGAGTACCAGTTAGCTGATTGGCACTCCCAGCCATGGGAGTGCATTGGAGCCAAGGGCTCAGTCAGCTGACAGGCACTCCCAGCTGCAGAAGTGCACCTCAGCTTTTCAAGGCTCCAGTGCTGGCCATGTGTTCAGTTGGAGGTGGGTTGGGACCAACCACAAAGCTATTACACATTTTTGGGTATAGTAATAACTTTGTGGCTTATTTACTGTTGTATCTCACTATTAATTAAATGAACATGTGGCTGTATTACTGCTTAAAGACGTAATTAACTGGTTAGTCACGTCCTAAGTGTAACATCTGCCATGGGCCCTAGCCTTAAGGTTAGGATGAAAGCACATTACAAAAGTGACCATTTTCTTCAGGACTGCAAGCACAGTGGAACAGAATCACACTTTGACACTTAGATCCCTAATAGGTAGAATAGGATCTGACCCAGTGTGTTTAGTGCTGAAGAATAAAGGGTCCTCTTGTGACCTTGGACAAGTCACTTGCCCAACATTTTACAGATGAGGAAGTGAGGTTACATTTACCTCTTTACCTTGGTGGGGCATTGCATTGATAGTTTTTAAGCATTTAGGTACTATTGAATTAAAGTGGGAGATAAAAGTAAGATGTGCTCCGATAACTATTTCCTGCACAGAATCATGATTGCTCATAGTTTTCATTAAAAAAGTAAGATGTTAATTTTCAAGAACATAGCATAAACTCTATTTTTATAACATGTTAAAATACACCAAAAAAAGACACAAAGGAAAACTGTCAAAGTTCGAAACTTTAAATACCTATGTGTCTGCTACCAAGACAACATGTTTAGTCTATGTCTGCATTGCAGTTGTTGCTATGACTGGCAATGTAGAGAAGACATATGCAAGCTAGTTTTAAACTAACTAGTTTGGGTACCAGTAGTAGTCTAGCCACAACAGTGTGGAGCTCAGCGTGGGCTGCAAAACACTTCTGGGAAGCTGGGTAAATGTTCAGGCATTTTGTTTATGCTGAGCAGCTAGTTGTTAATGGTGTTCTGCTACTGATACCTGAGTTTAAAGCTAGCTTGGGTTATCTACCCAATGCTGTGCTCAGAACAGTGACTGCATTGTAATTATACCACAGTCTGTTTTTAAGCATATGCCCATAAATATCTTTGGAATACACTTACTGTTGTTATAGAATATACAATATGTAACAATATTTTGCAAAAGTCAACCTGGAGGATTTCTAAGGACCGTAGAAGAAAATCTCACCATTGCATGGAAAAGCTGCTTTCATGCATAATTAAGTTAATATTTAGGTAAAGAATATGAATTGTTTTTAAAACACCTTTAATGCTTTTTATATATATATAAAAATAAGAATGACCATTTATTTGCTCCCTACTTTGCATGTGTAAGTTGAAGGGTAGAAAATTCTTGTCTAATTGCATCTTAATTTTCTGTATTGCAGCCAACACATATATTTGTTGAGTTAACATGTTAATTTGCTTCTGAATTGTATGATTAGAGGTATACAAATGAAATTTTCATGTTAAATCAAAGCAGCCAATTGTACATTGGATTTTTTAATTTTTATATCAAGGGCATGTCAGTGAAAAAAATTGTCAGGTTTTTAAAAGTTAGTGATGTTTAAAAAATAAATTACTTGTTTTCATTGTTATTACTTGTTAGTTGCAATTTGTACTTTTTTTTTCTCTCAGAAGCATTCTTTTTTCTGTATATTCTTAAGTTTATGACAGTGAGATAGTATTACAGTCATGATGTAAAGTAGGGATAGGCAACTTCTGGCGCATGTGCCAGAGCATGGCATGCGAATGCATTTTACTTGGCATACGTTCCTTGGGGCAAACGGTAGGGGAGCTGGAAGGGGCCCAATCCTTGTTGTGGCAGTGCCGCCCTGGCCCCTTCTCTGCTGTCCACCTTGAGGTGTGCATGCACTCGCCGCTAGCAGTGAGCTGGGCCAGGGCTCTGCAGATTCTAGTGCAGCTACTTTCAGCTTCCCTGCTGCCTGATTTGAGCAGCTCACGCTCCATGATGGACAGCAGGGGCCTGCCCAGAGCCTGATCTGGCCATGGCAGGCAGCCAGGAGGCTGCAAGTGGCTACACTGGGGTCCATGTAGCCCTGGCCTGGCTTATTGCTAGTAGTGGGTGCAAGCGTGGCTTGGGATGGATGGCACAGAAGGGGCTAGGGCTATGGTGCCACAACAGGGATCGGGCTCTTCTCAACTCTGTGTCGTTTACACACTCCAACATCGTACAAGTCAAGGTTGCGGGTTTGTCAGCACCCTGCCCAAAAATGTTGCTGACAATGTAGAATCTCACTAATTTCAAGGAGTGACTGGGAAGGTCTAGTGCAGATCATGGAACATTGTGAATTATAGTGGTTGTGGAAACAAAAAGCAAATCACTGGCACTGTCAAATACTTTCTTGAGCATTACACTGGCACTGTGATCACATTAAATATACAATAGAATAATTTGTAAAAGTAATGGCCTTAGTGATGCAAGATCTCATTTACAGTGCTACAGCCCCCAGTTCAGCATATTACTTTCATATGTATTTGTCTAATTAAGTACATGAGTATTAATTTGCTTGAAGTGATGTACTTTGATGAAATAGGAAAGATATTAAAGCGGAAAACTGAGACTGTTGAATGGTGAGAATTAGTGGTTTTTTTAGGATGCTGGAGGACAAAGAAACGGAGGGATTGGATGAGAATGTGAAGGTGGAAGGTAACTTGATCATGAAATGATGAAGTTCAAGATTCTAAGGAAAAAAGGAAAGAGAGCAGAAGAATAAAGATACTATACTTCAGAAGGGCAGACTTTCACATACTCCAGGAACTAGTTGGCAAAAAATCCCTTGGTAGGCAAATCTGGAGAAAAGGAGTCCAGGTTGTATATTAAAAAAACATGTTAGGGGTGTAGGAACAGGCTGCCTGATGTGAGGAACAGATAGGAGATGCAACAAGAGACTGGCTTGGATAAACTGTGAGCCCTTCAGCAGTTGAAACTCAAAGAGGGATCGTACAGAAAATAAGCATGCAGGGAGAAAATCAGAAATACCAAGGCACAAAATAAGATGCAGCTAGCATGGGACATCAAAGTCAACAAAAAAGCATTCTGCAAGTATGTCAGAAGTAAGAGGAAGACCAAGGAAAGTGTAAATCTTTTATTGAGTGGAGAGGACAGTTTAATACAGGGGTGGGCAAAATATTTGATGTGTCAATTGTCTGGCCTGCAGGCGGCAGCTCTAGCTCCTGCTTCTGCTAGCACCATGGGGAATGCTGGTTGAAGCAGCCCTGCCCACCTGGCTTTGCACAGCAGGCTGTGGGTGAACCATACTTGGGCCCCAGCATCCCTGCTCGGGCTGGGCCAGTGGTGCCTTGTTTGCCAGTGGCTTGGAGCTGCCAGGCCCTCCCCACCCTGCACTCTAGGAGCATGCAGTGGGTGCTCTGCATCTGTGTCCAGAGGTGGTGGTAAAACTACCCCAGTGCCTCCTGGCAGGTGAAGCCCAGGTCCTGACCTCATCTCCCGCCTCGCCCCATGCAGCACCCCAAGCCAGCCCAGCTACCTCCTGTCTGCAGCTAGTGCGGCTCCCACCCTATCTGCCCAGGTGAGGCTGACCCTTATGGGGCTGGGCTGCCTGGTGGGGGAAACATTTGGCTTCTCTGTCAGGGGCTTTAAACCGTGTGCTGGACAGCTCTGAGAAGGAAGTCTCTTCTCTGCCAGGCAGCTCAGCCGAAGTTGCTGCTTGCAGGACTTAAAGCCCCTGTAGCTGGGGCGTGGGGGGAGACTTTGTTTACCTATTCTGGTTTTAAAGTCCCCAGCAAGAGAAGGCCTTGGACTGCACAGGAGCCATTTGAGACTCATGTGGTCCTTGGGCTGGGGGAGCTGTCAAACAAGCCCTGTCGTGCAGCTGGCATCAGGTCTGCATGGCAGGAATCCTGAGTCACGTTTAAGGTAAGGTGTGATGGAGACGAGCCACAAAATTATTACACAAATTTTGTAGAATAATTTCGTAGCTGGCTTTGTGTTTTGTCACACAGTTAATTGTGGCCAGGTTACTATTTAGGATGTGTGGCCAGGTTGCTATTTATGATTTTATTACCAGGTTAATCATGTCTGAAGTGTAATGCCTGTCAGAGATTTACTTTTGTTGGTACAGATGGGAGTATTATGGAGCACTAACTAGGTGCTAGCATCTGGACCACTGAGCCCTGTAAGATTCTAATTTTGTTTCTCTTGGGAAGAATCTTGATTTTGGTCTCATATTGGGTCAGCAGTACTAATCACTAAAGTTTGTGATGTTATATATGTTTTACTCCAGTATAAGAGTTCAGAATCTGCTCTTAAGGCTCTAAAAGTATCTTAAAGGGTATTTCCTTTGTTTCAAACTGATTTTTTTTCTCCCTCTCTTTTTCTTTCTCCAAATGTTTTTAAGCAAGAATTTGGAAATCCTTCTGTGCTGAAAGGAGAATCAGAAGAAATTTCACAAAGTTAATATCATTGAGATCTTGCTTCCAGTGACTTCTGCAATTGAGGGAATTGAATTGTTGGTTTGGTTTTTTTAAAATCTTGCCTGGAAGTTAAGCGTGAAAGGTAAATTCCCATTCCAGTGAAAATCAGTGGTGTTTTGCCACTGGCTTCAGTGGTGACAACATTTTACCCCAAGATCCTTCTGTAGGCACTTAAAACTTAGGACTTGTTTTGAAAAAGTAAATACCCACACCATCCAGAGAGTTCAGGGAGTGCTACTGGAAGATCAAAATGTCTAAAAATCAGACTATTATGTTAGGAACTTATTTTGAAAATCTTCTGACATATTAATATCTCTGGAATAGTAATAATTTTTTAAAGTCCTTTGCTTTTGAGGAAGCTTGAAGTACATGAAGTATTTTGGGTATTGCAGGATCTTTTGCCATGTACAGAGAAGAATTTTATGCTCCTTGATCTGACATGCCTTTCTGTATGCAGGCCCGAAATTACCCTGGGATTTTCATCATCCCATTGCATTTCAAATTTGTACTGAACTTGTTTTGTTAGAACTGCTCTTTGGCATTAACTTACTGACTTACTATGTTTGCTTCACTATATTCTTTAGGAAAAGAGAATAAAATTGTTCTTTACTGCTTCAGTATGTAAATAACGGTTTTTCAGCCAGAACCGTTGTTTAGACTATTACCTATGTGGTGAAGATTTTAAAATGATTATCTGGTATAAATATTTACATGAGATGGGCCTCAATGACAACTTGAAATTACTAAAAAGGAAATCTTTTGAACATCTAAAGAACTGTGATGTTGCTTTTAATTTTTTCAACATGCTTGATGATCCAAGCAACTATTGTGCCTCTCTAATTAAAGATGTTAAATTGCAGATTTGAATATACAAACAATTTTCCAAGGTTTTTTAATGAATGAAATTTAACCATGTTTTTATTGAGCAGTTTTGCCAGTGAGTTCCCTCTGGACCTAGCTGAGGAATGATACTTTATTTTAATGCAGTGGAGATAGAGCAAGGGATGGGGAGGGAACATGTGATTTCTGTCAGCAGAATTTAAGCAAGATTGTATGGTTATCTCAAGCAGACATTCAGGTGGCCCACTTCAAGTGGCTTCTGCTGTGTCTATAGCACCACATTCTCAACAGTTGAAAAGAGTTGCACCAGGTTCTGCTAGTGACTTCTGACCTTCTATTGGTGATCATCTTTTGCTATGGCTTTGGAAAGCACCAATCCTGTCAGGGCTGAGAACTGTATTATGTCATATACTACTAGCTCTGCATATTTGGAATAGCGCTTCAGGCTTGCTCTTTGAAGATTTTGTAAAATGATTATATGGCGTCCCTATATAATTGTACTAAGAAAAGCATACAGCATAGGAATTTCATCAAAATTATTTTGGACAGAAAATTAAGTTTTCCAAAAATAATGGCACTACCTTCTACTACTACTATTCCTCTTCCCTCGCTTGTCCCATCTAAATGGGGTTGCTGTTGCAGATCCTGGCTTTCCACTGGCTTTGGTATCTTCTTCCAACTCCTTTTCTCTCATGTCCTTCTCCACTATATGTCTCCATCTCATCTTCAGTCTTCCTCTTCCCCTTCTCTCTAGTATTGCTGTTCTGGCAACTTCTTTCCCTACATATTGTTATATATCTTATCCTGTAAGATGTATTCCTTAAAAAAAGAATTACAATGTTTTACTTTAATCTCATTATCCATTACATTTCTTCACAATTCCCTTAGTACAGGGGGCACTGTTTTTAGTACTGTCTGGTTACCAAGTACAAAATCAGATATTTCTTTAGGGCAGTGGTTGTCAGCCTTTTAAAGCTGTAGACCAGATTGACCAGACTAGGTTAGAGGTGGCTGGGTTGGCCCTGGGACCCAGCAGTGGCATACAGAGGGCACTCACAGCCAGTACTTTTTCCTACGGAGTCACAGGGAAAGTGACTGCTACCAAAGCTCCCTGCTGCCAAAACCCCACAACTGTTGACTGGATCTGGCCCATGGCTGATAGGCTGATAACCTCTGCTTTAGATCACCTATTTTGTGGCTGTTAGTGCTATATGTGTTTATCATTTAAATAAGGTAGTACCTAGTCTGAACAAGCTACAGACAGATTAGATTGGGAGGGGGGCTAGTTATATTTCAACCTTCATGTATTCCAGCTGTTATTCAGGCTACCCCATGATTCAGGAAAACACTCAGGCATGTGTTAAATTTTATGAACACCTATGGTATTTTAAGTGATTTAAATGTAGGTCCTTTTAAGTTTTGGAAGGGTATGAGGAGGCATTGCCAAAGACCTTTAATACTGCATTCATGAAGTTTTGAGGCAATTAATACATGAAGTATTTTGATTTTTAAAAATGCATATGTTGTAGAGCTGGAGTAGGCAACCCTCGGCACAAGTGCCAGAGCATGGCGTACACAGGCATTTTGCTTGGCACGTGGGCCTCAGGGTGGATGATGGGGAAGAGGCTGCGGCTATGGCTGCAGCTTCCCCACTGTCAGCCCTTGGCATGCCAACATCATGCGAGTCAGGTTATGGGTATTTTTGGCACTCTGGCCAAAAACATTGCCAACTCCTGTTGTAGAGGTACCTGAGTTACAGAGTTTGTTCATAGTGCAGTCCAGCTAGCTAGGAAACAGATTATGGGTATTGACTACTTGTTTCTGATTGTGTCAGTTTTATAAATTGTTAGATTTGATTAATAGTGGCAGAATGACAAATATATTAGAAACAGAACCTCTAAAACCAATTTTTGAAGATGAGGAATTTAATCTTTCTCTAAAATTTGTAAGTTTCTATCTTGTTATAAAAGGATATACCAGTAATTGTTGAGTCACTTAAAAATGGAACTTCTTCATGCCCTTCAGTTTTATGCCTGATTCTCATGATGGTGACAAATTAGATATAATTCACAAGATTATTTTAAGTACCTTATATTGCATAAATTCTGAGGTATCTCAGTATAGTCTAAAGGAAGAGTCTATTGAATATATGACAGCTGACATAATCTGAAAGGTTTTAGTAAGCAGTTGAAAGGAAAATGTCTACTACAGATAAACGTATAGTTCACTGGTGAAATGTTGAAAACTGGATTTTGACTTAAGGGAACCTTTTGTCTTATTTTAATATTTTAGTGGGAGCTTAGATTAATTATGCTGTGATAACAACTTTCCGAGACTTGTTATAAAACAGTGATTTTGTCATTTTCAGTTACTTAGCCTGAAATGATTTTCATTTGCACATAACTGGGTAGTCTCCGGTCATTTTTAAAGTAATTGTGGACTTACCAGTTCTGTAATGCACTCCAACCTTCAGTTTTCTTCCGGTATAAAATGTTACAGGGTGTGGTGGCAGATTTTCCCAATGTGAGATCCTTGTATATAAATACAATATTTTCATAGTTAAAATACGTTCAGAGATTGGCTTCATACATTTTAGTATGGAGGAAAACTGCAGGAATCCATATACAAATCCAGGGGTGGCATTAAATAGTCTGTACCTGCAGTTATGCTGTTGTGGAAGTGCTAGATTTCCTGTAGGCTTGCCTACTAAAACAATGAGGTAACAAAAGACAATGTCTATAAAAACATCCAAAACCCTTGGTTCTATATTTAACACTGTTCTTGTATAGTAGGGCACAGTAGTCCAGTTGTCTGGAAGGTTGGCCATCCTTTGTCTAGACAAGTGCTTTAAGTGGCATGGGCATCCTCTGTGTGGCACATAGCAAATCAGGGAGGAGACAGGCAGCACAGAAGCAGAAAGCAGAGCAGGAAACCAGGCATGAAGCGAAAATTAAAGCAGGAGATCAGACAGGGAGCGTAAAGCAAGGAATAGAAAGCAAAGCAGAAGATTGGGCAGAGGAAAGTGATTGAGTGGCACTTGGGAGACAGGAGACATATGGGGCTGGTTTGTGGCACACCTGCCGGAAAGGTTAGCTTCCACTGGTGTAGACCTTCAATGAGCTCCATAGCCCTATCAAACCCCCAGTTGCTTAGATATGTTCACTCCAGAGCCTGTCTTGCTGTAGGAGATCTTTTTTTTTCTACTTGAACCCTTAAGAACAGTGAAATAGTAAGGAGCCACAGATTTAACAAAGGAACTTCTATTAAGAAAGCTTGGTGAAACTGTATGGTGTTAATTGAACTCTTGCAGCAGCCTTCCTCAGGTTCTTGCCACCCCAGCATCCTAAACTTGTAGGGTTTTTCTTGTTCTTAGCCAAGGAAGACCTTCTAGCCTCTCTTGCTTGTGGTAATTGAATGGACTTTTTTTGCTTTGAGAACATTCTTCTTTTAAGACAGATAGAGGTGCACTGATACATTGGTCCCATATTGGATCGGCACTGATATGAGGAAAATTGAGAGTATTGGCAACCAGCTTTTTTTGTCTGATGTGGCCGATTAAATGCTCCATGCATGCATGCAACTGCAGCATGCACAGGGCCAGGAAGCATGGAGAGCAGCCAGGTCCAGCTGGTAAGTCTGTTGTGGGGAAAGTGGGGAGGAAAGTGTCAGGGGGGCAAATCGAGACCCCCCCATGGTGAGGGAGGGAATGGGAGTGGGGCTGGGACAGGGGCAGGCACTGCCCACCTTGGGTGGAGCAGATCACAGGATGGAGCCGCGGCTCGTCCAGGGGGCATGGGGGAGGGGTGGGCAGCAGCTTCCGGCACCGTGTGCACCCTGGGAGGGCGTGGGGGGTGTGTGCCCTGGATCTGCGTGTGGGGTGGGCTGCTGATGCGGGCTGGGGCAAAGGCACTTCCCAGTGGGGGGCTGGGCCAGGCAGCACTTCGGGCAAACAGTGGCAGGGTTTGGTATGGGGGCTGGAGGGCCTACAGTCACCTCAAAATTTGCTGTAACCTCAGTGCCACTGCTGCTTGCCCTGAGGACAGCCCAGCCCAGCCCCTGCTGGGAAGAGCCCGGTGCAGCCCCAGCCCTAGGCTGCAGCGGCAGCCCACCCCACCTCGTGGACAGATCCGGGGGCACGTGCCCTTCCCCGCATGCCCTCCCCAGGGTGAGTGTAGTGGCAGCAGCTGCCCCCCATCTCTGTGCCCCCTGGATGAGTTGCAGCTCCATCCCATGTCCTGCTCCACCCCGGCAGCACCTGCCCCAGCAACAGCCCAACTCCCTCCCTGACCATGGGGGCCTCGATATGCTTCCCTGTCCTATGGGAAATGAAGATGAGTATCTCAGGTGAGAATTCCTGTGTCCCCACACGCACCACTCAGGACCCGCACTCCCAATCTTCCCAGCCTCTCCAGCAGAACAACATGACACAAAACTCTCAGGCTCTCAGACTCAGCTCACACAGCTTCTCAGCACATGCACTCTTCACCACATACGCAGACATGCATGCATGTGTGTGCGCTCTTGCACATTCTTGCGCACACACACACACACACACTGAGATGGTGCCTCACGCTGGCTTAAGTAGTGGCTGCCTGACGCTACCTGCCAGTCATACCATGGTCCAATCACTGCTTGCACATCTCAATTGATCAATGTCACTCAGCAGTATCATTTTCCTGGACCACTCATATTCATTATTAGCTCATAACTTATTAACATAAAGTTCCTGCTCATTGTTTATATAACAAGGTTTCCACTGTGCATGCCTCAGTTTCCTAAGTAGGTCATAGCATCATCAAGGTCAGAAGTTTAGATGTTCCAGAAACTTCTAACCTCTACCCATCCTACGCATGCGTACTTGTGATTATGACTAGGCCAGGACTCGCACTGTTTACAGTTGTAGCGGTGCAGCCCCAGCTTCTTCCCTGACATCTTCAGCAAGCTGGGTCAGGGCTCCACGGACCCTAGTGCAGCTCCTTGCAGCCTCCCAGCTGCCTGCTGTGAACAGTGTGGGCTCTTCTGTGGGTGGTAGGGGCCTGCCCAGAGTTTGGGCTGGCTGTGGTAGGTAGCCAGAAGGCCACAAGTAGCTATACCAGAGTCTGCAGAGCCCCAGCCTGGCTTGTTGCTGGCAGTGGGTGCATGCGCACCTTGGGGCAGACAGTGGGGAAAGGGCCAGGGCTGCGCTGCCGCACCCAGAGAGTGGTGGTGGATGGGTCATATTCGACCTGGAGGGATGTGGGCAGTGGGTTCCCCCAGGGCTCGGTCCTTGGGCCTGCACTGTTTAATCTCTTTATTAGCGACTTGGACAAGGGAGTGAAAAGCACCCTGTTCAAATATGCTGATGACACCAAGATGTGGGGTGAGGTGGACACACTAAAAGGGAGGGACAGGGTACAGCTGGACCTGGACAAGTTACAAGGGTGGGTGAATGAGAATAAGATGGGATTCAATACCAACAAGTACAGGGTACTGCACTTGGGCAGTAAGAACCAGCAGCATACCTATAGGCTGGGGAACTCCCTTCTCAAAAGCACAGTGGCAGAGAAGGATCTTGGAGTCATTATCGATTCCAAAACGAACATGGGCCGCCAGTGTGAGGACGCAGTCAGGAAGGCCAACTGCACCTTGTCATGCATTCACAGATGCATCACAAACAGGGCCAAGGAGGTGATCCTTCCCCTCTATGGGACACTGGTCAGGCCACAGTTGGAGTACTGCATCCAGTTCTGGGCACTGCACTTTAGGAGAGATGTGGCCAGCACCGAGAGGGTCCAGAGGAGGGCCACTTGTATCAGTGACCAGTGACAGCAGGGCAGACCCTATGAGGAGAGGCTACGGGACCTGAACCTGTTCAGCCTTCACAAGAGAAGGCTGAGAGGGGACCTGGTGGCCATCTACAAACTTACCAGGGGGGACCAGCGGGGAATGGGAGAGACTCTGTTCACCTGAGCACCTCCTGGAATAAGTAATAATCGCCATAAGTTGTTTGAGAGTAGATTCAGGCTGGACATCAGAAGACACTATTTCACAGTCAGGGGAGCTAGGATCTGGAACCAACTTCCAAGGGAAGCGGTGCTGGCTCCTACCTTGGGGGTCTTTAAGAGGAGGCTTGATGGTTACCTGGCTGGGGTCATATGAGCCCAGTATTCTCTCCTGCCCACGGTAGGGGGTCAGTCTTGATGATCTACTTAGGTCCCTTCCGACCCTACATCTATGAATCTATGAACCTGTGAACACAGATCAGTCCCTTCATACTCCTGCTGTTTGCTCCTGGCATGCCAACATCTTACAAGTTGAGGCTGCAAGTGTTTTGGCACTCTACCCAAAAACATTGCTGACCCCTGCTCTAGATAGAGCTTACGTTGAATCTGAAACATGAGGTTGTACATCCTTTTCCAAACTCTTATTTTGAACATTAATTGTTACAATTCTGGGTAGCCTTGTTAGACACAATCTTCTCGTCTCTCACTAAATGCTGTTCAGTTTAGCTGTTTCAGATGGAGAAATCATACAGTGGGCATATATGCCCATCTAATGGAAATTTTCTTCTTAATGACTATGCAAGGTGACTACGAAGCATGATAGTTTAGAAAATCTCTTCAAAAGCCCTTCCTTGACCAAAAAAAATAAATCTTTACTGTTACACACACACATATATATTTAAATCAATGGCCATTTTAAAAAAAATGTTCGAAATTGCCCCCATTGGACAGTAAGGTCTGTCTCAGAAAAAAACTGTATGTGAGTGTTACATACAGAATGGCTACTTGTATTCCCTTGTTTTGAAGCCGCAGCTGCCTCCCATCTAGAGGTGTAAGTATGTCCATTTTGTCCTGTATCCCATGCCACCATGTACTCACTTGAAAAGAGGTTCCCTTTTCCTCAGGGTTTATACACACAATATGTTTATGTTGGTGTTCAGCACTTTGATTTTATTCACCAGTGTAAATTATGGTGGGATCCGGAATGAATGGGCCTGCAGCTATGTTGGAGTAGCTGCATGCAAGAGCTGGTCGTCTGTTGGACCAAAAAAAATAGATAGCCTGGGATAAGCTGTGGAAACACAAGATGTATGCAGATATAACTTAAACAGGTGCAGTTTTGCCCCCAAAATAATTTTCTCCAGATTTTAGTAGATTACCAGAATAGGGCTCTTAATCATATGCCCTCATCTTTTTTTTTTCTACTTGTGTGAAGGCTGATTACACATGTTTATATATGTATATCATTTCTACCAATCATTTTGTAGTTAGAATTTATATAGTAATTTATGCAGGAGACTTGACTTAAACATGAAAGTGGTTGTTACTGAATTTTAACTCTTGCTCTTTTACTGACTTTGTCGCTTCATCTCAGGTACAAGTGGGAACCACTCTTATAATAATCTTAGTTTCCCTAGCTTACACTACAGCTAAACTTAAATGTCTGTGTCCATATCTTTATGTGTAAAATGGGCATTGTAATTCCTCTCTCACAGAGGAGTGCAAAGATTAGTTACTGCTTGTAAAGCACTTCAAAGATGACAAGTGCTGTGTATGCAGATCTTTATAATTGGATACTTGCTTGCCAGAAGACTAACTCTACTACTTTGAGGTTGATGTTATACAGCTGTATATTTGTCCAATGTCTAGAGCTGTGCTTGGCTATATTTTTGTAAGTCATTTTAGGCCATTCTAATTCTAATTATGTGTGTATTGTTCTCTTGCTTGAACACAAGTCTCAGTCCCAAGATAAACTGTTGTCATGATCCTCTATCCAGTCACTTCCATGATTTGTGCTGCTGAATAACCCCGTTAGTTTTGTTCCTCACTCATATCAATTTAAACACTCAAAATAAAAGTACACATTTTTAGCAGCAAGGACAATTTACAGAGGGAGTGAAAAAGTACTTGAAATCTTCATATTGACATTGACTGCATTCTAGCTCATCTGGAAGTTAGGAGCTTGATGCAAGAACTGTGTGGTGAAATTTGGTGGCCTGTATTATGAAAAAAGTCAGACTTACATGATCATGTTGGACCCTTATCATTATACCATCTTGTCTTGCATACCACATGGCTCTAAATAAAACATGCTCCTTTTTTTTGGAAGGCAGACAGTAGAGAAAAAGGCTTTTCCAGAGTCATGGCTGATTGTTTGACACACTCAAAATCCTCTTATGAACACAGTGTGGTATCCCAGGAGACAGTCTGGGTGAGGCAGAAGGAACTTTCTGGTGTGGCTGGTCAGCAACAAGAGCAGGCCCTAGACCCTTGCAAGACTCTTACTTTATATCAGTTCCTATAAATAATGTGTTGTTTCTAGTCTATACCACAAGTCTCATCAAAATACTGCAGAGCAGCTTGCTCACCCTCAGCTAGCTTAGTTGTCCTTCAGCCAGAAGCTGTTAAACCACTAGCAGTTGTGAGAGGGTTAACACTGGGCAACATCCCTGCTTTTTTGTAGTCTCCCCACATGTCCGGAAATTTGATAGGGGAGTGGTGCCACCAGTTGTCCCGCTCCTTCCCCCAACTGCCAAAATGTCTGGACCCTTGGGGAGTCCCATGGACCAGATCTGGCCCTGGGTTAGACAAACACTTGGAGGAGACAGGTTGATAGGAATGATATCTCCTTGAGTAGAGGGTTGGATTAGTTTACCTTCTGAACTCCTTCCAGCCCTACTTTCCTGTGACTGACTTTTCTAGGCTTGCATTTGGCAGCAAAAATTCTCATTTGACTGTAGCAAGTGCATTTTTGAGGAGGAGCTTTGCATTAGTGTTAATCATTAGCAGTGAACAGTTGCATGTTCTATACTATGACTTTGAAGTTTATACATTTCTTTTGTACTGGTTTCCTTGTTTTTTACATTGTGAGTTTCACTTCTCTGTGGCCCTGCCTTTTTCTTCCCAGTAAGCTACTCCTAATGTACTCTGACATGCTGTATATTTGAAAAATATTTATCTTTTAGTTTTCTGTCTAAGACCGAAAGACAAACACTATAACTGTATATATTCTGCATTTTTCTTATTTAAGGCAATAGATGAAGAGGGGGGAAATTGTGATTCTCTGGTGAGAATTAATTATATTCTTTCCAGCTTTGCATTTGCATATAGATTGTGTGCTCTATATGAGGTTTCCCTTCAACATTAACAAGTATTCTCTGGATTTATGGTGTATATGGGCATATTTGCACCACGTGCAAAATTATGGATGGCAAATTTTAAATATAATTAGCATCAGAAAATCATAATTCTTAGTTGAAACAAAACATAGAAGTGATTGCCCATGAGACAGAGTGATAGACCCCAGATTTTTATCTTCAGCCATCAATTTATTAACTTATGATTTCATATGTGCCCACTCAGTGTTATGTAGAAGTTATTTTAATTGTGTGAACTCCATGGCGTTACAGTGCAGGTTTGGTCCACCACTTAAGCCCAAACCCATGGTAGAAACCATGGCTTACCTAGGACTTGGAAGTGAGCCGAGTCTGGTAACATCCATCCTGAGAAGGGAAGTAAAAGGTACCAACATCTGATCTTTGTCTGCGATTATTTTAGGCCTTACCTATCTTAAGAGGCACAAAGTCCTCCATCAAAAAATCTGGGTTTAATTTATTTTAGGTGCTTGACTTTTTTACTCTTGGCTGCGGTGAATAACTGCACAGTTGCAAATTGCAAGAAACTAAACACTCTATATTGCAGCTTAAATGTTAGATTCCTAAGTCCTAATCATCTTTACCCAAACTGTCTCTCCACAGTATGGGAAGGGAGGTTAAAAAAAAAAAAAATCCAACACAAACAAAAAACACACAACGCTGAATCTCTAGCTAGTTTGGACACATAGGAAAGTCCCCTTGTGACATGAAAAAAAGCAGGCAGTTAGTAAAACTAGGGACACACTGGATATACCATATTGTCCCCTGAGTGGTAGGTAGTACAGTAAAGGAATAGGAGACGAGGCTTCAGTAGCATGGGAGAAAAATTTAAAGTTGGCACTCATGATTAGTAGGGATCCTGGTTTTCTCTGTTTAAAAATCACAGATTCTCAGATTAAAAAAAATTACCAAGTTCTCCAATTAAAACCCCCCAAATATGCATTTTTTCCATGATTAAAATGGAATGCTACTAATATATATAATATACCGTATATAGGTATCAGTTGAACACAGTGCTTTATTGATATATTTACAATTTTAGAGCCATTTGGAAGCCTACCAGTGGCTCAATCATTATAATAAAATAAATTCTAAATACCTGTACTTTTTGGTGTTTGACTAAGGTTTGTTTTTTTTTAATCCTAGAAAATCAGCTTCCTCTGCCTTCTTTGCTCACTAGGGGACAGGTGCAGCTGCGTCAGCCCTAACCCTTCCTCAGGCTCCAGGCTCCTGGCCCTGGCCTCACTTCTCCTCAGGCTCTGTGCCCCTGGGGTCACCCAGGCAAGGCTGCTTTCAGTCTCAGCTCCAGCCCCCTGGTGTTGCTGACCTAAGTGAGGCTCTGAACTGGGTGCTCCTCAGGCCCCCCATGTGGCCTCCATACCTTCCTTGTAGCCACAATCCAGTCCTTTGGAAACCTAATCAAAATGAACACAAGCCCAACAGCCGTAAAACAAAAATCCCCTCCCACCATGTGTCAGTACTTCTCCACAAACTGAAAGTCCCCCTTAGCTTTTCCTCTCGCTGTTCTCTGGCACCATTTGGTTGCTAGCCAGCCAACCAGCTCTTCTTCCACAGCCACCCCATGCAGGGAACTCCTTTCTCTGTAGCCTGCAGAGCTCAGTCTGCCTTGCTAGCTCCCAGGCCTCAGTTTTATCAGCTGCAGATCTTCTTGCCAGCTGGCTCTCCACTCTACCTGTTAATCTGCCTGGGCCACCTGCTGCAGCTTTGCTTAGCTGGCTGTACTTGGCCCAAAGAGCTATGGTTGTTTTTTGGCCATGAGATTTTCAACTTTCTCTTTCCTTTCTGGGAGCATTACATTCTCTAACCAGTGCTTCCACTTTAATAGGGATCGTAATTTGCTGCCTTTCATTCAAGTATTACTAAGCCATCTTGGAATACAATGAAATTAGGCACAAAACATTGCTCAAGTAAGAAGTAATAATTGGGTTTAATCTCCCTCTTGCCCATTAATGTTCCAGTGCTAGGTAATTCATACAGGATTCCAGTGCTCTGAAGGGTGAGCACAGCCTTAGAAGCCATGAATGCTGATATTTTGACTTTTTCCTTTTATTTTTCCTTTTTTTCCCTAGGATTTTAAAGCACCTTTATGGACATTAGTAGTCATTTTTACCGTTGCAGTTCATATGTAAGGTACACTTGACAGTATTTTGCAGATGATTAGTCAGAAGCTTGAAGAAGATAAAGCTGTTGCTTAAAAACTAGTTCCAAATAAATAATTTTAGACATTAGCCTTAAACACCCATGTTCTAATTTTTCCAAGCTGTTTAACATCCATACCTCCCACTCTCCTCAGTTTCAAAAGGTTGGGAATTTTCCAGAAATTCTTTTGAAAATTTTGGTCTAAGTGATTTGTCCAAGGTTACATAGTAAGTATGAAATCAAAAAATAGAGCATAATTTTATTTCCTAGATTTAAACTCTGAATACCAAATACCTTATACACTGAGATAATAAGATACATTATTCTGTCATGTCAGGTAAGAGCTATGAGGGAATGAAGCATACTTGCTGAAGAAGGAATCCTGGGAGACGATAACAGCATATATATATGGCTCTGTGTGTGTGTGTGTGTGTGTGTGTGTGTGTGCGCGCGCACGCGCGCCCATCCCCATGTCCATCCAGTAAG
>NW_017729024.1:22536407-22536698 GCF_001723915.1 Gavialis gangeticus | reverse complement strand
AGATGCAAGCATCAAATTTATGCTCAAGTTGGCATAAGTCACCATATATACTGCACAGTACGGTGTGCATGTGTAGACATGCACCTGTACTCTCTGGGTCTGACCACAGATCCAATTCCCAACATGCACCTGTACTGCGCAGTAATTTTGGTTACTGCGCAGTAAATGCACACATGTAGATGCACCCACTCTTGGCATTTGGGAGAGGTTCCTGAAGATTAGAAAAGGGACAATGCGGTGCCTATCTTCAATAAAGGGAGGAAAGAAGATCCAGGGAACTACAGGCCAATC
>NW_017729024.1:22535831-22536396 GCF_001723915.1 Gavialis gangeticus | reverse complement strand
GTGTGTGTGTGTGTGTGTGTGTGCGCGCGCGCACGCGCGCCCATCCCCATGTCCATCCAGTAAGCCTCTGCAGTAGGGGTTTAATGAGACTTAAAATTTGGCCAAATATTCAAAAGGCAGATCACTGTCATGTCATCCTACCATAGTTCAAACCCACGCTTCAAACCTTGGAAGCACGTCTCAGTGAAACAATTTAAAGATTTTTTTAACATGTCTTTTTAACGTGAAATGACTTTTGGTTTTTTACCTATTTTGTTCTTAGAAATGGTAGAACTGATCCAGCTTAAACCTTCCAAAAATATTTAACCTAAGAATGACATTTAATCCAAATGGTTATTTGGCAAAGTATAAGCAGCTGAAAACAGTGTTTTGAAATGAAAAGCATCAGGCAAGCTTAATTATAGAATACCCAAGGAGCTTAAGCTATAATAATAGCAACACTCATGTAGGGAAGTCTAGGACTCATGCGCTACTTCCTCCACCTCGACCATCTAAATAACTTTGAACATAAATATTGGCCACTTTTTGTAGAGGCAGCTACAATTTACAAATAGAAGAGATCTGT
>NW_017729024.1:22523946-22530831 GCF_001723915.1 Gavialis gangeticus | reverse complement strand
ACCTCGACCATCTAAATAACTTTGAACATAAATATTGGCCACTTTTTGTAGAGGCAGCTACAATTTACAAATAGAAGAGATCTGTGGGTGATTTGGCTAATCTCTCAATAAAGAAGCAACTAAAGGATGGGCAGCTTTTTAAAACAAAAGCAGCTAAAGGATGGGCAGCTTTTTAAAATAAAAGCAATAAGAGTGTAGAATAAGTCCTTCCTAAGTCCTTTAAGTCCTTCCTTGAGAGGTAGGTGCTCCCTGCTTACTTGGTAAAAGCTTTATTTTTGCCTTTATTTGTTACTTCATAAACAGGGAATACCTTTAATCCATTACATAAATAAAATTTTTCCCTCTGTAGAGAAAGCAGATAATTGACCAGGTCCTAGGGAGTGTATAGGGAAACCATATCACAATATGCTACAATATATGACATAGTATAACCTTTTGCTCTGTCATTTTTTACTCTTTCATAAATATATTGTGAAATGAAGCTGAAGATGCCAGTAGACTCATTAATGGCATTTGACTGTTTATCTAGACATTTTTAATCAACTTTCTGATCTTATTTCAATATTTTCTAATAACTAGCAATGCCCAGCAGATATTTACCATGTCTCATTGTATAACTACTTTCAGTATCCTGTACAATTTAAACTAGTGGGAGTTAGGGAAGTAAATGGTTAAACAACAGTTACATTTATACCATTTACTGTTTACTGTTTAGTGACCTCTGCCAGAAATGGCCCTGGCTACAGACCCTCCTGTCTTCATCATGTTCCTGGTGCTGTGTGGGTCCCAGGCCACTAGCAGGGAGCCACACAGGTGGTGGGTGCGTCTAAGTTACTAGTGAGTGCTACCCAGCTGTGGAGCCATGGCTTCTCTTCACCCTCATGGGCACCTCTGCTGTGCTTGGGTCCCACTGCTACTGGAAGGTGGGGGGAGGGAGGCACTGGGCCCCTGACAAGAGTTAGGCAAAGTCTTCCCACTGCAGCAGTGATATTCCCAGTTGCACAGTGGGGCCTGGGTGCAGCAACAGGCAGTGGGTTCCCTGTGCCTCCTACCATGCTTGTGCCACTGTAGCCTGGACCTGGAAGGCTCCTCCATGCTTCTGGGCCAGGCCCTCCCCACCTCACCCTGGTGGAAGGAGGGTGCCAGTCCCAGTGGCATAGCCTCCACCGGGCACACTGAATCCTTCTTCCTCCCACCTGTGGTGCTAGGGTTGTGCAGGGCCTGGCCGAGCATGGAGGTGGGGCTGAGCATGGGGCTGGCTCAGCCCAAGGAGGTGCCACAGCAGCTGGAACAGGTGGCACCAAGTCTGAGGAGTCACTGCCAGCCCCTCATATGGTGAGCCTGGCCCTAGGATGTTCCTGCGGGGTGGTGGTGCATCAGAGCAGCACAGCTGGGATACTGTGGGGAGCATTAAGTCTGCAAAAGCAGCCTCCCACTGAGGAAGGCCTGGTCCAGCAATGCAGAGGAGCCTTTCATGCCGTGGCACAAGCATGGTGGGAGATGCAGGGAGCCTGTTGTCCTGCCTGAGCCCTACTGCTGCAGGGGGGCTGGATAGACCCACTAAGCAGCCGGGAGTCTCAATGCTGTGGCAGGAACGCCCTGCCTGACTTCTGTCAGTGATGGCTAGAAAATGGTATTTGGAGGTTTGTTTTTGGGAATTGATTTGTAGGTAAGTATATACATATTAGAAAAATAGTCCAGGGCGGCAGCAAGGGTTAATTGATTTTTAAAGTCCTGGTCATACAGTCTCACAGTTCTCTTAGCCTTTAAGGCAGACAGGGTGTCTAACACAACAAGGTCAACAGATAGTCACATAGCCTGGGAAATTGTGGGCCTGTTCCATAACATGAGATAGGGTGGCACCAGCTCACAAGGCCCAAGAGTGGAGGGCTTGAGAGTTCTGGTTTTGGGGGAGCAGAACAAATTAGGAAAAGACCAGGAAAGCCTGGGATATGTGCATGCGATGAGCTTGTGAAACAAAGGAATATGCTGACAGGACAGAACATGGACATTATGATGACCACAGAAAGACCAATCAGTGATGCCCATGGATGAAGAGATCAGGAGAGGAAAAGAGTACAAAAGAAAGGACTTTAGAACAGCAAAGTCCCATTCCTGTCCCTGAGAGAGGTCCCCGAGAGGGGAACCTGAAGCATCATGGACAGAGGGCATACCACCAGCCCATCTCATCCACCCCACTGTGTGGGGGCAGGTCTTGGCTTTCAACCTCCAGGCTGCTGACATCTCACATTCAAGAGAGAACCTTGGAGTGAAGCTCACATCCTGATCAGACGTACCTTGACTCTGATGACAGCCCTAGGATTGGTAGCTATAGAATTGCTTGTATTAGTCTTTTCTGTTACTACTGTGTATCAAATTTCTCTATTATCAAATGGAAACGTTGTGGTCTGTCTGGCTGGAACAAACCTTCTGGGTCATAAATCCAATGTCAACAGTGGGGGGCCCAGAACCTCGCTCCTTCCCCCTGACCCTGTGGTGGTGGGATCTGGGCAGAGGAGAGGTCTGCAGCTCCAGCCTCTGCCCCTGGGTGTGAGGGGAAGCTGTGGCTCTGCAACTGGGCAGCGCCCCTAGTGGTTCAGCTTTCTGCCAGTGGTGTGGGGCCTGCACAGTGCCAGGAGCACTGTGAAGATATAAGGGGCTGGGGTCAGGGCCGATTCTGTCAGAGGTTACTCAATTAGATATGTATGAGCTATTGGTTAACCTTCTAATCAGTGTAATTGGAAGATGTTAAATGATAATAATTTAAATGATATTTACATCCCTAGTGGGAGTTGGGTACCAATAGAAATAATAAATTAACAATTTCTTTCAGTTCTGGGCTATCCAGCTTCCAGGTGGCTAAGTGCTGCATACCCCTTCAGGCCTGAACAAGGTGAGCCACAGCCCCTGGGATACACAAGCCACAGACCTCCCTGCTGTACTCAGGTTCACCCTCAGCTTTCTTGAACAATGTTCAAATTGCCAGGCCTACCAACAGCTCCCCATACTGTCCCACTACCTGCACTTTGGCGTGGGGGCAGAAAGCAGCAGCTAGAGAGGTGAGGAGCCTGGCTGCTATAGCAAAGTGATACGGGGAGCAGCAGCTGAGTTGGTACCTGGGGACCTCAATTTAACTGCATGTAGGCCACCAGGTGGACAGCCTTGCTTTAATGCTTGCACGTGTAGAAGACTACCATCTTTTCCACTTGGAGCACACCTCTTCTTTTCTTTGACATTTTTAACAGTGTCTTGCTAATTAGGTAAGTCCTATTCTTTTTCTATATCATACCCTGAAAAAAGGAGTAAAAAAACCTTTTCTAAAAGAACTTTTCTAAACTTTTTCTAAAAAATCAATCAGTGGCACATTGATGTATTTGAGTAAGGAAAAGAGAGCCTGAGAAGGAATGAATGAATCTTTTTAATATACATAAAATACAGAATGTTATTCAACCTTTATCTTCTACAAATTTTTCATTAAATATTTTCAGGAGAAACAGTAGTAAAAATAATGTAGCTAAACCTGATGCCTAATCCTAAAACATAAATGTCTGGCTAATGGTGTGTTTACTAAAAAGTTTTTTTTTCTTTTAAATGACTACTGTCTAAGTAGTAATCTTGTGTGAAACTCAGCTGTTGAAGACTGAACAACAATACTCTGGTTATTTATATATGTTCACACTCTTAATATTTTAAATTAAAAAATCCATCTTAACCATCTTGTTTGTAGTAAATGTTCTCAGTAAATAAGAAACATTTATTTTAAAAAATGGGTGAAACCCAAGGACTATTGTAGGGTGCATTTTTAAAATGTATGGTACGCTGCTTATATTTATTTGGTGATTGAATATGTATGCTAAAGTCACCTCTACACATGCAGGTAAAGACACAATGGGATGTAATATGTAATCCACACAATCATACCTCCTGCCATGCCACATGTGTATGGCACGAGGCACAACTGTGGGACCATGCATTAGATCCCATTGTACCCTACTGCTGGTGCAGGGGAAGCCTGGAATCATGATCCTAGGCTCCCCCTGCACTGGCTTCTGTGGCTGCAAGTCCTGCAGCTGCATGAAGCTACAGCAGGGGCAGTGTTTCCCTGTGCTGTCCCTACTGTGAGCTCTGCAGTTGACATCGGCTATGGGGCTGGCAGCGGTGAGAATGCCGACCTTTCTGCATGCCTCGTGAGGTGTGGGCTTGTGGTAGAGGCAGCGGGGAGAATGTGGCCACCTCTGTGAGTAGTGTTCTCCCCACTGCAAGCCCCACAGCTGACAACGCTGCCACCATGGTGAGCCTTGTCAGCTATGGGGCTACAGATGGTGTACCCCTGTGGCTGGGAATCCCTCAGTTGATGGGGCTTCCAACCATGGAGGAGTACTTGACTTGACTACACATTCAATTAATGGTGTGATTAGAACAAGCTACAAAGTTATTACACATTTTTGTAAGTCTAATTTAACTGCTTGGCCCTATACATAAAAGCAGTTAAATAACTTTGTAGCTTATTGCTTGTTTATTTATGCTCTTAATTGGTTGAACATGTAGCTGGTTCACAACTTAAGGTATGTTTACCTGGTTAATCGTGAGTGTAGAGGTGCCTAAGTATCGGTTAGTGTGTGATACTTGACACTGATATGGATGAGTGATACATTCTTATTTTCTTAAAAGGAGAATTTTAATAACTTCCAAAATAAAGATCCTTTAAAAACAGTGTTCTACTACACCATTCATAAGCACCCACCAACTATTTCTATTTTATTTTAAGTCAATGGAAGTTTGGCTTCAGTGGAAACTGAATCAAACCCCTAAGCTGATATTGATGGCATTTTCCTGAGTCTGACTAGGCATTTATATCATGCCTATCACCATAGTAACTACTTTCTTCAACAGTGTTCAAATCCTAAAACAAAAATGAGATCTAGGTTATCTGAACTTAAAATAAAAAGTAGAAAGAGATCTGAAATTACTTGTTCTCTGTCCCTCCTACTTCAGCCCCACACAAATGGAATAAATTAATATTTATTTATATAGGTTTCTTTTCCTTCTTTCTATATTTGATTTTACATCTTCATGAAGCATGTTAGAAAACAAGAACAAGAACTTAATCTGTGGTAGGCCACATTGATTTGTTTTTAAAAATACAGGTTTCCCTCACTTTATGCTATACACGCATTCCTAGAAAATGGCTCATAACTTGAATGCACATAAAGGGAACCTACTTTACAATGCAATAATAGGAATGTTCCAAGACCTCAACTATACTGACCCCCAGGGCCATTTCTACCACTTTTACAAGACAATTTTGGTACCCACCAACACCATACAGTACACACAAGCACATGGCACTATCATAACAGGGATGGCAACTACAGAAACACGAGTTAGAGACAGCAAGCAAGGAGCACAGATCCACACGGGAGACTATATCTTGATGCCTGTCACTCCCACAATGCACCGCACAAAACAGCTGACTGCAGACTTCCACCACATCAATCACGTAAGAGTAAATTTACCTTACATACAACAATTTTTTGGTATAAAAGGGTCATTGTTGCATAAAAGTGAATTTGCACATGGAGAACCTGCATAAAGCAAGGGAAACCTGTACGCATCAAAGTGTACAGGTTTCCAGTAATTCTACACATAGCAGGTGTGTCTACATGTGCATTAGATCCAGGAGCAGTTTACTTGTGAGTAAACGCTCCTGGGCAGGAGTTTACATGTATAGGGAACTGGAAGCTGATTGGCTGCTAAGGAAACTACTCTCTTCCTGGGACCTTGCAATGGGCCTCTGCTGCCCTGATGGGGAGCTCTGGGTTCCCCCTGAGTGTTAGCCCAGGGGATGGCAGGGAGTACCAGACCAAGAGACAGCTGTCTCCTGGCCAGGGCTGGGACATTGCTCCCTGCCACCGGGGCGGGGGAGGGGTGGGTACCAAATTTACTCATGCTTAGTGAGGTTTACTGTGCAGTAAGCTTGTGCAAGTGTAGACTCACATGCTTACTGCCTAGTAAACTGTGCTACTTCGCAGTAAGGCATCTTGTGTGGACACCCCCATTATGTAAGAAATATGGTATATGTTTTCTTAGAATAATTGTTTTCTGTCTTTTTAAAGAAAAATTTTAACTGCATTGTGCCATACGGAAATTTTCATCTGATACTGCTAGGGAGGATCCCACCACATCTTACTGAATATCTTCTACATTATGTGGTGTTCGGGTTTAATGGTAAATATTGTTGAAAGATCATAGTTTTATAGAATTGTCCTTTAAGTTATTTACTGACTTAGACTTGGTGTATATACTGAGACACTTCAGTGGGTCTGAGCCTTGCATTTCATTGTATACCCTATTAAATGTGAAATTGTTTTAGCTTGTTTCTTTGCCTTTGTTTGTCTTGCTAATTTCAATCTTCAGTATAGAAAGGTTTTCTGGAACTTAACCAGCAATCTTATTCAGGGATGAATAGGTTCCTTTTTATGAAATACATATAATAATCTGACCATGTGAAGATAGCCTTTCTGATGCTTATTAAAATGAAATAAAATATACCAGATTCTGAAGCAGCATGCAGGCAATTGGATGTGATAAATAGATATATTCTAATTTATAGGTTCCGCTTTCCTTTTTATTCATTGCAAAAGAAGCAACACTTGGTGCATACTAGAGTTTAGGCGTTTATCTTGGTTTGAGGGATGATCAAACTCTTATAGAATAAATCATGTCTTATCAGGTAGTCTCTCATGGACAATCTCCTTTCTATTTGCAATTAGACATTCAATATAACATATTAATTTGATAATACTTGTAATCATGTTTGAATAGAACTTGTCTGGTATTCACATTTATAATTTTTTTCTCTTCCTCAGTTTGTAAACATGAAAC
>NW_017729024.1:22513598-22518946 GCF_001723915.1 Gavialis gangeticus | reverse complement strand
ATAATACTTGTAATCATGTTTGAATAGAACTTGTCTGGTATTCACATTTATAATTTTTTTCTCTTCCTCAGTTTTTAAACATGAAACAGCATGAAAATGTAACTTACTGTATTTACCCCAAATCCAAGATGCCTCTGAATTTAAGACTATCCCCCCAGTAATTAGATTCTACACATGGAAAAATGTTTATGTTTATTAACACTTTCCATCTATTGAATCTAATTATTGGAGGATTACCTTGAATTCATCCCCCCCACTACTGTAAGGGACAGATGATGAGGGGGTCAGTAATGGGGCAGGTGGTAGGGGGATAGGTAGTGGGGGGAAACATGGTAGGACAGGTAGTGGGGGACAATAATGGGACAGGCAGTGGCAAGGTGATGTGGGCCAATAGGGGTGCAGGCAGGGGGTGGGTAATAGGGGACAGGTGGTGGAGGGAGCAGGCAGTAGGGAGGCAGGCAGTGTGGAGGTGGTGGGAGAGGCATGCATTTTGTCCCCTGCCACTTGTTCCTCCCTCCCCCCATTTACCCCCATTTGGGTCTACCCCTCACAGCTTCAGATCCCTTCTCCTCCTCCCCTTCCCTGTTCCTTGCAGCTTCTGCTTCCTGTAGCCTTGGGTACCCACCCTCCATTTCCCTCTTGCCTCCCCCCACCAAGTCTCTACCCCTTTCTGACTTCTCCACCCCCCTTAAATTTGCTATGGCTCCAACAGGGTCTGTGCCCACTGCAGCCTGGGGCAATAAGCATGGCTCCAGCCTGGTCCCATAGCACTGGCACAGAGCTGGCACTGCTGCTACAGGGCTGGGCTGGGGCCCTGCTCCAGGTTGCAGCAAGAATGGAGTCTGCTGGCACTGGAGCAAAGGTAAGGGGGAATGCTGTAGAGGTGGGAGGGGGGAGGGTGGGAAGGAGACATGGCACAGTGGGGAGACTTGGTGCAGCAGGGGTCGAGGCTTCAGGAGAGGAGTGGCAGGGGTACAAAGGTGGCAGGGGGGCAGGTGGCATCTGTGGTTCTGGCCCCAGGCCAAGGTTACGGCTAGAGCTAGAAGTGCAGTAGCTGCCTATCCCCTGCCACTTCATTCTCAATTCGAAGACAAGGGCCTCTCCTACGATAAATGGAAGGAAAAAACCCATAGTCTTTAAATCAAGTAAATATGGTATATTTTATTGATGATCTCTGCAGTTATACTGGTATTGTACTTAGCTCTGAGAAGCTCTTGTATTGGCGGAACTGCTGAGATGTGAACTTGATCTAGAAAGCAAAATGTTTGTTGACATCACTTCAGGGTTACTATTTGTAACAATGCCTGGTAGAACAACAGAAAGGAGAATGACACATTTTGCTATTGATTAGAATGACATTGAGGTATGTAGTTAGGTTGCAGAAAATAAATGATGGAGTCATAGTTATGCTTAGTTAAGAGAGGATTTACTCTTCCCGTACTTTGCACCTACTTGTAAAGAATCATTGGGTGCATCTACACAAGATGCTTTACTATGCATTAGAGTAATCTAATTAAGGGGGAGCTCTGCCAGCTGCAAGGGCTGCTGTCTCTTGCACATTGGGATGGGTCCAGGAGACAGCTGCCCCTTCAGCCGGCACAGCTCTCCCAGCCCTGTGTCCACTGGGACCACCCCTGCACCCCCTGCCAGCCCCTGGGCTGGCACCCAGGGCCTTCTGGAGCTCCCCTTGGCTGCTGCAGAGGGGCAGAGCAGGGCAAGAGCAACCCTGGACCGGAGATGCTTCTGTTGGGTGGAAATCTGTGCTCAGCAGGGCTCACGTGTAGATGTGTTCCTGGCCACATTCCTGCACTTTATTTTACTGCACAATAACCTTACTGTGCATTAATTTCATGTGTAGATGTGCCCATTTTGTATCAGATGGCTGCATGTAGTACCATATTCTGTGTTCTTTGCACTCTTATAACTCCCATTATGTTTAGCAAGGGTTTGGATATACAGGGATGCAGGACTGGCCACTTAATGTGGCATATGTACAGAATGGATTTGATAGTGTAGAAATAAATGTTATTTTTTTCTATTTCTACTAAACATTTGGTTTCTAGTTATTATCAAAATAGCTGATAAAACATATTCCCTTAAAAGTTCTGCTTCCTATAAGACTCACTGTGAGCCAAGTCATGTTTGTTTTACTTACACAAGAAGTGCCATATAATAAATGACATTCCTTGTATGATTTAGATTTTGTTGTGATCGTTTTGAATAACTTTGGCGCAGGTAAAGCAGTTTGGAAAATTTGTTTAATAATATTTTCAATTTGCTCATTTCTACAGAAAAGTCTTTTTCTTAAGGTTATATCTGAGAGAAAATTTCAGATTAATGTAAAACAACCTTAAGTGAAAAAATGTGAAGAATTACGAAATTCAAAGGAACCATTGTTAAATCACTCTATTGTATCTACACATAGCAGCTACTAAAGGAATTCTACTTGGAAATGATAAAGCAATGAACTATAATACCATGCAAGTCTTTATACTAATGCACAGTAACATACATTCAGGATATAGTTTTGTCTTCAACCTGCGTGGCTCATTGCCAGTTTAAACCAGATGCTTGTAATTTTATGTCTTAGCTATATTGAGATTTTTAACATTTTATGGTAGGTTGTTATGCTATATTTTATTTAGTAGCATTTTTAAAACCTTTTTTTCCTTAAAATTTGCAGCATTACTTCACTGTTCTCTTTGGCCATGAAGGTCAGAAGCCACTGGAGCTCCGTTGTGAAGAAGAAACTGATGGGGATGAATGGGTAGAAGCTATTCACCAAGCTAGGTATGAAACCTACATCTTAACTTATTCTAAACTGTTTTATTGTTGAGAAGTTGGTTGTGATTTTAAATACAAATGCACTCTCTAAAAAGAAAATTATTTTAAACAAAAGTATACTTACATTTCATTGGTGTGTTGACTCAGTACGACCTTACAATGTGAACTGTAAGAGAACAAATACAAATCGAACAGTTCGTTGTTCTTATCTAGACAACATTAGTTTCAGAAAAAAGACCTTTTTCTGAGAGCCCAAACCCTTTGCATTAAAGTGTAAGAGCTGCTTGGCCAGTCGCTTGATGTATGTATTGAGAAATAAGCAAACTAGAGAGAAATAAGAGAAAATATCTTGGGATTGAAGAGAGAACAAAAGTGAGGAGACTAAACTACATTTAAGATGAATAAAGAAAAGTAAATAAAAAGCCAGTCATAAACCTTATATGCTAAACAGTACCCAGTATTAGGGTGACTATACATGTTATTTTCATTAGGACAGTCTGATTTTAAACAGCTGTGTCAGGTGTCCCATCAGTTTGGTTAGGTGAATGCTTTTTGTCCTGGTTTCAGTGAAATGTTCAAGATAGGGGTTTAAATTGAGACTGTCCTGGTGAAATGAGACCGTTTATCAGCCTCCCTCTCCTTCTCCAGCTCTCCATCTCCCTTTGGCTTTCTGGTGTGCTCAGGTGACACTGGAGCTTGGAGACAGCTGACTGAGAGCAGTGTGAGGGTGGGGAAAACAAAGTGTCCTTTCTGAGCCTTGGGATACACGTCCACCCTATCTAGAATATAACAAATGAGTTTTATAGACCTGTCCACATCAACTTTCCACTACCCACTTCTCAGATGAGGTCTGTGGGCGATGGAGCAAACTCATGTCTTGGAAGGCAAGTTACAGAGACATATGCCCTTTACTGAATTGCATTTCCTTTCCTCAGCAACCTCAGCTAATCTGAACTGCCATGGTAACGCATAGGGAGAAAGGCAGCCTTTGAGTTATGCAGGACCTAAACCATGTAGATATGTAAACAGAAGCAATTCTGCTTTTGCCCTAAAAATGAGCATGAGTTTTAATTTTAAATTACTGGCTTTGTCAAAGGTCCTGGATTTATTTATTCATACTGCTTATTTACCACAGGAGGCAGGGTTAGGCTGAAATGTGCTTTGTTGTTTGTTCCACATTTGCTACTTCCTGAACCAGAAGCAGTGTGGCTGCATTCACATGGTGCTGTGCTGAGGCTGAGTAGCTCAAATGACAGAACTAATTAGCCCAAACAAACTATTGTTTCCTGTTTGGGAGGTAATGCTGGCAGAGCAGTATAGCATCTTTCATCTCAGTGCTACCTGGCACACCGAGTTAGCAGTATAGACGTGCCTTTATGGCATAAGGTTCCTGCAAGAGATCTCTTATTTTGTGTCCAGTTCTAAATGACTGTATATAACAAGAGTTTCACAGTATCTAAATTCTCTCTCTGGGAAGCTGAGCCCTTAAAGTACCATGCTCAGTAGTGCAAGTTTCCTTCCAAACCAACCAAAATCCAAAGTCATTGGTATGCTGTTGTTGTAAAAAACAAACAAATAAACAGATAACCCCCAATCTCCTTCCCCACCAAATCCAAAACCAAAACCCCTCTGTAACAGGCTCAAGGTATCTGACCTCCCCAGCCTCTGATGCCCCTTTGTGGTCAGACGTGCCTGCCAGTGCTCTCTGACCTGCTCCACCTCCCACGGCTCACCAAAAGCATCCGAGAATGTCTCCTAGCTAAAAGGGAGGCATACACCCAATGGAAGGGAGGGGCCATCACCAGGGAGGACTATACTGCATTTGCTTAGGGCTGAAGGGGGGCAGTCAGGAAGGCCAAAGTGGAGATGGAACTAGGACTAGCTACCCGGATCAAGGACAACAAGAAGTCCTTTTTTAAATACATAGAGGGCAAAAAGAAGGTACCGGGTAATGTGGGGCCCCTGCAAGACACGCTAGGAAATCTGGTCGTCATGCCAGACAACAAAGCTTACATATTTAACGACTTCTTTGCCTCCATTTTCCTGAGCAGGGAGCAGATCAGCCCCCCCACTGGGCCCCCCTCAGGCCCCAGGGGAGGCGCACCTAGGCCATGGGTCAATAACGATCTAGTCAGAGAACTTCTGGAGGGACTGGATGTATTTAAATCAGCTGGTCCAGATGATCTCCACCCCAGAGTGCTGAGGGAATTAGCTGAGGTCATTGCGGGACCCCTGGCATAGCTTTACGAGCACTCGTGGTCCTCTTGTGTGGTGCCAGAGGACTGGAAGAGGGCCAACGTGGTTCCCATCTTCAAAAAAGGGAGGAAGAAAGACCCTGGAAACTATAGGCCAGTTAGTCTTACCTTGACCCTGGGGTAAGCTTTTTGAGAGAATTATCCTGGCACATGTCGATGAGGGACCAGCAGGGGAGATTATGCTTAGGGGCAATCACCATGGGTTCATTAGCGGCAGGTCCTGTCAAACCAACCTGGTGGCCTTCTACGACCAGGTCACCAAATCCTTAGATGTAGGGGTAGCAGTGGATATGGTCTTTCTGGACTTTA
>NW_017729024.1:22505572-22513294 GCF_001723915.1 Gavialis gangeticus | reverse complement strand
CACAAGCTGGCAGAGGATAAATTCAGATTAGACATCAGGAGGTGCTACTTCACTGTCCGGGCAGCTAGGATCAGGAACCAACTTCCAGGTGAAGTGGTGCTGGCTCCTACCCTGGGGGTCTTTAAGGCAAGGCTAGACAAACACCTTGCTGGGGTTGTTTGACCCCAGTACCCTTTCCTGCCACGGCAGGGCGTCAGACTTGATGATCTGCTCAGGCCCCTTCTGACCCTACCAACTATGAAACTGTACTGCCTGCTATGACTTGCTCTTAATATATATTTGAGGGGAGTCTGCCTTCAGAGGCTGGAAAGCCTCTTTTGTGGAGTCTTCTCTTCTTTGGCTAGTCCTAGGGGTTACTCCTCACCCTGCATCAGTCCTCGGGGCTGGTCTGCCCAAACTCCATGGGGTATACTTCCCCTTTAAGATGGCCCTAGTTGTGCCTTAGCGGCTATAATCATGGCTTCCAGCCATCCACATAGCCACACACATGCCTCAGATTTACTGTAAATTGCTACTCGGCAGAGACCTCCAGGCCCCAAACTGACACTGGGCCCCTCAGACCAAAAACCGTTGCCTGGGCTTCAGCCTTCCTGGCTTCCGTCCTTTTGATCTCGTTTAGCCCCCTCAGCCCAGGCCCACTGCTGTAGGCTCTGGATTCCTGGGTCTCAGCCCCACAGATCCCTGACCAAAGCTATTCTTAAAACACAGAGCATTCCTGGCATCCTGTTTCATGGTTCTGACCTTCCCTACAGCTACTACCCAGAATCATAGAAAATTAGGGTTGGAAGGGACCTCAGGAGGTCATCTGGTCTACCCCTCTGCTCAAGGCAAAACTATCCCCAACTATATCAACCCAGCCAAGGCTTTGTCTAGCTAGGTCTTGAAAACCTCCAAGGATGGAGATTCACAGCCTCTCTGGGTAGCCTGTTTAACTGTTTTACTACTTTCCTAGTGAGAAAGTTCTTCCTAATATCTTGGGGGAACTTCCCTTGCTGCACCTTGAGACCATTGCTTCTTGTTCTACCATCTGAGAAGAGTCTAGCTGCATCTCCTTTTGAACTCTACTTTAGGTAGTTGAAGGCTGTTATTAAATCCCCTCTGAGTTTCTCTTCTCCAGACTAAATAAGTCCAGTTCCCTCAGCCTGTCCTCAGAAGCCATGTGCCCCAGCCCCCTAACCTTTTTAACTGCCCTCCACTGGACTCTCCAATTTGTCTATATCCTTCCTGTAGTGGGGGGGTCCAAAACTGGACACAGTACTCCTAATATGGTCTCACCAGTGCCAAATAGAGGGGGATAATCACTTCCCTTGATCTGCTGGCACTGCTCCTTCTAATGCAGCTTAGTATGCCATTAGGCTTCTTAGCAACAAGGGCACACTGTTGGCTCATATTCAGCTTATTGTCTACTGTAACTTCCAGGTCTCTTTTTGTGGAGCTGCTGCTTAGCTGGTCGGCCCCCAGCCTGTACCAGCACATTGGATTGTCCTGTCCTAAGTGCAGGACTTTTCAGTTGTCCTTATTGAACCTCATGAGATTTCTTTTAGTCCAATCCTCCAATTTGCCGAGGTCTCTCTGAATCCTAACTCTACCCTTCAGTGTATCTAGTACTCTCCCCAGCTTGGTGTCACCTGCAAACTTGCTGAGGGTGCACTGCATCTCATCTTCCAGGTTGTGGATGAAGATATTGAACAAAACCAGACCTAGGACCAACCCCTGGGGCACTCCACTTGATACCGGCTGCCAACTAGCAGTCGAGCCATTGACTACTACCCTTTGAGCCTGATGATCCAGTCGGTTTTCTATCTGCTTTACAGACCATTCATCCAACCTGTATTTCCATAGCTTGCTTGTGAGAATGTTATGAGACTGTATCAAAACCCTTGCTAAAGTCAGAGTATATCACATCCACTACTCTTTCTGCATCCACAGAGCCAGTTATCTTGTCATGGAAGGCAATCAGGTTGGTCAGGCATACCTTACCCTATGTGAATCCATGCTGACTAAGTACCACAACCTCTACCAAGTGCATAAAAATGGATTCCTTGAGGACCTGCTCCATGATTTTTCGAGGGATTGAGGTGAGGCTGACCCATCTGTAGTTCCCCAGATGCTCCTTCTTCTCTTTCTGGAAGATGGGTACTATATTTGCCTTTTTCCAACAGTCCTGAACCTTTCTCAATCACTATGAGTTTTCAAAGATAATGGCCAGTGGCTCTACAGTCACATCAGCTACTTCCCTCAGCATCCTCAGGTGCATCGCGTCCAACCTCATGGACTTTATATGTCCAGCTTTCTAAATAGTCTCTAACCTGTTCTGTTAGCACTGTTGGCTGGTCACGTCCTCCCCAAACTGTGCTGCCAGGTGCTGTAGTCTGGGAGATGACCTTGCCTGTGAAGACTGAGGTGAAAAAGGCTTTGAGTACTTCAGCCTTTTTTGCATAATCTGTCATGAGTTTGCCTTCCCCATTTAGTAAAGAACCCACATTTTCCCTGATTTCCCTTTTGTTGTTGACATACTTATAAAATGAATCCCTTTTTGTTACCATTCCTGTCCCTTGCTAGCTGCAACTCCAGTTGCACTTTGGCCTACCTAGGTCTGTCCCCATGAGCAGGAGCATGCATTCCTTGGGGACAATGAGCAGCAGCACATATTCTCCTGTGCAATATAAAGAAATTTTATAATCTTTGCATTTCCTTTGCCTGAGGAAGGTCACGTGAGCCCGAAAGCTTACAAAGAAAGATTTTTTTTGCAACTATCTAATTGGTCTAATAAAAGATATTGCCTCTGCCAAGAGTTATGACTGTTTTGGCAAACACCACCAAACTTCTGGGTAGCTGAGAGCTGTCACCCCCTCTATACAAGCTAGAGGTGTATTGGAAGTGAACACGTAGCCCATTAACCAGCCAGCCTATTACGGATGTTGTGTTGCCAACTCTTGGTATCTCATCATGAGTCAAGCCAGCCTTGTGGCAATGTAAGAAGTTCCATCAAATCTCAGCCCTACCAAATAACCCTCTTTCACCTTTAACTAACTTCTTTTCTCCACTTCCCTGCTTCTTGGTGAAAGTTACCAATTAGGAATCAGACAGCTCTCTTCTACTTCCTTGCTGGAGCCAGAAGGGGCTTGGGGGTAAGGGATGGGAGAGGAGAGGGAAAAGCTAGCATCATTCTCACAAAAGAGTCTCTCTGGAGCTGGTCTTCTCCCTGTGAAGACCTGTGAAGCATAAATGAAGATCCTTCTTTAGCTTACATAGCCCAAGCCTAGGGAACAGGAAAGAAGACTCTTACAGGGAATGTAGAGATTCAAGAAAGAGCAGAGGACAGATGTGGGGTTTGGGGCAAGTACAGGATTGGTGTATCAGGGATTACACCAAGCTACAGGGGAGTGTTATTACACTTGAAGACAGCCTGGCAGTACAGGTCAACCTGGATGGGCTCATGAAGTGGGCAAACCTCAGCCTGATGTAATTTAATAAAGAGAAATGTAAAGTGTTCCTTCTTGGGAGAAATAACACACAACACACTTAGAGGCTCAGCAGTGCTCTGCTTGCCAGCACCACAGCTGATGAGACCTGGGTGTCATGACTGACAACAAAATGAACATGAGCCACCAATGCAATGCCCTAGTTGGCAGAGGTAGCCAAACACTGGCATGCATCCACCAAGGCATCTCAAGCAAGGCAAAGCACATCATCCTCCTGCCTCCTGGCGATCTTCAAAAAACATCTTGACACCCATCTTGCTGGGATCATTTGATCCCAGCAGTCTATCCTGGCGACTTGCGTGGGGTCTAGACCCGATGTTCTGCAAGGTCCCTTCCAGCCCCTAACAACTATAAAACTATGATTGCATCATTAATTTCTAGGCTTGAGACTTTGTGGTTATGCAGGGTTGGGAGGGCACAGAATTAAGTAAAACGTTGAGGTTTGGGCAGAAGCCAGAATCCATATATAGTCAGAATAATCCTTGTAATTTGATTTCATGTGTTGCTCCTTCAGAAGATGGTTAAAATCACCTCACTAAACTTGTAACAGTTGGTAACTTTCTAGGGATCACATATACACTGTGCCAGGAAGGATTAAAAAATTAAGACAGATGAAAAGACATCGTAAATTTCCCATGATTATTTTGAGTTGATTCATGAGATCATTGATGTGTGAACTTTTGAGTTTGGCAGTGTAGTGGTTTAGAACCAAACCTGGTAGGCTGTTTTTGCGAGGCTCACTCGGAGTTCAGTGTTTGCCTATAAAATGTCACAACAATGAGCCCCACCTGCTTTTCAGTTTCTCCAGCCTCTACTAGGACTTAGGATTCAACTTTAATTTAGAAGAGCATCTTGAAGACAAGGGAAAGTTGTTCTGAGGGCGTGCAACTTTCCTTCCATTAAGTAGATAACTGAATAGTGGGAAATGGGCAAAAGCTAGCTTGTTTATGCTTTATTGTGGTCATTTTTACAAGGCAACTGATCACTATATCTTTACGTTTTGGAATGAAGGAAGTGTCACTTAGGGCCCTGCTACACATTCAAATTTAAGTGGATAGAAACCAAATATAGAGTTGTTACACAAGCATTGTATTTATAGCTCAGGGGTTCTTAACCTGGGGTCCATGGACCCCTAAGGGGTCTGTGGATAGATTTCAGGGGGTCTGTGAACTTGGATGGGAAAAAAATTACATCTTTATTTTCACTAACCTCTAACTGAAATTTAGCATTTCCTTCAATTATGAATGTAGGCAAAATGAATGTATTTTGATAACTGTATTTCAATATACTTGGTTTCCTTTGTAATCCCATGTATTTTATTTTATGCATTTAAAAACATTATTCTGAGAAGGGGTCCATAGGCTTCAGACTGCCAAAGGGGGTCCATGGCACAAAAAAGGTTAAGAACCCCAGTTATAGCTGGTTGGCTCTTTTATAGCTGGATAGTCATTTTTATTATGTGATAATTACTGTGCATGTGTGGCTGGTCTTAATTTATTGTGTGATTAATCAGCTAATTGTATGATAATTACTTTGCACTTGTGGCTGGTCTAAATTTATTGTGTGATTAATCAGTTAACTTCATAATATATGTTATGTATAGCAGGAGCCTTAGATTGGGGATTGATGTAAACATTTCATAGAGTCATAGAGAAATAGTGCTGGAAAGGACCTCCAGAGGTCATTTAGTCCACCCCCCTGCCTGAAGCACAATCATCCCTATCCAAACCATCCCATGCCACCATAATTTAAACTCTATATAAAGGTACCCTCTGTGGCAAAAAGCCATCTTTGTTTCTCCCCAAAAATCTCTGCCCTGTGACACTGAGATTTAAATCTCTGTGCTGTGACCATTCAATTAGGATGGGCCCAGCACACAGGGGACCACACCCTCAGCCTGTCTCTTTAGGGAACTTGAGCTGGCTGCATTCCTGAGGGAGGGGGGAAACCTGCTCCCTCTGCCTACGTGACTGGTACCTGGGTGAGGGGCATCTACCTGGGGAGCTGGAATCTGCCCGGTAACAGGTGATGCATTTCAAATTGGTTGGCTGACAGCCAACTGGGGCTGACCTCCGCTGGCCCAGGTGAATGAGGTCACAGGGGCTATATAAGTTAGGACGGGGAAGGAGGCGGTCTCTTCTCTCCGGCCATGAGGTGACGCAGCAGCCAGGCAGGGGACAGAGAAGCCTTAACATCTGAAACTGGCTCTCTCCCCCCAAACTCACGAGCTAGGAACCGCCTGCCTCCAAAGGGAAACTTCACCTGCCTTTGGAAGATGCTTGTGAGTAAGCTACTCAATCTGATTAGATATTTAGCTGGCAGTATCACAGATGCGTAATCAAAAGGCTACCACAGCCAGACTGTTTGCTCTTTAGGATTTCTAGATATTGCTCTATCCTGTACCCTAGTTTACCCTACCCCCTGTAATCAATAAAGTTCTCCTTTTTGACTGGTGTGGGAGACTTATTGAGGGGTGGGTCTAAATTATGCCTAAGAGACCCCTTAGGTCTGTGGACTAAGGGAGACTATACCTTTTTGCCCCCGGACTTGGGGAAGTACCCCAAGTGCCTGTACTGGGTTGAGTACCCGTGGGACTTTAGGCCTGTGTTACCCCAAGGACACAGGGCCGCGAGACAGTCCATTCTCGGGGTGGTGGCGGCACGTTACCCCCAGACTAGCGAGTGTGCTCCGGGAGAGGGGTCGGCCGGACATAAGGCGCCCCTAGGGAGGCATTCGGAGCCTGGAAGGTGGTCGGGTGCAGCGAGGTGGGTGGCTCAATGCAGGAGCACCCCCTACTGGCCCGCCTCACGTGGTGGAAATAGCGGTGGGATATGAATACCCAGCTGTTTTCCTGAGGTGGGATCTCTGCACCTGCCACACCCTCAATGCTAAGACAATATAGACCCAACACTCTAACCTGTCACAGGTAAAGCAGGGGAATTACAGCAGCCAATGTCCTGCTTCTATAAAACATTGTTAGTGTACACTGAAGAGGTGCTGAGTACAAGGCCATGCCCCCTGTTACAGAAAAAGGCAAAAACTCCCACAGTCCATACCAGTGAACATGGGGTAAAATTCCTTCCTGACTCCAAATATGGTCATCTGGACATGAGCAGAGCACAAGACCCTCTAACCCAGGAGTGGGCAAAATGTGGCCCATCAGGCCATTCTATCCGGCCCATGGTCCCCTAAAAATTTTAGAAAATTAATATATATCTGCCCCTGGCTGCTTGTCATGCAGCCCTCAATGACTTGCCAAAACTCAGTAAGCGACTTTCCGCCTGAAATAATTGCCCGCCCCTGCTCTAACCAGGAACCAGGCTTTGTTCTTAGTAAGAGGATTGGCACACCCTAATTGAAGTCCCCAGCTTTAGCTATAGCCAGCACCCAGTGCCTCTGGGGAAACTTAAAAACACCATGACATATATAAGCAGAAAAAGGGGAGGTAGGGGGTGGAAGCAACCAGCACATAGCCCTAAACACAAAAAAAGGAAAAGTATCTTCATATACTTTTGAAAAAGGACATTATTTAAGATCTTTTTCATAGATCATAGAATTTAAGGTCCCTTCCAATCCTATAAAGGTAATCTACTCTAACCCTATGCACAGAGATTGTATGTGCTATTCCTGAACCACTCCAAACAGATGCCTCTTGAAAGCCCCTGCTGAAGGAGATTCCACAACTTGCCTTAAGTTTCAGAGGCAACTTATTCCCGTGTCCTACAAGACTTACAGTTAAATAGGAGGAAGATTTTTTCATAACGAAATATGCCTTACAGGAGGACAGTGAAAGTCTAGAGTTGCACAGAGCTCACGATGAGACAATTTCTAAAATGCAGCTGCTAACCCTGTATTTTCAAGTTCTTCCATTTATCATTACATTGAAAAAAATAAAGACACTTACTTCTTAGTTCTTAATTGAACCAGATGACCAGTAAAACCTTGACCAGTAAAATACCTTTTTAGATGTAAGATGAGAAATGAAGTGCCATACATCCTACAAAATAAGATTCTTGCAACTGAAATAAATAGATATAGCTTTGTAAAACTATCTGCATTAGTATATGTCATTACAGTTACTGAATATTCTGTATGAAATATACACAGTATTTCCTATTTGATTTCTCCAGGAATACAGTTTAAACATGTGCATAGCTGTTTGGGTGAGCATTTATTATAGTTTCATAGTTGTTAGGGTTGGAGGGGACCTATTAGATCATTGAGTCCAACCTCTCTT
>NW_017729024.1:22499509-22500572 GCF_001723915.1 Gavialis gangeticus | reverse complement strand
GATGGGGAGTTATACTAATCAAGGTACCAACTGCTGACTTTCCCAAAGTTCAGAGGCACTTATAGTTTCATAGTTGTTAGGGTTGGAGGGGACCTATTAGATCATTGAGTCCAACCTCCCTGTCCTGGGCAGGAAAGAGTGCTGGGGTAAGCTGACCCCAGCCAGGTGTTTGTCCAGTCTCCTTTTAAACACCTCCAAGGAAGGGGACAGCACCACCTCCCTTGGAAGCCTATTCCATATTTTAGTGATCCTCATTGTAAAGAATTTTTTCCTGATGTCTAACTTAGACCTTGTTAGACCTTGTTTGCCCTAGTGCCCCCTGGCATAACAAGGAATAATGGCCATAAATTGTTGGAGAGTAGGTTTAGATTAGACATTTGTAAGAACTACTTCACAGTTAGGGCAGCTAGGATCTGGAACCAACTTCCAAGGGAAGTGGTGCTGGCCTCGGGGTCTTTAAGAAGAGGCTTGATGCCTACCTGGCTGGAGTCATTTGAGCCCAGTTTTTCTCCTGCCCACGCAGGGGGTCTCACTTGAAGATCTACAAGGTCCCTTCCGACTCTACTTCTATAATTCTGTGAAATTTGCTCTCTTCCAGTTTGTGGCCATTGTTTCTAGTTACCCTGACAGGCGTCCAGGTAAACATTGTATCCCCTAGTTTTTGCTGTCCCCCCCATTGAGTTTGTAGGCAGCCATGAGATCACGTCTCGGCCTCCTCTTGTGGAGGCTGAAGAGGTTCAGGTCTCCCAATTGTCCACATAGGGTTTTTTCTGTGGGCCTTTAACCAGATGAGTGGCCCTCCTCTGAACCCTCTCCAGGCCATACACACCCCTTCTGAAGTGCGGTGCCAAAAACTAGACGCAGTACTCCAGCTGTGGCCTGACCAGTGCCACATAGAGGGCAAGTATCACCTTCCTAGACCCTACTTATGCAAGAAAGGGTGCGGTTAGCTTTACTTATTACCTCATCACACTGGTGACTCATGTTCGTTTTGGAGTCGACTACAACTCCGAGATCCCTTTCTGTAGTGGTGCTACTTAAAATGGTCCCTCCCAGGCTGTAA
>NW_017729024.1:22482390-22484210 GCF_001723915.1 Gavialis gangeticus | reverse complement strand
AACTTCCAAGGGAAGTGGTGCTGGCCTCGGGGTCTTTAAGAAGAGGCTTGATGCCTACCTGGCTGGAGTCATTTGAGCCCAGTTTTTCTCCTGCCCACGCAGGGGGTCTCACTTGAAGATCTACAAGGTCCCTTCCGACTCTACTTCTATAATTCTGTGAAATTTGCTCTCTTCCAGTTTGTGGCCATTGTTTCTAGTTACCCTGACAGGCGTCCAGGTAAACATTGTATCCCCTAGTTTTTGCTGTCCCCCCCATTGAGTTTGTAGGCAGCCATGAGATCACGTCTCGGCCTCCTCTTGTGGAGGCTGAAGAGGTTCAGGTCTCCCAATTGTCCACATAGGGTTTTTTCTGTGGGCCTTTAACCAGATGAGTGGCCCTCCTCTGAACCCTCTCCAGGCCATACACACCCCTTCTGAAGTGCGGTGCCAAAAACTAGACGCAGTACTCCAGCTGTGGCCTGACCAGTGCCACATAGAGGGCAAGTATCACCTTCCTAGACCCTACTTATGCAAGAAAGGGTGCGGTTAGCTTTACTTATTACCTCATCACACTGGTGACTCATGTTCGTTTTGGAGTCGACTACAACTCCGAGATCCCTTTCTGTAGTGGTGCTACTTAAAATGGTCCCTCCCAGGCTGTAAGAGTGTTGATGATTCTTCCTCCCCAGGTGCAACACATGACACTTTTCCTTGTTAAACTGCATCCTATCCTGTTCTGCCCATTTCCCCAGCCTGTCCAAATCAACCTGGATTCGCTCCCTGCCATCTGGTTTGTGTACCTCTCCCCATAGTTTGATGTCATCAGCAAACTTGGACAGGGTGCTTTCTACTCCCTCGTCCAAGTCATTAATGAAGATATTGAATAGTACCGGTCCCAGGACAAAGCCTTGGGGGACTCTGCTGCCCACGTTACTCCAGGTAGAAACTGACCCGTCCACCACCACTCTCTGGATGTGTCCCGTAAGCCAATTTCCTACCCACCGGACTGTGTAATAATCTACATTGCAACTGTTTAGTTTATTTATAAGAATTGGGTGTGACACTGTGTCAAAGGCCTTCTTGAAATCTAAGTAAATCACATCTACCTCTATTTCTTCATCCAAGCATTTTGTGACCAGGTCATAAAATGAGACCAGCTTAGTCAGGCAGGATCTGCCTGCTATGAACCCATGCTGATTGCCTCTTAGCATCATTTTACCTGCTGGTCCCCTACAAATGTGATCCTTAACAATTTTCTCAAAAGTCTTGCCAAGGACAGAGGTGAGACTAACTGTCTTATAGTTACCCGGTTCCTCCTTCCTCCCCTTCTTGAAAATAGGGACCACATTGGCCCTTTTCCAATCCTCTGGGACCTGTCCTGAGCACCACGAGTGCTCAAACAGTTATGCCAGTGGCTCTGCTATGACACCAGCTAATTCCCAAAGTACCCTAGGATGAAGATAATCAGGACCAGTTGACTTAAATACACTCAACCCCTCCAGGTGCTCCTTTACTATGTCAGCACAAACGGTTGGTGGGTTGGTGTCTATTCTGGTTTTAACTAAGGCCCCAGTGGGATGCATATTTGTACTTGTGTCCAAGAATACGGATGCAAAGAAATCATTTAGAAGCTCTGCTCTGGCCATCCTATCTGTTACCAGTTGTCCTAGTTTGTCCTGAAGGGGCCCTAAATTACCCTGCACCTTTTTTTTGCTTCCTATGTACTTAAAGAATGCCTTTTTGTTATCCTTGACTTTTGCTGCCAGCCTAAGCTCCTCAGCTTTGGCTCGCCTCACTGTTTCCCTGCAAACTCGAGCCAAGCAGGTATACTCCTCCTTGGT
>NW_017729024.1:22476035-22480780 GCF_001723915.1 Gavialis gangeticus | reverse complement strand
TTAAAGTCACCCATGATGACCAGGTCCTTTGAGCGCGCTGCCTCTGAGAGCTGTCTTGAGAATTCTAGATCTAACTTGTCCTCCTGGTGTGGGGTCTGTTGTAGACTCCCACTACCAGGTCCCTTTCACCCCGACCCCCTTGTAACCTGACCCATAGTGCCTCAATATGCCCTTCCTCTTGTCTCAATTTAACTACAGAAGATGCATATTGCTCCTTAACATAGACAGCAATGCCCACCCCCCCCTTCTCCCCACTCTGTCCTGCCTGTACAGCCTATAGCCCTTGATGTCCATTGCCCAGTCATGGGTAGGATCCCACCAAGTTTCTGTTAGCCCAACCAGGTCGAATTCTTTGTTTGCAAGCAGGAGTGCAAGTTCCTCCTGCTTGTTCCCCATGCCCTAGCATTAGTATAGAGGCATCTAAGCCCCCCAGTGGGTACCCTTCCTACTTGCCCATTCTGATTCTTAGCGGGGCCCTTGCTACTTACCTGGACTGTTTACTACCTGAACTAATTTATCATAATAAAAAAACAAAAAACACTTTAGTAGTGTAGTGGGACATTCCACACTTTTATCTTTTTCATAATACATCTGGAGAAAAATTATTTTATTATGGCCTTGGGATCTCCTTCCCATTATATGAAATCTGAACTTGTGTATCAGATCAACAACTGAATATGATAGCTGTACTAAATCTTGGCCACTTCCTGTACTTGTTCTTATTGAATTGATAGTTCATATACAAAGTTGAAGTGTCATAGAATATGAATATTTACTTTTAAAATTTTTAAATACTTTTAGCTAAAGTCCCCAAATAAACTAATGAAAATGTTAATTATAAATGATTTCTACAAAATAAGGGAGGAAATGTAAAATTAAAAGATATTCAGTAAGACTAACTTAGTGCAATCCTTTTTATTCTAAGTCCTTTCCTGCCAAAAGTTTAAAAGAAAGTCAGTAGTCAACATTTTGCCATAATATTATGGGTAAAAATTAACCACAGATCATTTAAAAGAGCACGCACAAAAGGTTTAGAGAAGGTGCCATGCAGTTTGGCTCATATTTAATAAAATGGTTTTGAGCATGTCAACACTCTGCTTGACTTCAGTAAGCCATAGACTAAAAGTTAGGCACATGCTTACATACTTAGCTGAATTGGGGCCAGAGTAAATGGTACTTCATAGGTTTATGTTCTTTTCTGTACAAAACAGTATCTATTTAAGTGAGAATCAATTGAATGGAAAAAAATAGTGAAGCCAAGATTTTAGGTAAGAAGAACTGACTTTAAAATGTGATACCATGAAAGTTCATGAAGTTTCTCCTTTCCCTAATAATGAGCTTGGTAATAGTTCTGGTAGTGGCATATGATATGGCTTAGAGATACAGTGTTTTGTCAGAATGCAGGAAATAAGACACCAGGAAAGGAGAGAGAGAAAAAGCAACTGTGGTATAATTTCTGAGACTAATTGAAGAAAAAGTCTGTTGGTATATTAAATTGGCTTAAAAACCCCTGAAATATATAAAAAACAAACAAACCCAAAACTAAATAATTCATTGTATTTATTAAATATGAATAAAAAGTCCTACTTAGGGCATGTCGCCAGATTAATAGGTGCAGATAGAGTGAATGCCAAGTGTGACAGGGCACTGTTGGTGCCTGCCACTTTAAGAGCAGAGCCAAGCAGTTAGCAGGTGCTTGATTGCGGCGGCCATTTTAGACCTCTGGCCACCTATATAAATATAGCAGTTCACTGCTGGCAGGCCAGGCAGTATACAACATCCTGGAGGTGAGGGCAGGAGCTGTAGGGGATGGTTGGAGGCTCCTGGTCCTGGGCATGACCTAAAACTGTATCCTGCTGGGAGTGGGTGGCCTGGTTGGGGCTCTTAGTGGTGCGGGAGCCCCCAGGAAATGCCAGGCCAGTTACCATGCTGGTGAAAGGTGGGTTGGGGCGCCTTAACCCCAGCCCTCACCTTCAGGTGGGTCATGTGACTTTGGAGGTAGTTGGGGCCAGGCACAGCTGTGGCCACCTGAGCCCTGTGGGGTGTAGGACCCCGAGGAAAGGTAGTTGGGGCCAGGCATGGATATGGCCACCTGAGCCCACCAGGGAGGGAAGCCCTGTGGCCCCAGTAAGTGGGCAGTGTGGAGCCCCAGTGAGGGGAGGTCAAGAGATGCCTGAGGCCACAGTTTGGGCCAGAGGCCGAGTAAGGGGGCTCAGTCTGAGAGAGGGGTGAGTCCTGACCCCGGTAAGCCCTCCACCACTGGGAGGCTGAGTGTGGGTCGAAAGTAAGAGCTATAGTAGAGCACAATGACCCGCTGCTCCAGAGGGGGAGTGAGAGTCCCTGTGAGACCCTGGAGCACTAGTTGTGTGGATTAAGAATGAGTGGGGGCCAGGCACAGCTGTAGCCACCTGAGCCCTGTGGGGTGCAGGACCCGGAGGAGAGGTAGTAGGGGGAAGGCATGGCTACAGCCACCTGAGCCCCACAGGGGAGGGAAGCCCAATAGCCCCAGTGAGGGGGTGGTATGGAACCCCAGTGAGGGGGCAGAAATGAGGACCCCCAGTGAGAGGACAGCTCCAGTGAGGGGGTGGGTCTGGAGCCCCAGTGAGCGAGGTAGTGTGAGATGTAGAGCCCCACTGAGGGGGCAGCTTCAGTGAGGGGATGGTGTGGAGCCCCAGCCCCAGAAGGAGCCAGGGCAAGCTTAGACTCGGTCAGGTAATTGGCTGGCCACTACCCTGGTGAGGGTCACGGGAGAGGCCCAGAAGACGGTACATCTGCCACCCAAGGTATGAGTTAGCTAAAGCCTGTGGCCTCAGGGGCCCGTTCCAAGAGGGAGCAAGGCAGTACAAGTTGTCAACATGTGAAAGAGACCCTGTGAGAGACCTCAGGGTGAGAGAGGGTGGAGTGTGTGAGGCCCTAGTGAGAGAAGGGTGGTATGAATGTGTATGTGTCTGTGGTTTGACAACGAGGGCTAAGCTTGGCCTGGCTGTAGGCCAGGAGCATTGGGTCATCTGGATGCCATCTGCCAGGCTTGGGCTGAGGTGTAGGGGAGGAACAGAGCCACAGATAGTGTCCCCTGGCCTTGGGACAAGAATGGGCAGCCTCCCGTCTTAATTAACAACTTGATCAATTAACAACAAGGCATGGCAGGTGAGGCAGGTGGGTGGCATGCCCAAAGGCAGGTGGGAAAACCAGCACGGTGGCTAATCAGGGACCCCACTTTGCCACACCGAGTACCGTATTGTCTTGCATATAACTTGTACCTTTCTCCTCAAATCAGCCTTCCCAAATTGGGATGTATGTTAAGGGGAAGCAGTTTTCTTTCCTAGAAAAGAAGCACACCTGGATTCACTGTGCATGTCATGCAGCTGCCAAGATGGCTGCCACTAGTATGGCTTGACAAGCTGGAGGGACAGAGTCTTGTGTTAACCCGCTCACAGCTGTTGCTGTTGGCTGAACACTGTAGCTTATGCCTGAAAAAGCAAGTGAGCTGCTGGTACTATATTGATGAGGCTTATGGTATGGCAACAGTATTTTAGTTACAGGAACATATATAAAAAACTGCTGACAGTTAAGAAGTAACAGTCTTGCTAATATCCTTAGCAGAGTCTAGGTATAATGTTGTGTGATATGGAATGAGTCGTCCTGGGAACTTGGTGTGAGTTGTCCTGGGAACATAGTGTGTCCAGGAAGTGTGGCATCCCCAGGAAACAGTCTACTACACCAGGCAGTTCTTATTGTCTCATCAGTCTCTCCTGCAATGCCACACTTGCGGGGCACTCAATATCACACAGTTGACCAGGACTCTGGAAAAATCTTTTCCCTCCTACATTCTGCCTTCCAAAAACAAGGCATGTGCTTTATGTGGGGGTATGCTGTATGCAAAACAATATGGTAGTAGGAAATACAAAGGAAAAGCAAAGCGTTTGATGGAAAAAATAAATTAATAAAGTTCCTGGGCTTAGTCTGAATACAATATTTTTAAATAAAATACCTTGTTGTTGTTTTCCCTTAGATTTGACTACCAGAACTTGTAGTAATGATGAGACAGACCTGTCTTGTAAAAGTAAAAGATATTTTAAAAGCCTGTAACATTTATAAGTTTCAAAGTTTTCTGACTGTACTAAAATGTTTATTTTATATATATAAAATAAGCATGATTTTAAAAAAGGAGTGTTACTTACCATAAAAGTGAGTTTTTCTCTGTCAGCATCTTCTAGCAAGAAGCTTTGGAAATTAATGGGCTATTTTACTAATTTCATTATTTTCATTTCTAGTTACTCAGACATTCTGATTGAGAGAGAAGTGTTAATGCAGAAGTATATTCATCTAGTTCAGATTGTAGAAACTGAAAAGATTGCAGCCAATCAGCTTCGACATCAACTTGAAGATCAAGACACGGAAATTGAAAGGCTTAAATCTGAGGTATTTGCTAAAATTAGCATGTAATTGCAAATTGATATGTCATTGATGTAGTAGAGTTTGATTTCTGTATTACTATTACTGCATGTTGTATTGCTGCACTTTTTATGGAAATCTAGCAGTAAGGTAAAGAGCCAGTAGCCATCTTGAAAGCACTAGGTTCAAAGTTTTCTTTTTTAAAGTACCTAGCTCCTTAGGTCCTAAAGGCCCCAGTCCCTCCAGAGGCAGAACCAGAAGGCAGAAGTCAAAGGGAACAGGGGGAGTCTGGAGACACTGGTAGCAGCAGCAGCAGCCAGAGCAGTGAGGGGACTGGTGGTTGGGCTGTA
>NW_017729024.1:22460994-22471035 GCF_001723915.1 Gavialis gangeticus | reverse complement strand
TGAAAGCACTAGGTTCAAAGTTTTCTTTTTTAAAGTACCTAGCTCCTTAGGTCCTAAAGGCCCCAGTCCCTCCAGAGGCAGAACCAGAAGGCAGAAGTCAAAGGGAACAGGGGGAGTCTGGAGACACTGGTAGCAGCAGCAGCAGCCAGAGCAGTGAGGGGACTGGTGGTTGGGTGGGAGCCCTCAGATGACAAATATTAACACCCTGTGAGCTGCAAGTTGGACAGCCCTTATATAGTTTATTAGACTGCTGTACCAGCAGAAAATTTTTAAAGACTTGTCATCTTATGTTTTGGATTCTGTTACTCATATTCCTTGATGTTTCTTTTAACAAAACATTGTTGGGTCCTCAAAACATTCTTTTTGGTTCAATATCATATGTTATTCCAGAACTGCACTTCGCATAGAGGACAATATTTGATTATATAATGGACTAGTTACTGTGATTGATCATACAAGGGGGTAGTTACTGTAATTTCAAAATGATCCTGAGCTAGCAAGTTGTAGAAAATAAACACATCTTAATACTGGCTGAATCAGGAGCAATATTTTTAAGAGAAGGGTATGTCCAGGTCTCCTTGACCAGAAGGAAGCTTATCATGTTGTGAAATCATAAAAAGTTTCTAGAAGGGCCTCTGAAGAGAAAAAAGGGCCCTATTTTAGATGCTATAATGGAATGCATTTCAAAATCTTGACATGCACATAAACAGAAAATGTTCCTTTTTCAGATTGTAGCTCTCAATAAAACCAAGGAACGAATGCGGCCATATCAAAGCAACCAAGAAGACGAAGATCCAGATATAAAAAAAATTAAAAAGGTAGACTGCGATATACTCTGCTTGGAGAGCCCAGTGCATATCTTATTTCTGCACACAGCATACAACTTTTGAAAGACCAGAAAGCAGTTTGATGCCAGTTATTAACTTGATCTTTTTGGTAGCAGTTGCTTCAGGATACTATGAATGGCATTCAGCAGGGTACCAATCCAATTTTCATTTAAATATATAACATGCAGATACTCAGGCTTTACTACTCTTGATTATGGATAAAGATAACCATGCTCTAAAAATGTGCCTGTGTGTGTTGCATACATATTTTGCATACCCACGCACAAAATAGTTTTATAGCTTCAGCGTTAGGGGCTGGAAGGGACCTTACAGATCATTGGGTCCAGCCCCCCCTGCACTTGGTCAGGAAAAACTGCTGGGGTCAGATGACCCTAGCTAGATGGGCATCAAAATGCTTTGTGAAGATTGCCAGGGTGGGTGACTGTACTACCCTTGGCACTTGGCTTGTGAAGAAGCTTTTCCTTATGTCTAGCCTGTAGAGAGGGAGGATGACATCCTTAGCCTTGCTTGAGATGCCTCAGTAGATGCATGTGCGTGTTCGATTAGTTCTGCCAGGTATGGCATCTCTGGAAGTTATGTTCTTGAAAAAGTAATCAGTCTATTTATGTCCCATCCCCAGAACATGAAATTCTTGTGTTATTACTTTCTGCTTAGGGTTTTCACTTGCCTCTTCTTGTTGAAGTGGTCCAGGTTGCATTCTGGAACAGTGTATCTGGACTTAATTTGTGTAACAGGGGGCCTTCCCCACCCACCTGTTTCTGGGCTAACTGCCTGCCTCTCTTACCTGCCACACCTTGTTGTTTAATAATTGGTGTTTTAATTAGGTGGGAGGCTGCCCTTTGGCGGCCCTGTTCTTCTGGGCCTATGTATGCAGCTCCAACCACCCCTGTACTGCATCCCAAGCCTTGCAAATGAAACGCACATACATAATGTTCCCTCACACCACGACTGGTGCTCCTGGGTCTCACAGGGGCTCTCACTCCCTCCTTGGAGCAGCAGGTTATTGTGCTCTCCCTTGCTGTAATTTTTGACCCACACTCAGCCTCCTCTCAGTGGAGGACTTACCAGAGTCAGGTTTCACCCCTAGCTTCCTGGCTGAGCGCCCCCTATTCAGCCTCAAGTCCAACTACGGCCTCAGGCATCCAAAAACATACCTTGTCCTACTCCCCACACATGGGGTTCCTACTATGCCCACTACTCCCCATCCTGGGGTCTTCCCATCATCCTCACACTCAACTACTCATGGGGCTGGCCCTTGCACTGCCCTTCAGGTTTACTCCCAGTTCGGCCCTACTCAGCCCCCCTCACACATAGTCCTTCAGGCCTACTCTCATTCAACCCTACTTTGTGTAGGGCCATCTACATCCCTGCCCACTCAGGGACTTCATAACTGTCCTCTCTCTCCAGGGCTACACAGCTATCCCCAACCAGGGGCCTCCAGGATCTTCCTCCCCTGCTGGCTTAGGTGGCCAGAGCTGTGCCTGGCCCCACTCCTCTCCTGGGGTCTTCCACCCCCTAGGGCTTAGGTGGTGGTAGACATGCCTAGCCCTCATACCCACCAAATTGTGGGGGCTATGGGTAAAGGTGCCCCAACCCACCTTTTACTGGGGTGGTAACTGGCCTGGCATTTCCTGGGACCTCCCATGCCACCAGGAGCCCCACCAGGCCACCCATCCCCAGCAGGGTGCAGTTTTAGGTCATGCCCAGGACCAAGAACCTCCTAGTCATCCCCATGAGCTCTTGCTCTTACCTCCATGTGTTCCTACTGCAGCTCAGCCAGTCAGTGTTTCCACTTGGGCTGGCAGTAACAAACTGAAGGCTTTATATACCTGGTTCTCAAAATGGCTGCCACCATCAGGCACCTGCTAGCTACCTGACTGCCCTTAAAGTGGCAGGCACTCAAAGGTGCACTGCCAAAATTTGCTAAATGAACAGGAATTTGTAATGAAACTTCGAATATGAAGACTGATGCTTCTCTGTTGTAAAGCCATACAGTTACTCAATAAGTACACATCTTCTCAGTTGTGTTATATTGGCAGCAACTCTGGCAGTGGATTTGACAAGTTTAAAAGTTAGCTGTGGCACTTACAATGAGATAGTAAGTGATTACTGAGGAGTAATCTCTGTTCCTTCTGCATGCAGCAGGGAGTCCAGCACCCTGCCAACCCCTGGCGGCTATTCCAGCATCCCCATGCCTCCATTCTGGAGTGGAAATTAGCCTCCTTGCTTAAAACATGTACCCTGATTTTGGATGCCCAGTATTTGGGGAAAGGGTGCATGTAGTATGCAAGTAAATATGGTAATTCTAATTCACTTTTAACTTGGCTGCATACTGCACTTCAGGAGAGACTTGCCATGTCCTAGAAATACCTTTTAAGAATAGCAAAAGCTTCCTTCTTCTTGGGCAGTAGTCTGTCAGCATAGATCTATGGCAGCGGGTGGCTGCCAGCTATTTATATGTACACACAATACATGTGGTGCTATACAGGCAAATGAAACAAAGCATCTTATTTTATTGGAATTACTCCAGATTTATGCTAGTGAAGCTGAATCAAAATCTGCCCTAGGTTGCCTTTCCTAAGAAGAATATAATGTAAGTTAAAAGAATGACAAGTTGGAGAATGAGGGGGAAAGTGGGATGGGACTGAAAGAAGGGGAAAAGGCAGTTGTATTGATGGGAAGAACATATACAAGGACACAGCATTTGAGCATATGCTAAAAGATACCATTGTATGTGTGTAATACTTTTTCAATCTATTTTCTGATATTTTACTAAATAACTAGTTTTTTTTCTTAATGAATGAAAATCTTTTCAGAATTAATTTGCAAAGCAATTGTAGAGTAATAAAGCAGTAGAGAATGCCAACCCTTGGCAACTCACAAGGAAGCTAGGCCTTGGCAGTTAACATGGGAGCTTGCAGAGCTTCTGTTTGTGTGTGTGTGTGTGTGTGTGTATATATGTGTATACATTTATTTATTTAAATGAAGACATCTGTCATACCAAGGGCTCTTGCCATGACATTAAAAACCAGTTTAATTTATTTGTTGATACATTTCTGTAAGTGCTTTTCAATACAGTCTTTATTTTCTGTTTTGGTCCATTTTAGGTTCAGAGCTTTATGCGAGGCTGGTTGTGCAGAAGAAAATGGAAGACCATTGTCCAAGATTATATTTGCTCTCCCCATGCAGAGAGCATGAGAAAGAGAAATCAGATAGTTTTTAACATGGTCGAAGCTGAATCTGAATATGTGCATCAACTTTATGTTCTTGTGAACTGTTTTCTCAGGCCATTAAGAATGGCAGCAAGTTCGAAGAAACCACCTATTAGTCACGATGATGTTAGTAGCATTTTTCTCAACAGGTATTTGATTTTTGTCCACTTCACCCCATTGCAGTCTAATTTACAGTAGCAAAGCAGTGAGCTATGTGGGAGGCCTGCACTAAGTTACTCGCCTCACTGTGCCTGACCACCTTTCAGGTTCCGAATGCATCATTGGAGGTGCCTTACACCTGGCCGACCCCCTTCCTGGAGCACACCCGCAAGCCTGGGGGTAATGCTGCGACCACCCAGAGTCTGAACTGATTTTGGCCCTGGGCCCCCTGGGAAACACAGGCCTTGTAGTCCTTGAGGATACTTGACTCACTGCAAGAACTTGGGGTACTTCCCATAGTTTGAAGCACAAATGGTGGTCTCCCTTAGTCAACCAAAGCAAGGGGACCCCAAAACATTATCTAGACCCTCTCCCAATAAGTCTCCCATGCTAGGTACAGAGGAGAACTTTATTGGTTACAAGGAGTACGTCTGGAATAGGGTACAGGGTAGAACAATATCAGAGAAATCCCTTAGAGCAAACAGTGGCATGATAGCCTTTGATTACACATCTGTGTTACTGCAAGCTATGTATCTAGTTAGATCTTAAGTAGCTTACTCACAAGTATCATCCAGAGGCAGGTGGAGATTCCCTCTGGAGGCAAGCAGGTCATTGAACATGAGTTTCAAGAGAGAGAGCGAGTTTCAGATGATCCAGCTTCTCTGAGAGTTCTCACCATGGCTGCTGCACTGCCTCCTGGGCAGTCCTTAACTTATATAGACCTTATGACCTCATTTACCTGATCCAATGAAGGCCAGCAGCTGTTGGCTGCCAAGCAACCAATTTGAAATGCATCACTGGTTGCCAGGTAGACTGGCAGGGATATTGCTTAGAATAATAGGGAGCTTAAGCCCCCACCGAGGTGTGTGAGGCCAGTCACATAGGCAGAGGGAGCAGGTTTCCCCCTCCCTCAGATCCAGCTCAGGTTACAACTCAGGGTTACCTCTGCTGTTTGCAGTGACCATGGTAACCAAATTGTCAGGTAGATCATCAACCTGATAGCAGAGTTTGGGGAGAGACAGAGATGGCATTCTGCCACAAGCTATATTAAGCTTCCATCCCTTTAATGTTGTAATGAAGTATATTTCCTGGGATGTAAAGCAAAACAAGATCTGGCATACAGTTTCAGGTTATACCTCTTAGTCAGCTTTGTGATTTTACATTCTGTTTTTCGATCTGCTAACAGAGGAAAAGGCAATCCAGTCATCTGATTCAGTTGTCAGATACTGCCTTCCCTCTTTTTCCAGTGTTCTTGACAAAGCAATATAGGTCTTAATGGGTTCATGTGATAGATTCTAAAGATGGCATATCTTGCCTGAGAACACTCTGTGTTTCTTGCCTGACTCTCCAGGGTTATTTATCTCTGTAGGGAAGAAATTTTTTTTTTTGCAACAGTCATGGTATTTGAGTTGTGTTATCATCCTGTTTACTAATAGTATGGCAATAAGCATGGTCGACTGGTGCCTCCTGAGTCAGGGGTCGCTGACTGCCCCCCCCAGCAGCCAGTCAGCAACCGGCGAGGAGTCCTCCCGCGGACAGTTGTGCCAACCATGGCCAATCATGCTGACTCAGAAGTGGCAGTGGTGTGCCACTGGCACTTTCAGGTGGGCACGAACGGTTGCGGGAGAACCGCCAAGATCGCTTCTTCTGGTGCCCTAACTCCTTAGCCAGTTCTCTCAGGGGGTCACCAGTGCTCTCACCTGCCCCCCACCCAGAAACACTGGCTATCAGTGGGTGCACCAGTGCTCTCAGGGGTTGCATGTGTACCCCTGTGCACCCCTTATGCGTCACCACTGGCAATAAGTTCAATAAAATATGGACAAGTAGGCAGAAACTGAAACAGGAATGGAGTTGAGTTGAGTGAATGCTACCTCCTAAATCCTTTGGGTAAAGGACTTACTTCTTCAAACTTAATCAGGGGACAAATAGTATTAACCCATTCTTGCCTGTTTCACCCTTTCACAGTTTCCCCTCAAGACCCCATCATGCTATTACAGCACTGATCTAAAACATTATATTGTCATTGATTTTGTGGCTGGGGCAGACATTACACATAAACCAGCTTAAGTGACCAGAAACTGATTTAAACCTGTAACAGAACGGATGTTCAGTGCACATAAACCAATTTGAAAATGGCTGAAACCAGTTTGAGATAAACCTGGTTGAATGTAGTATCAGACTTAACTGATTTGGGTCAAACTGGTTTATGCAATGTCTGTACCAGACCGCTTGCTGGTTTAGGTTAAACCAGACTCCCCCAGCATGCCATCAGGCTCTCTGGGTTGGGCAGGGCTTTCTGCTCCACAGCAGAGCTGGCCCCTTCCCTGTGCTCCCTGGCTGGAATCCACAGAGACTGCAGGCATCTGCCTGGCTTCCCCATGCTCCCTCCCTCCCCTCTCCATGCCCTGCTAAACAGGGATTGCTCCATCTCCTCTGCATTACACAAACACCTCTCAGCATTAGCTAGCAGACCATATGCTGGCTATGGTCCATGCTGTGGCAGATGGGACAAAGGCAGAATCAACAGGTAGCTGGTAATGTCCCTCTGTTGTTTTCTTAATGGGGTGATGAACACACTGAGTTAGGGGTGATAAACACTGTGTTATCAGTTCCCTGCTGGGCTGGCCGGAACAGGGGGCAGGAGACCCCTCCCTAATCAGAGCATCCTGCCAGGGCCTGGCCATAGCCCCCCTCAGCTCAGCACTGTGGAAGGGAAGGGGGGACTACTGTAGTGCCCCCCCCACCTCTCCGTGGCTTCTGCAGGCATGTGCCTGTGTTTCTGGGATGTTTGTGCAGTTACAAACTGATTCAGCATAGCCAGGTTAGACTTATCCGGAAAGATTGAATCAGTTCAGGCTCAGTCTCTTTGAATGTCTGTCCCTAACCAGTAAGATGAAGAACAGTTTTAAAGCACATATCTAAGAAAAAAGTGATAAGGTATGCTTCATCTGTATAGACAATAAAACTTAGAATAAAGTTGAGTGTGGCTTTCTGCATCTTACTGCTATGCTGAAATTGCTATGTTATTATTATTAAATAATATGAGAATTTGGAGTAAGTGAAGCAATTCTTAGCCAAATTATTGCAAGTCAACTAATATGTGAGTAAGAAGAGAGAAAGGTCAATTTCTTAGCCTCTGCTAGGAGCCCCCCATGAAAATAGTGGCTGTGTGTTAAATTTCTTATTTAATAAGCACCGTTATTAAAAGAACTGAATCCTTAGTTACATGATCTGCTGTGAGTTTTTAAACTATTACATCAAATTATAGTTGAATAAAAAAGTTGTATTTTAGTCATTAAAAACTGAAACAATATATGGAAATAGAAATGTTGACTTCTTTAATGCAAGTGTTATAAAAGAATAGCTCAATGCACAAAGTACAAAATGTTCTAATAATTAGGAAGGGGTGTTCTTCAGTGAATTGTTAATGGGGAAATAAGGTATGAATTTTTTAACACTTGTTTTTCAGCGAAACTATAATGTTTCTTCATGAAATATTTCATCAAGGATTAAAAGCAAGAATAGCAAATTGGCCTACATTAATTTTAGGTAAGTTGTTACTACTTTAGCTCAGATGATAAGACCTCCATAGTACATTTTACCATCATGGTGACTTTTAAAATTAAATTGTCTTTTTGTGCACTAGACATTTATAGAATTAAACCATCCAATTTTATGTTAATTTGGAAAAGTTATGGGTGTTACTTTGTGATCATTCTTTTTGAGGAATAATGGCACCCTGTTAATACTGGCACTGACTCTTTGCAGTCAGTTTCTGCTACAAGAGCGTCTAAATATTGTCATTGAATTTTCCAGTATTATTCTGCAGCTATTTTAGGGTCAAAATAGTGATTTTTTTCCTTTTTTTTGTCACAAAGGGGGAAATAAATGTTGTAGATATAATGGAATCAGAGCTGATAGTAATTTCACTTCAGCTTCTATCACTGTTTATATTTTGGAATACATGGAATGTCCAGTGAATTTGTCAAGGGAGGAATACTTAGAAAATAATTTTCTTGATTCTTTCTAGCTGATTTATTTGATATTCTGCTGCCAATGCTGAACATTTATCAAGAATTTGTTCGGAATCATCAGTACAGTCTACAAGTACTAGCAAACTGTAAGCAAAACAGAGATTTTGACAAACTCTTGAAGCAATATGAAGCTAACCCAGCATGTGAAGGAAGAATGCTGGAAACGTTCCTTACTTATCCCATGTTTCAGGTAATCTCTATATATTTTGTGGTTCTGTTTGTTTTTTTTAAAGTCCAGTTGAATCGTATTGTGTTACAAAAATTAATGAGTTCTGCAAATAGTTTCTTTATTAAATTGGTAACATATACGTTAATTTAGTCTTTCACTTATCTCATTATGTTACTAATACTGCTTGTAATGGTATGGAATTGTATTCTCCAAACACACTTGTTTCATTTTATATTAAGGATCTTACATGCATATATACATACAGGAATCCACACACGAGGATTTATGTATATATATAAATAAATAAAAACGAAGAAGCCTTATTTTTTACCTTGAACAGCTCTAGCAGTCTAAAACTGTCCATAAGGAACTGTATACTGTGTGTAAGTTAGATCAGCCCCAAATCTAGTACATGGCACATGATCAAGAAGCAGTCCTGATCCTCAGTGAGTCTGTTGAGTTCAGTGACGGATGTACTCCTCCCTCCAGCCACCCAGAGGGGTTTCCATTTAGGCCTGATGGCCAGCCTGCCTTCCTCCCTTCTTGGCAGTCTAGCTCAGCTGCTTGTAGCTCTATACTTTTGGGCTGCCCAGATGTCTGCTCCCTGCTTAGCTTACTTCGCAGCTAGCCCAAGGACAGTGTGTCCTACCCTGCTGTTACTGAGCTGCCTGCTTTCTGGCAGCTATCTCTAACAGCTAGCTTTCTTCCTAGCTACCCAGCTGCTGGCCCCCACACAGCAAACTACAGAAAGCTTTCTAGGTTAAGTGAGCGGGCAAAAAAATGGCAGATGAACTTCAATGTTAAAAAGTGCTAGGTAATTTATGTTGGGAAAAATAACTTATGTATACAGTGCTGGGCTCTGAACTAGCTGTTACAACTCAGGAAAGACACCTTGGAGTTCTGGTCCTCACATCTCAAAAACGATGTATTAGAACTAGAAGAAGTATAGAGAAAGGCAGCCAAAATGATCAGGCGCATGGAGTAGTTGTCATACCAAGAGAGACTAAAAAAGGCTTGGACTCTTCAGTGTGCAGAGGAGAAGGCTGAGGGGGGATATAATAGAGATCTATACAGTCATGAAGAGGGTGAAGTGAATGAACAGGTAACTTGTTCACTAAGTCCCAGAATACTAGAACTAGGGGGAACATGCTGAAATTAGTAGGTGACAGGTTTAAAATTAGCAAGAGAAAGTACTTTTTATGCAACATCTGCCATAAAGCTGGCAAGTCAGTCAGCAACACGGAAGTCCTTGACTTCAGGAAAGCTGACTTTGACAAGCTCAGGAGGCTTGTCAGTGAGGCCCTAAGGGACCACGACCCCAGGGAGAGGGGAGTGTAAGAAGAGTGGTTGCTCCTCAAGGGAGCGATCCTCAATGCACAAGCTAATTCTATTCCATCTCGGAGAAAAGCCAGCAAGAGGGTACAGCAACCCCCCTGGCTCTCCAGGGATCTAACAGACCTCCTGAGGCTAAAAAGAAAGGCCTACAAAGGATGGAGGATGGGATTCACCTCCAAGGAGGATTATTCTGCACCGGTCCAGTCCTGCAGGGAGCAAACCAGGAAAGCCAAGGCTGCAACTGAACTCCAACTAGCTTTGAGCATCAAGGACAATAAAAAGTC
>NW_017729024.1:22459320-22460736 GCF_001723915.1 Gavialis gangeticus | reverse complement strand
GGTTCAAGCACCTGCATTGAACACCTTCAAGAGTAAATTGGATGCTTATCTTGCTGGGATCCTATGACCCCAGCTGACTTCCTGCCCTTTGGGTGGGGGGCGGGACTCGATAATCTTCCAAGGTCCCTTCCAGCCCTAAAAAGAAAAAACCAAAAAAACCAACTAACCAACCAAACAAAAAAAATATAGGTAATTTATGGAATTCATTGCCACGGGAGGTAGTGGATGTATTAGCATAGTCAGGTTTAAAAAGGGCCTGGATAAATTCATAGATGATAGATCTGTTAATGGTTGTTGAACAGAATGGTTGGAGATGTTTCCTGTGCCATCTGTAAACCAATAATGGTGCATGTCAGGGTGGATACTGCATGGGGATAGATCACTCTATAGAGCTATCCAGTTCAGAGCTTTCCCTGTATAGCATCCAATTTTGCCACTGTTGGAGACAGAATATTGGGCTAGATGGACCACTGGTTTGACCCAGCCTGGCACTGCTTATGTTCTTACCTATTCAAATCACTGGGAATGCACAGGCATGCATTTGAAGTGCTCCAAATTCCAGAGCCTTCCCCCTGAGTGTTTCAAAATGGCTGTGAAGGCGTGCAGCAGTGATGTTCTCCACCCATGGGGCATCTTGGTCTCTTGTCTCTGAAGGTTTGTGAGGACAGCTGAGCCACAGGAGAGTGCTCGCTGGCTGTACAACTTACTCCCTCCTCTTCTTCCTACCCCCTGTTAGGGTGGGGTAGGGAGTGTGGCACTGTGGGATGCTGAAGGGTGCTGGAGAGTGAAGATGTGCAGATGTTTCAGGAAGCCATTTCTCTTTTTTTTTTCTGAGGGTCATTTTTTAATCACTTTGGCCATTTTTGTAGCAGTGCCTCAAGAACCATGAATTTCTACACTGTTGCTGTATGAAGCACTTCAGAGGCGCTTTAAGTGTTTTAAACAGCACATTTCTCCATAACTTCTGATTTTAAATGTAAATCAGTCAGGTTTTCTAATTGGTCAGCTTATCTTTAGTTGTAAATTGCTCAGTTTTATAATTTTTAAATTGAAGTGTGAATCTTTCATCTATGAATGATTCAATATTAGCTTAATTTATTCATCTTATTATATGATACGAAGATATCACTGGTTATGCTTTTGCGATACATGGAATGTGAACTACTGTGAAACTGTAAAGAGAGTTACATAGCAAAAGCAAAAGCAGGTATCAAATTTAAGCACTAATAGCTAAGACACATCAATGTATGTGTAGACGCATTAAGGCACATTAACACTGTGTATGGACTGACGTGGGACTAACTTTAGTCCCACATCAGTCCACACGCATATGTTAATGTGCTTTAATGCATGCACATGTAGATTCATAGATTCATAGATGTTAGGGTTGGAAGGGACCACAATAGATCATCGAGT
>NW_017729024.1:22435879-22459144 GCF_001723915.1 Gavialis gangeticus | reverse complement strand
TAACCATATGAGTGGCCCTTCTCTGGACCTTCTCCAGGTTATCCACATCCCTCTTGAAGTGTGGCACCCAAAACTGCATGCAGTACTCCAACTGCGGTCTGACCAGCGCCCGATAGAGGGGAAGTATCACCTCCTTGGTTCTGTTTGTCATGCATCTGCTGATGCATGATAAAGTGCAGTTAGCTTTGCTGATGACTTTGTCACACTGATGACTCATGTTCATCTTGGAGTCCACTAGGACTCCGTGATCCCTTTCCGCTTCTGTGCTACTGAGCAGGTCATTTCCTAGGCAGTAGGTGTGCTGGACATTTTTTCTCCCAAGATGCAGCACTTTGCATTTCTCCTTGTTAAATCGCATTCTGTTGTTTTCTGCCCATTTGTCCAACCTGTCCAGGTCTGCCTGTAGTTGTTCCCTGCCCTCCCGTGTGTTCACTGCTCCCAGTTTTGTATCATCTGCAAACTTGGACAGAGTACACTTCACTCCCTCGTCCAAGTCACTGATGAAGACATGGAAGAATATCGGTCCACGGACTGAGCCCTGCAGGACCCCACTGCCCACATCCTTCCAGGTTGATACTGTCCCATCTGCTACCACTCTCTGGGTGTGACCCTCTAGCCAATTTGCCATCCACCAGACTGTGTAAGCATCCAAGATGCGAACCTAAATCGGCATAATGTGCATTAAGCTAATGTGCATTGCATTTAGGTGTGCCTAAATGCCCATGTACACACACCCGTAGTAGTGCAACATACATTTTATCCATGTGCAGATACATCAGACAGTCTTGAAAATCTTGGTGGTTGTTATTTTTATCTGAGTAAAAGCCTGATATTAATGTATATTTGTTGCCAATCTTTATTGAGCAACTCTTGTCTCTGTACAGTAAGTAGAACCTGGTTATCTTAAATATCCTATATTTCTCTGAGCTGAAAGTCTCGTTAACAGTATGTCTGCCTTAGAGAACAAATGGAAATCAATATTTTTGGCAATAGTTGCACCAAGAATACATGTAAAAGCATTTAAACCATTGAAAGCATTATCAAAAAAAAAAACCAGATTGATTTGTTTGTAACTTTAAGGATTTTTCCTGCATTCAGAAGACCATCATCTATCTAGTTGCGTAGATCCGGGTTGTGGATACTAGTCAGTAAAACTCTGAAACTAATTAGAATTATTGCTGATTATGAAGTAATGATACGATGTTTATTTTGCTTTAAGATTCCTAGGTACATCATAACGCTTCACGAACTTCTGGCTCACACACCCCATGAGCATGTGGAAAGAAAAAGCCTTGAATTTGCCAAATCTAAGCTAGAAGAACTTTCAAGGTAAGGTTTTTTCCTGGATGTATTAATAAGCTTAGGTGAAAGCTTTATCCTTTTTCTAATTGAAAGTTTTGCTCTTTTTTTTTTTTTTGCCAAGACAAGGTTCAGACTGTTTTCCCCTGCATCTTTTGTGGACGGGGGAGAAGGTGGAGTGGTGCCTGTTTGTCATAGTGATTTACTATATTTATGTATGAGCAAAGCATTTACCATTAACTGACAGGAAAACATTTTAATTTTTCCATAGTTGACAAAAATGATAAATTCTACTCTATGACAACAGAAGCAGTCAGGGTTTTGCAAAGTACTCAGTTCTAAACTTGTATAATATTTTATAAATATTAATGACATTCATTTTGATACATACTTTTACTACCACATGTGACAAAAAGGGAACTTCAAGATCCAAGTATCCCAAATATTTTAAGTTCAGTGTTTTTTATGTTACTAAAATTCTGTTCCCTCTAAATTTCTGCAAAATTAAACTCTATGCTATCAGTGTCTGTTACAGTTGTCCCTCTGCTTAAACCCATATAAAAATATAACACCTTGTCTTGGGAGCAAAACTTTTTTGTATAAACATGACATAATTGCAGAAATTCTGTATTATGAGTTTTCCTGAATTTTCCACATGGCAATGCCACTGTTCCCCAGCAAAAGCAGTTTTTTAGCTGTGCTAAATTTTTGAGTTTTTTGTTTCCCACTGTTTCATAGCTCTTACTCATTGAACAATCAGTCATAGAGAAGTAGGGCTGGAAAGGACCTCCAGAGCTCATTTAGTCCAACCCCCTGCCTGAGGCAGGATCATCCCTATCTAAATCAACTTATACAGTCCATAATCTAGACTTACTCTGTGTAAACTCCTGGCAATCCTGACACAACACAGCTAACATCCTAAACCTGCCAGAGGTAAAGCAGGACAACCGTGGCAGTCAATGTCCTGCTTCTATGCAAGGCTGTCAATATTTGCTCAGGAGATCCAGTTGTTTATCATGTATTATTCAAACTTAGGCCATGGACACATTAAAGGGATATTCCAGGAAAACCCAACCATCCCAGGAAAAAATGTTTGAGACAACATAACGCTCTAATCCAATTTTAATCTGCTTAGAAATATGTTTTCAGTTAGTTTGAGAGAGTTTTTACATCGATGGCTCAGGGTAGCTCTATTCATTTAACTAGAGACTTACTCAACAGAGACGTTTTCCATTGGCTTCCAAGATTTTTTCCCTCCCTGAAGAACCATACTCCTTCCCTAGGCTGTCTCTTTAGCTGTCTTTATTTTCATCTCATATTCAGTGTAGAACCAGGCAGATGCTTTCAGCTCTGCATGGAAAATTCAAATAGCTAGACATGCACAAAATCTGGTGGAATGGCTGTATTCACATTCTTTCAGTGGTGGACGTACAAGACTGCAGTTGGCATGCCCTCTCTCTCTCCCCTCCTTTTCCCTCCCAAATGGGGCCATTTAGAGGAGGAGACCTCAGCTAGGTAAGAATATTTTCAGCAGTGGTAAAAATAACTAGATTGGAGTGAATCTGTGAATGAATTTTTGGAGGTGAGATTAGGACAGGGGTGGGCAAAATGCGGCCCGCCAGGCTATTCTACCTGGCCTGCAGGGCCTGTAAAAAAATTTAGAAAATTAATATTTATCTGCCCCTGGCTGCCTGTCATGCGGCCGTCGATGGCTTGCTAAAACTCAGTAAGCGGCCTTCCATCCAAAATAATTGCCCGCCCCTGGATTAGGACAAGGACTATACAATTTAAGAGCTACTCTTAGTATCATTTTATTACTGAAATTTATAGCAGCTTACTATAAATAAGAAATACTAATGTAAATCAGTTGCTGAGACAAATTCTAGGGGAAGCAAGCTACCTGCATGTTTAATTCAATACCATTGTGCATTAAAGGTACAAAGGTGCATTTCAGGGAATTTAAGAAACAGTTTATATTGTGTCTGACAGGGTGATGCACGATGAAGTAAGTGACACAGAAAACATCCGGAAAAATCTAGCCATAGAAAGAATGATAGTAGAAGGCTGTGATATATTGCTAGATACCAGCCAAACTTTTATACGTCAAGGTAAGACTTTTTCTTAAAAAACTTCTCTAATAATGAAAAACATTATATTAAAAAACAGTAGAATTAATGTTGGCATCATTGGGAAGATGACACCTTTGGACATAACAAACATCTTAAGTCTGGTGTTGTCCATGTAGGATAAGTTACAAGTTGGCCCATGATAAATAGTTTTGGGCTGTATTTGAGCCCAACTTTTATGGTGTTTTTTACAGGGGCCATGAAAAACAGGAGCACAATAATAGTAAAGCACCTTTGGGACAGTAATGTACATACTGCCTGGACTGTCATCTTCAATGGACCAGAAATTATCTACAGCACCATGGAAAACAGGTCCGTTTGGCCAGTTAACACGGAGGTCCCAGATGATGCCAACATTTGGGCAAAAGGAAGAGAGAAGATTGAAGTTCTTAAAGCTTTGTCAAATGGTGGAAAGATTGTGAGGAATGAGAACAGCTGAGTGTTGTTCCCATTTTTTATCTGTGCTTTGGGAACAGCTAAGAATGCTATAATATAATGTTTTTGAACCTTTGCTGCCAGATGGATGTTTCTCTGGTACAGCCAGAAAATAGATGCTGGAGCATGACGACATTATCACGTGTTTTGCAAGCCTGAGGACACTCATTCATTTTTTCTATTGAAAGACAGATACTGCCTTTAGTGGAAGCTCAGTGTATGTGTCACAAACATTTCTGCAAAGAAAAGCTATGAAGAACAAGCATACTGCAGAAAAATGCAGATGTACTTATGTAGTGCATCTTGCAAAATAGAGAAAGAGATGTGCACCTCTTCATACATTGTTTCTGAAAAGCGTTTCCATTGAGGTTCATAGACTGTAATGATGGATTTTATGGTTGAATTCTACATATTTGTGATAAAAACAGCTCTTCGCTTAAATTCAAAACTTCTCTTGAAAAATATTAATGGCAGGTTGACATTATCAGTATATTGATTCTTGTACCAATTGAAGTGAATAAATTGGAAAAATTAAAAAAAATGTGGTTATCTAAGTATCTTTTTTCTCACACATGATGAAAATACTTAGTTTTTTATATCAGAATTGTTATTACTAAGCAGGAAGATCTTTACAAAGAATGTAGATATTGGTAGTTCAGATTTTTCAATTTCTCATGTTTGAGCTTCTTTATCCCACGAAAAAGTTAGGGATACCAGTATGTAGGATAGCTTAAGAATATAGTTTAAGTGCATCTCTGTAAGACGAGTGGGTATGGACTTTTCTTAAACATTTAGAACTAAATTTGACAGCTTAAATAACATGATTGCTTTGTGAATAGTGGAAGTTTGGATTGGGGGGTTATTTGATTTTATATATTTCTGGAAAACTAATCTCAGTTTTTTAAAATAAAATATGCCCATATCTACAGTAATTTCAACGTTATTATTACAACAATTAAACAATTAAAATTTATGTAACAATTAAAGTTTAGAAGGCTTTCTTCACTATTGCATATGGGTATTTAGTATAACTTAATGGGTTTAGTGTGAAAATTCAAAACTTCAACTCAAAGAAAAATATTAAAGCTTGTAGTCTGGACTATTTTGTCTTTTATTTTTATTTTTCCCTGGTGCCAGAAACATGTATAAGTTATGATCTTCCATTATGGGCATGTGTTATGTGAATTATTTATTCTGTATACATCATTATTTTTGCTGTAAAGTTATAATAAAGAGTTACAGAAGTGGCTTTATATACCTCAGTTGTTTAGTTTGTTTCCCAGTTATGGTTTGCTTATCTTCATTTTGTGTGTATATTTAGAAATTCATCAATAAAAAGGTAGTTAATTGTAATAATCATACAATGGAAAGAAGTCTTATTACACTGATTCTGAGCATGCTTTTAATTAGACTTCAATGTCTAATTATGATGTTTTTTAGAAGATTAGACACCTGTAAAACACTTTTTGAAAGCCTTGTATGAACTAAGGAAATCAGCTTGCCAAAGAAAAGACTTAAGTTTTGTTCTGTGATATAAACCTGTCAGTCACAATGTTGACTGGTAACAGAGATAAGAATAAAATATTAAAATACAATGGTTAAAATATTTAAATAAAAATATATTATCTAGAATAATTTAGCTGTCCAAGTGACCACATCACAAATTGTCTACCAGAGCTGACATGAATTAGCATCTTTGACTGTCACATCGGAAAGACCAAGGACTGAATGGGTCTGGAGATGAGTTTATCTTTTCACCTATAGGAATATCTCCCTCAAGTCAAGGTTGGGGTACTCTAGTAGGGCAGCATGAGGGGAAACTTATACTGATATTGCTGGTGTTATTGTTCTTTGACTAGTCTCCAGTGCTGCTATCCTGGCACCTCCCCCCTGAGGACCCTTTTGCATTTCACTTCTGTATTTGCCCTGTGTTGGTCTCTGTGCACCTGTACAGAGACCTTCTTCATAGCTTTCAGAGACAGAATATTTCCCTTACCTTGTCAAAGAGATGCTTGTTTAGGTGTTTATGATAGTGTGAATTTTACTTTTGCGAAGTGTAATATACAGCATAGTTTACAAAAAGGCATGTAAGAACATTTAGGGTGGTCCCCTGGATAGAGTTTGGGAGTCAGGACTCAGATCCAGTCTCTGTTCCCAACACTGCTGCACCCCTGCTGCTGTAACTTTCGTTTTCTATGAGATTGAGTGGAGTACAGTATCATATACTTCCTCTGTTGGTAGTGGTAGTTACCCAAAACTCAGTAAAGGCATTTAAAGTTCTTCAACTACAAGGTCCTAATGACTTTACCACCTCATAGGTCCCAGTCTTTATTTCCTCAATGGCTCCTACCAACAGATCGGTCCAGTTTTGCTAAGTGCCACAAATCAGTTCAGACATATAGCTGTGCAACCCACTTCTCAGCCATTCAAACTGTCTTGGATCTTTCTCTCCTGACAATTGTGTTGCAATTCATGATACTCAGCAGAGGAGAAAGCAAAACTGCATGAGCAAATTAGTCAGTTGCATGCAGACCTAAAGCCTTGTTTTTAAAAAACCCAGGCTTAGTCCATGCTGGATTGCACATGTATTTGTTAAAATGATTTTTTGGCAATATTCATCTGCTTAGTTCATATGTTGCTGGTTAAAATTCCTGAGACTGCACTCATAGTTCTATAAAGGACTACTGCTTAATGAAAACTCCAAAATTAGCCTCACTTGCTTACAAGAACAGTGGTAACAAAACTGAACCATTATGCTTTTTCTTTCCTTTAAGAGAAAATCTGTAGTTGAGGATGTGGCAAACATCTACAGTTTCTTGTTGTTAATAAGAATTCACTGGTCAGAAGAACTGCAAAACAATGTACAACAGCCACTTTGTCTAATGAGAGCTATACAGTGCATGTAGCAGAACTGACAGTGTAGCATTTGGTTGAACTTTATTTCTGTTTTGTGTTACACCAGCACTCTTACTGCTGCATATTTCTAGTATAACCCTAAACTATACATTACAGAACATCGGTTCTGTTGTAATTTTCTCATTTATCAGTGTGTTTGTGGCTGTGTCTGATGATAGAATATTTTTATGTATTGGTACATCTGAAATAAATTTAAAATGTTGGTTTGGGGGGGTGTACATGTTTAGTAATGTATGCAATTGTATGTAAATATTTAAATTTCTAAAAATTTTTTTCTTTCTCATTAAGCACATATATTGCATTTGTATCTTGTTTCTTAGTGTAGGATTTAATAAGTGTCTTTAATAATAGACCATTTTCCTGCCAAGGTAGCATAATGAGTTTTAAGCTAATATATATTAAACCTCAGTGAATAAGCTCTCCAGGGTTCCTTCCTCATAATGTGTTTGCACTAATGGTCAAGATAGTGCCCTCAGTTATGTATGGGAATTGCACATGGATTGAAATGAAATTTTAGCTCCTAGGTAAACTCAGAGGTGTCACACATGCTTATACAAGCCTGATGAATTTTGTCCAAAACTATGTAAGAAAGGATGTAAGTAGCACAGTAGCATAATTTTCACCCATCTGAAATTCTGTGAGGATCAAATTCAGCCTCTTCTGTAATAAGATACTAATTGAATTCAGTAGTAGTTGTACTAGTGTACTGGTGTACACTAGGCCACAGTGTGACTCAGGAGCACTGATAATTGTGTGGTGTAAGCCAAGGAAAAAGAAGCTTGATTTACTTAAAATTTGTTCAGTTACTCTTTGTGCACATTGATTTCATTTTATGAACCTAGTAATTGCCAAACTTAGTGCAAGTGATGCTACTTTGCCATTTAATTTCCCTTTCTTGACCACTGTATATATGACATGTAACTTAACCTACCTATGAATTTTGCAGCCAAAATGAATGGTCTTAATAGAGTAAGATCTTCTTTTGGCATAACAAAGTCCAAACCTGAATCCTGAATTTGACCTAGAGAAGAAAGACAAGTCTACAGTAAAAATAGTAAGAAAATAAACAATGGGCCTCTGTTCTAAGTGCAAGGTATTTTCTTATGTACACCTATCAGAGTTAATAAGTTGCATTAATTATTTTTGTATTGCCTAGTATATTAATACTGAGAGCATCACTTGCTAAATAGTATTATAATTACAGTGTGTTATTCACTTTTGTAATCACCAGGTTCCCTTATTCAAGTCCCTTCAGTTGAGAGAGGGAAACTGAGTAAAGTTCGTCTGGGATCATTGTCTTTGAAAAAAGAAGGAGAAAGACAATGCTTCTTATTTACAAAACACTTTTTAATTTGTACAAGAAGTTCAGGAGGAAAACTGCATCTGCTTAAGGTACAGAATTTAAACTACCTTCTTTGAGCTGGATTGCTAAAATATAGAAAAATCAGGCCAATAAATGTTTTGAACTTCCCACTTTGCTTGAAATTGGCAGCATTATTGCTTTAACCTGGGACTTTTGTGTGCTGTGGTAAGCATAACTGAGATGTGCACAGTGAAGAACTGCAGGACTGTCATAGCTGTGCAAGTAGAAAATATTAGGATTATGTCTGAAGTGTGTTAGTTTTTTTAAGGGGTATTGGTTATAGCCATGTTGGTCTAAGGACATAGGCAGACATGGTTGTTTGGGTAAATCTTTTATTAGAACAACTAAAATAGTTGGAAAAATTCTTCTGTGCAAGTTTTTGAGTACCAACCCAGAAGAAGGGTGTTTGTACCTGAAAGCTTGCAAAGAGGCCTGAGGAAAGGTGTTCATCCTTCTTCAGGCTTCTATGCAAGCTTTTGGGTACAAACACCCTTCTTCAGGATTTGTACCCAAAAGCTTGTAAAGAAGAATTTTTTCCAACTCTTTTAGTTGGTCTAATAAAAGATATCAGATTTATTCAAAGAACCTTGTCTGCCTTAAGTTCTTTGAAGAACTTGCCATTCAGATTATGAGCTGGACAGTAATAGGTAACAATATTGACATTTATTTTACAGTGAATTTTTCAACCATTGTTCATGCTCCGAGTGTTCTTCAACTAGTCCAGGACATGGGGCTGTTTTTACGTCCCTGATCCCCAGACAAACAACAACCCCCCCAGCAAACTAATACCCCCATCCTGCCTGCCCATCCCCCAACATTACTTACTTGCTCAGCTCCCAGAAGTGATGAACATTGGTAAAACCGTCATTGTGAGTGGCTTGAGGGATGGGAGGTTTGGCAGGCTGGGGGTGGTGATGGGGAGGGCAGGGCTGGGCTGACTAAAAATAGCTTGGTGCCAAGGAGGGGGTAGGAAAAGAGCAGCATCAGGGCTGGGGCTGGCAACTGTGCTTTCCCAGCTCTGGGGCTGTGCTAGGAACTATACAGAAGTCCAGGAGAGTTAGATCTGTCTAGAAATGCCAACCTGATCAGATTTGAGGGTTCAGACAGAAGTGGAGCTCTCAGCTGTAACTCAGAACAATTCTGCAAAGTGTTCTGAGTTACAGCGTTACCTCAGATGAAACAAAAGTTCACTGTTGGTTCTGGGGGGAGGGGGAATCTAGCTGCCAGTTCAGAGCCTGCAGCCAGGTTCCCATAGCAATGGCCAGGGCTTTCTGCCAGTGGTTGCTGTTTTCAGAATGGAAGGGAGGAAAGAACTTGTTCTTGGGGCGCCCCAGCTGGTGCTGAAGGGTGGGGTGGGTGAATTGGAGCTCCCCCCCCACCTCAGGAGGGCTCCAGTACACCCACACCAAACTCTAGGGGGGCTAAAAAAGCCTGAGACTGAACTCCCTCCACTCCCTCTTCCCCCCCCCTTCTGAAAACAATGACAGGCTGGGATCTCTGCAGACACAAGTTACAGAAGACACTACATTTTTAAATGTCTTTATCTCATACCTCATGCAATGAGGGGTCAGCTTTTCACTCAATCAACCATTTTTTAAGCTGTTTGCAGCTGTGCACTTGTCTTTGGTCACAGCTAAAGCTGCTTTCTGTGGCCAGATCAGGTGAAAATTGTCACTTCTGTCTGCACCCTGAGTGTGCTTTGGAGGCAGGGTTAATTTAGGTAGGGTCGGCGATTTTTAGATTGATCTAACTGTCCTGAACTTATCTACAGTTTGCAATTAGATCTACTTAACTAGTGTAAGGTCTGCACTTGGGCAAACTAAGTTCAGTTGGGTTGCCATTTTTAACCTGATCTAACCTTACCCCTACCTTGGGCAAATTCAAGAGGAAGTTGGATGATCAGCTGTCTAGGGTCTTGTGAACCCAGCATTCATTCCTGCCTGTGGCAGGGGGTCAGGCTAGGTGATCTGTTCGGGTTCCTGCTGACCCTAGCTACTATGAAACTACTATGAAACTATGAAACCTCCCCATAACCCCAGACCTTTAAAGAGCAGGTGTGAAGTTGGGAACCCCAGCTGCACACTCACTTTTCAACTTCCTGCATGCTGGCAGCTGGAAAGCATGCAGTTGAGGCTTGAGGAATTTTATGCCCCATCACCAGAATTGTGCGACCAGTCTTACAGTCCCAGTTTGGGGATGGGGCATAAAATTTCTCAAACCCCAATAACGTGATTTCCTTGATGTCCACCAGCAGCCAGAGAATCACCAGTTTACTAGGGCTTGAAACATAAAAGAAAAACTAAATACGATTATTTTTTTCCTTAAATGGACTTAACCTATTAGGCACTAATTAGTTTAAAAAACAAATCCGTTCCCTGTCCTTCCAAAAATGAATAGTTTTTCATATTGTTTGCTGTTTTTAATTGTGGATCTTTCAAGTAGCCTGGAGGGCAGTTGCATCAAATAAACTTAAGCATTCCTTCTCCCTACTCTCACTATGTGTATATTGCCTTTCTCTTGTTTCTGCATGTTTCAGCTTTGTCACTGCTGTTCCTGTTGAATGATCTGCTACGGCCTGGGGATGAGTATTTATATACCCCCCCTTCACAGATCAGTATGTGAAAAGAGCCAATAATAAAACACTTAAGCTCCCTATAAACAAATCTTTGGCAAATAGAGTGTAAACAAATGGAGAACAGATTTTTTTCTCTAGTCTTTTTTTTAACCTACCATCATGTGTGTAGCTATCTCCAGCAGCACCAGGTACAAATTTTGCAAGTAAAAATGTGATTTTTCTTCCCCCCACCCCCAAATCAACAGTGTCTTTTTCTAAACATAGTAAAAAGACTATGGTTTTCTAACCCCTGGAAAGGGAGAAAGAATGAACTGGAATACAGTTGGCAAATGAAATCTGTATGAGTGCTTCTGTTTCCTGGAGTCACCAGAAAGCCCAGCTCATTGGCCAAGAAGTCAAATTCTTCATAGAGGAATAAAAGAGGAGAAAAGGTCTCAGCTGACTTTATAGTATCATTCCTCTGCTCACAATGTCCAGTCTCCGTACAGACAGGCATTCTAATTTCCTTCTAGTAGATACCAGTGTCTTTTGGTCTGCCTGATTTTCAGTGTGTTTTTGTAGGCGGTAGCTTTATAAATTGCTGAAACTGCTTTACATATTTGAACCAAAGGGGCTTGAATCCTGAAGTCCTTTTTCAGCAAAAATTCTCATGGAAAACAAGCTTCCAAATAATATCAACAAATTCTGACTTCTTGGGGCTGGAGACAAGGTGTCAACATTTGTATCTGTGTAAACAGGATGCAGAGATTCTACAGAATTCCCAGGGAGTAATTTACAGAACTGGTTTAAAGCTAATTAAAAAAATCAATCCTGCCTTCTTGACCAGCATGATCTCTTGAATTGAATTTCTTAACAAATCTGTAATTAAATTGGATGGGACAGAATGAAGTTGTTGTTGACTGGGCTACAATTAGTGAGAGGCAAAGCACAGAATGATTCATATTGAGTGAGCATGTTGAAACTGGATGTGAAGAGTTTCTTCTGAGTTGCATTTGATGGAAATCTGCACAGTTGAGTTCAATGAGACTGTCATTGCATTGAAAATTTATATATGCTACTAGGGAAGACCTTGGCTTAGAAATGTAAAAGAAACCCTAGCATTTCTAAGATTTCCAGTACTTCATCATTCCAAATGGGTCAGGAATAATGAAATTCATCTTTTCTATATGGAAATTCATTTTCCATTGTAGCAGAAACCACAACGTAGGAGGACACAAAAACAGTAAAAATATTTGACAAAGTAAGGTCCTCAAGAGATTCTGTTTTTTGGGTGAAGAATCAAGTTTTCTATGTATTGTCTCCAAACTGGCAGGCCAGTTTCTAACCGTGTGATGAGAATTAGTGTGGGAAAGGAATTTTGCAAAAGGAATTTTGCAACTGAAAATGTATACTTGATTTATTTTAATGAAAAAAAGATCTAATATACATTATGCATTATATTTTTAGTCTTTTTTTAAATAATGTACTCCCTTTTTGGGGAGAAAAAATGTTTGTCCTGAAATGGATCCAGACTCTTTAACTAAAGAGACTGCAATATAAAGTCTCATAGTAAGGTTGGTGGAAGCTTAAAATATTTCTAATGAGTGCAGAAAACTCCAAAATTTCTGAAAAGACTACTTTTTTCCCCACAGACAGGAGGTGTTCTCTCTTTAATAGACTGCACATTGATTGAAGAGCCAGATGCAAGTGACGAGGACTGTAAGTTGCATTAAAAATGTCTACAGTAATCACAGCTCTGGAACAGTTTCTAAAAGGTGTTACTCTTTTGGGGTTCTTTTCAGCACAGCAAATTATATGTTTTACCTTTTCATGAAACTTGAGAAGTATAGTGGTAAAAACTGCGTATGCAAAATAGCTGCATCAAAAATGTGTGCTCTGCCCTGTTTATTGTTCTTTATGATGTCCTTCCACATAAGATTTCAAATAAATTACAGAAGCAATGTAACAAGTTATTCACTCATTTTTGTATGGAAATTTACCTTCAGGGCTCTTAAAACAAATAATGCTTGCATGACAGAAGGAAGGGGATAACTGAATTTCTGAAGTTCAAGAGTGGGGGGAGGGTAAGTGTTAGCAGAGCTAGTGGAAAATTTCATCTTGGACTCTATAAATCCTGACTTCTACCTTGGTCAAATAATATTACAAAGCAGTTTCCTTGCTTTTTTACAATATTCATATTTGGCCCCCATCTAACAGAACTTTTTTAATGTTAAAGGCAGTTCCATTAAATTCAATTTTATATCTCACATGTTCAACATCTAAAATTCATGGAGGAGCCTCCCTAGAACTGGGGCTTTACTTGCTAATTTGAAAAAAATTACATAATTTTTAGTGACTCCCACTCAATCATACCTATGTATGTATGTTTAACAAATTTCTTCATATACATTCCATGTGAAAAATGTGCTCGCTGTTTTGGAGTAGTTTTTGTTGGTTTTCACCAGAGGTAAGCTTAAAGTGATTTCTAGTATAAAATAAATATTTTCTTTAATGCAGCTTTTAAATCTCAACTGCTGTTTTTTCTACCTTCCAATGATTTCAAAGCAAAAACTTCTGGTCAAGTGTTTGGACATCTTGATTTCAAGATTGTAGTTGAATCTTCCGACGCTCCTCCTTTTACTGTGGTCCTTTTAGCCCCTTCACGTCAGGAAAAAGCTGCATGGACAAGTGATATAAGTCAGGTAATTTAATCACTTCCTCTTTTCCTTTTTTTTAAATGTACCTAGGGCATATTTTTATTGTGTTGCAAACTAATCCTAGAAGGATTTTGCATTTTTTCAGAATTGACTTACTGAGTGGACTGTTTAGGAAGCGTAATGTTTACTAACTATTACAGAGTTTTTTTGTTTTTTCAAGGAGTTATTAGTGAAAGGTAGAAAGTTACTCTGCATGAAGGACGTGGTGAAGAATGTAAAGAAGACAGAGTAGATAGAGTAACTGAATAGCTAACATAATAGTATTGGTCTTCATTTTTACTATCTGTTAATATGTAAATGAAGAGACCTGCGATTTAAAAAGGATAAAATTTGTTAATTTCCAGTAGTGCTAATTCAAACCTGTAGTATAAATGTGAAATTGTTTGAGGTATTTGAATGGTGGAGGATTCAAATGTTCACTTTACATTTCATGGCATGTAACTGTATTATATGCCATACAGTAAAAGAATGAGATGAGCTTTGTTATTTCTACATGGATTAGAATACTAGATGAATGGCCATCATACACAAATAGGAATTCATTGGTAGCATGTCGATGATTCACTCTTTTGTGAATCACTGAAAATGAAAATATCTCAGACAGCTTCCCAGTCAGATTTGTACTTTTCGCTTGTTTTTCAGTTTGTTTCTTTATTTGGTTTATATGCTATCTTTCCCAACAAAGTCTCAGAGTAGCTTTATAAAATAATTTATAAAACAGAACAACAAAACAACTTAACAAGCAAGTAGAGTAATAAGCAAGAGTAAAATAGAAAACCCCTGAACAATATTTTTCCCGTTTCTCTTTTTGGGGTTTTTTTTGTTGTTCTCCCGCCCTGGCGGGGGGTCGGGCTAGAAGATCTACTAGGTCCCTTCCGACCCTTAATCTATGAATCTATGAATATCCCAGCCTAGCAAAGTTTGCTAAATGCATCCCCAAATAGGGCGGTATTACAGCAGCTTTGTGGAACAATTAGAGATCATAAAAGGGTACAGGGAAAATGCCAGGAATCTCCTACCAAACTTACACATTTCAGAATGAAAATTGAATAATAATATGTAATAAATAGCAGATCAGATCAAATCCATTGTGCCTCCTGTGCAGTGTTATGTCCCTGATGAGTTCTATACCAGCTGATTTTATGCAAAAACTGTGAAGTGAATAATTATCAGTAACCTGCCCATAAGCAATTTTTCTTTATCCATTGCTACAGCTCTAAAAGGATGTAGGGCAAACAAAATAAACAAATGATAAGAATTTGATTATTGGAGATGCATGTTGTTTAATTGGGTGTGTAAAAGTATGTGACGTTGTGCACACAAATATGTAAATTTACATTTGGTTGCTTCTCAACACATAATTAGCTTATATGTGAACAAAAAGATGAGTACTATACTTAAATCAGATGTGTAAATGTATGACCTTGAATTTTACTTTTAATTAGTTATTGGATGCACTTGCCAAACCAACAAATCAAGTAAATCAAACAGGTAAGGAAAAAAAGCAGTATGAGAAAATGAGTTGTTAGGAAATAATATTTTTGTTAACCCAGTAGTTATCCTCTGCATTGTTGTGAATCAGTTACCGAAAAACATTCATCAGTAATAGGAATGATGAGCGTGTCTATGTGGGCATTAACATGCTTTAGTTAATTCACATTAAATCTAATACCTTCATTGTGAGGTACTAGGAAAATGTGCATTAGCCTGTCTTAATGTGCATTAACTGAAGAGCACAGGCTGCCTATACATAAGCAGGGAGGTTGCTCTGATACAGTGGAATTCCCTTGTGAAGCAATACACAAAATGATCCTGGGGCTTTAATTAGAGCGGCTTTTGGAGCTGCTTTAATTAAAGGGATGCCCCCTCCTGGAGCATGTGTATAAATGCGAATTAGCCTATTTTAATGCACATTAACTGAATACCACTTTTTAGTGATGCTTTCGTATACATTAAAATAGGCTAATGCGCCTTAAAGTGCATGTGTAGATGCACCCACAGAATCAGAAAGAGAAATATCATCAAACTATTTATCCTTCTATTTATCCTTCTGGTCAAAATCTTGTTGTTGTGTGCCTGTGTTAACTAATATTTTCTGCATCATTAAATAATACACACTCAGAGTATTTTTGGAGAGTTCTTAGCTATGTACTTTCACCCAGGCCTGGGGTAAAACTGCTTTCTTGTCAAAATCATCAGTTTTCAAGGTTCCAGAAATGTATATACTTTACACTACTAGAGATAAAAAACACTATATGGTAGCTATTGGTTCAATGGTTAAAGCACTCATGATGTAGTTGAGATCTAAGCTTTAGTCTCTGCTTTGTTTTATTCAGATCAGAAGGTAGTATTCTGAAGGATAGCCATCATGGCTTCATTATAGGAAGGTCATGCCAGACCAACTTCATTTCCTTCTACAATCAGGTAACACCACCTGGACAGGGGAAATGAGGTTGATGTCATATACTTGGATTTCAAAAAGGCCTTCGACCTGGTCTCCCATGATGTCCTCATGGTTAAATTGGAAAAATGCGGCCTTAACTTCTTTATGTTCCAGTGGCTAGGTAACTGCCTCTGTGGTAGAACCCAGAGAGTACTGACAGATGTGACTGAGTCATCATGGCAGGAGGTGACCAGTGGCATCCCTCAGGGCTCAGTACTTGGACCAGTGCTTTTCAACATGTTTATCAATGATTTGGAATTGGGTAGTAAAAGTGAACTGGAAAAGTTCGCTGATGACACCAAACTATGAGGGAGCATGGTCATGCTCCAGGACAGGCTGACACTACAGGCCAACCTGGACAGGATTGCAAGGTGGGTAGACCTCAACCTGATGTCATTTAATACAGATAAATACGAAGTGCTTCATCTGGGGAGAAATAATCCACAACACACGTACAGTCTCGATAGTGCTATGCTTGCCAGAACCACAACTGAAGGAAACCTGGGTGTTGTGATGGACAACAAAATGAACATGAGTCACCAATGTGATGCCGTAGCTGGCAGAGCTAATCAAGCACTGGCCCACATCTACTGAGGCATCTCAAGCAAAGCTAAAGATGTCATCCTCCTGCTCTACTTGGCCCTGGTGAGACCACAGCTGGAGTACTGCATCCAGTTCAGGGCGCCGCACTTCAGGAAGGATGTAGAGAAGCTTGAGAGAGTCCACATGAGGGCCACATGCATGATTAAAGGCCTAGAGACCAGGTCATATGAGGAGAGGCTGAAAGACTTGGGACTGTTCAGCCTGGAGAAGAGAAGACTCAGAGGGAACTTGGTGGCAGCCTGTAAGTATATATGGGAGTACATCAGGGCCTAGGGGAGCAACTATTCACCAAGGCCCCCCAGGGGAGGGCTAGATAATAGACACAAACTGATTGAAGATCACTTCAGACAAGACATAAAGAAAAACTTCTTTACAAGTCGAGTACTGAGGGTTTGGAACAGGCTCCCCTCCTTGAGGTGATACAGTCACCCACCCTGGTGATCTTCAAAAAGCGTCTTGATGTCCATTTTGCTGGGGTCATCTGACCCCAGCAGTCTTTCCTGCGCAAGTGCAGGGGGCCTGACCCGATGTTCTATAAGGTCCCTTCCAGCCCCTAACAACAACAACAACTATGAAACAAGGTCAGAGACATGAACCACAACCTTTTACTTCCTGTGCAAGTGGCCTCACCCTCAGGCTTTAGCTGTTTTCTCCTGTTACAGCTGTTCCATTTTGTATAAATAGTTTAATATTCTTTGGGTTAAAGAGATGCGCTCTGTAACTGAGAGATAGTGGTACTTGCATGCAGTATTAAGACAGCCAGGATCAAGGCCCTCATCTAAATCAGGCAGAACAGGGACCTGAGCTTGGGTTTCTTATATTCTGGGTGAATGCTCTGATCACTGGGCCATTAGCTCTTCTTCAGTATGCCTGTTTCTCTGACCAGAAATTCCATCCTTGTTGAAACTGGTGCCAGCAAAAAAGTGATTGCTCAATCACCCTTTTCATATTAAAAAAATCCCCTTTTTTTCTAGAAAGTTCTTCTCAAACTGTCCTTTCACTTTCTCTAGCCAACCCTAGTCTGAAGCAGCTGGTATGTTTGGGCACTTTTACCCAAGATGCCAACTTGTGTTGGAACACAAGTTCCACTGCATAGTCAGGGATGCCTTGAAGGAGGACAGTGCTCCCGGTGATGGTGCTGTCACTACCATTACCACTACCAGAAAGCTTATTTCAAAGTGCAGGAAGATGGCAGGTTATTTCCACCGGACCATCAAGTTGGGGCAAGATGCTGTGGGACGAACAGGCATTGCTGAGCATCCCACAGCACAAAATCATGCAGGATGTAATGACTCAGTGGAACTCCACATACCTGATGCTGGAAAGGCTGGTGGAGCAACAGAAGGCCATCCATGAGATGGCCTTGATCAGGGAGATTGGGATCAGCAGCCCCCTTAACAAAACAGTGGGATACCATTTCCCAGATTTTGGTGGTCCTCAAGCCCTTTCTTGAGGCCACCAAGAGCCTCAGCACTGGCGATGCCCTCTTTAACCAGGTGATCCCTGTAGTGAAGGAGCTTGAGAATGAAATGGAGCAGTTCCAAGGGATTGATGTTCCTGGCTGGGGCAAGCCGCTTTCACCAGAGGTGCAGGCACTTGTGAAGCAGCTGAAGGAGGGCATCAAAAAATGGCTGGATCCATTGCAGTCCAGTATGGTCCATGTGCTGGTGGGCCTGTGTGACCTGAGGGTGAAGGGGAGAGTCTGCAGCAGTAAAACCCATGATCACTGGACAGAGGTGCTGGTGAACAGAGTCAGGAAGGCAGAAGAGCAGAGGCGGGGGGACATAGAAGAGGGGGGTCTACTTTCCTGTGCCAGCACTCCAACCATGAGCCAATCTCCTTTACCACAGCTGCTGCCAGTGTGGCTTCAGTGTTGGGGTCCAGAGGTACCAGCCCCCACCATCAGGCAGGTAGCATGGAGGCCTTGGTGGCTATCTATCTCGCTGAGGACATGGAGCCACTACACTGCGACCCCTTGGCCTATTGGGCAACCCACAGCCAGGCGTGGTGGGATCTGGCCATGGTTGCCCGGGAACAACTGTCCTGTCCACTGACCAGTGTTCCAAGCAAGAGGGTGTTCAGCATTGCTGGTGATGTTGTGACACCCCACTGCACCTCCTTGGATCCTGGTTTGGTGGAGTAGCTGGTGTTCCTCAAGGTGAACCTCCCACTGCTGTGGTTCCCTAAGCCCCACATGCAGACGGACTGAGTGCCACCCTCCTCACTCTGCACATATTTGCTTTTTTTATTTGCTTTCAGAACCTTGAGGTACACTTTCACAGAAACCCCTGTACCACTCTGCCTAAAACCTGGCAGGCCTCATGCCTGCATGAGGGCCTACCATCCCTGCTGCATTCATCCCGCTCTGCCTTAACACACACAAGTGATACGAGTTTTGCTTTCAACAGTTTGAGATGCACTTTCACAGAAACCCCTCACCTGTTTCCTTGAAACTTTGCAGTCTTCATGCCCTCAGAAGGGGCTGCTATCCCTGCTGTTTTCATCTGAATCTGCAAAAAAATAACAAAGTTATAGATATTTTAGTGATTCCCCATTATAGTCTATGACCAAATCTCTGAATCCAAATTGAAGAGGGACAGTGATTCGAATCACTGAATCAAATCACTGTCCCTCTGAATCGGCCAAATCTGAAGTGAATACTAGCTGCTTTGCACAAGCCTAGTAAATACATTTTGCAAATAGTTGTTAGAAAAGGAAAGTCAACAAATATGACAGCTGCAGCTTTGCATAACCATCACTGATGAGCTTTGTATAAAAAATATCTTTCCTAAATAACTAGAGCAGGGGTTCCCAACCTTTTCAGGCTGAGGACTGGCAAACTGTGGACCAGGAGTGACCATGGACTGGCAATCCACGGACCAGAAGTGACTGCAGACCATCAAGTTGCAGACCATCAGTGACCGGCATACTGCGGGCAGGTAGCCAACCCATTTTTATACTCAATAGAAAAAAAGGTTGGCTGCTGGCCTGCAGTATGCTGGTCACTTCCAGTCTGCGGTTTGCGAGTCTGCAGTTTGCTGGTCTCCGGTCACTTTTGGTCTGGCAGCCAACCTTCCTGCGGACTGGCAGCCAACCCTTCGGGGCCCAGCACCAGGCTCTGGCCCAGGGATTGGGAACCCCTGTACTAGAGTAATGATACGATATAGTGGCTGAGTAAAAGCTCATCCCAAATAAGGGGTGAAATGAAATGAGGTTTCCAATTATGAAGTCTCTATAACAGGAGTAGAATTTAGATAGTTGTAGTTTTGATTGGGCTTGCATTTAAACTTTGAAAATTTTTGATTGTTACCAGAATTTGCAGAAAACAAAGCACTTCTTGCAAACGTGAAAATTATACTTGTATAAAGGTTTAATAGTATGTCTTAATTCAGTGCTGAGCCATTTTATTACTAGGTTTTTCTTACTTTATCAGAGTAATGTTTTTAAATATGGCTTTCAACTGAAAGGTTAAATCTTGCTTGCATTACTCACATGAGTAGTCCCACTGGAGTGACTCACTTAAGTAAAACTAACAGAATTTGAGGGGAAAATTAACCAAATTCTTCTTTGTTACCATTTCATAAATCTGGATTAACATCTCTGACTAGTCCCAAATTTCTTGTGTCAATTCTGTCATTATACTGGCAAAAGGATGACTTCTGAATTTGTACATATTCTCCTTAGGTTGATGGTACAAACAATTACGTTTAAGTTTAGAGCTACATCAGGATTATAGAATAAAATTATGAAATAAGTGAATGTAAAATAAGTAATGAAAGGTTGGTGATTCTTGAAATTACTGGAACCTGAAATATACAGTAGACTACTTAAGGTGACATTTGGGCCCTAAGGATTGCATGAGGGTCCCACTTCATTCTCACAGTCAACATTATATCAGTTTTGAGGAAATGTGTCATATTATGTTCCATTTGTTTTTATTCTGTTTCATTTGCTGTTACGTTTTTTTTTGTCTCTTAGCAGAAGCCTTCCTGAGGCTTTGTTGGGAAGGGATAGCATATACATTTACTAAATTAATTTACTGAATATTTTTTATATCTAGGTTGTTTCAGGTTTTTATCTCTTATTTATTATTCAAGTTCTGTTTGTATTTCTTATTACTTACTTTCCAGTGACCTTGTGCACTGCAGTAATCCCAGTGAAATTAATTGAATCGCTTATCTTAATAAACAAAACTTTTCTCATGAAAAATATGCGTCCTTGAGATTCACTGAATCCTTTCTGGTGTCTGAGGAATCCTCTTTTTCTCCTTGCTTTAATTTACGGCACATCTTGTCTTATGTTCCTATGTCACAGTTGTCATTTTCCAGCTAAGGAATAGATGTGTCACTCTGGAGAATGTTAGTGACTTTATTTATGTCAGTTGGGTCTTTTTTTGTAGTGGGTGTAAAGGTACTGGAGCTGGGCTGAGGATTTCACCCTCTGTGGGCATGTCTACATGTGCTTCTATGGCACCATTGTTACTGTGCCATCATTTAGTACTTCCTTTTGAAAATACTAAATGACGACATAATGACAACCTGTACTATGCCGTGCTGGCAGTGCATAGTTATTTTTAGCCGCTATGTTAATGTAGCAATATGCTATACTGAGGGAGGTCATTGCTACAGCAATGTAGCTGCAGCGCCGATGCTGTGTTGCCATAGTGTCACATGTGGATGCACCCTGTGTCGACAGAGGTTTCCAGTGTTCTTGAAATATGCCTCTTTGGTTTGCCAAGGGTATGTTGGAAGTATTTAATCTTCATCTAAAGCATAATTAATTTACAGTTAAAAAAAATTCCATGGCTTATCAAGAAACATACAGGGCTGGATGCTGCATTTGTGTACATTGGCACAGTTCCTTTGACTTTAATGCATCAGGGGTTCAAACTTGGCAGACTTGGAGAATCCTGCCTGCCCATTTATAATTTCTCACTTTTTGTGCTGAAAATCTATTTTCAGTACCAGTCACACACTCTGAGGACAATGCTTTGAGATCATAGCAAGGAAGAAAAATGTAAAAGTATATTTTTTGTATGGTGTTTGATTTTAATGGTTCTGAACATTTGTTTTCACAGTGCATTGACAATATAAGGTGTAATGGTTTAATGACCATAGTGTTTGAAGAAAACTCTAAAGTCACTGTGCCGCATATGATCAAGTAAGTGCAGCAGATTTTTCCCACATGAATCATTTAGGCTGTTTTTCCCCCCCCTTTTTTGTTTTTAAGAATGTTTAATGTAGTAGCTGAATTCAGATAGTAAAATGTTAATATTTTGTACAGATTTGTTGAATGGAATTAGTCCTGCATTCCAAATATATCACTGTTTTAAAATGATATTTTAATCATGAGATTTTTAAAGAATTTTATTATTCTTTTGGTTGTGGGGAGTGTGGAAAGCATTTATCCAGGATTATTGAACACTTGGATTTGGCAGTAATAGGCTAATGTTTACAAAAGCTGTGAGTTCCAAGCATTTTTTTGGTTGTACTCTTCTTGTTTCTTCAGAGGAATAAATATTAAAAGAGTTAGCTTTAAAGTATATTTAGTCTCTTTTATACTACTGGTCATAATTTTATTGGATATATTTAAAAGTATATACAAAATATAAATGTGTATGAAAAATTACTTTTTTTCAAAGTACTATATAAGCAAAAATGGTGTTTTTTCCTTATTTTTCTCAGCTTTAAAATCCCATAAATTTAGTTGATCACATCAAGCTAGCATTATCAGTCGTAAATATGCTTCCTTCACCCCGGACGGTCTTCTCATAATTTATTTTTCCTATAGATAGGGAACTACCCTATTTGTGATTTTTGTTTTTTGCAGAAACTGCAAAAAAAAGTGGTTTCTATGAACCCACAAAAATGGTGATCCCCATAATTTTGGTGCGGAATTACTTAATAAAAATAAAATGTTGGCTCCTGAGTGGGTTCAATGGTCCTCAGAGTTGCTGCAGCCTGTCCTCTGAGCCTGCTGTGGGGGGAGCCACTGGCCTGAAAGATGAGCAGCAAAAATAGCAGCTGCCCTCCCCCTCACCCATTGTTGTTGATTGGCTGAGAGGGTTGCCCATAATATGGCCTCTTCCCCTCTGCCTATCAGCAGCAAGGGGTGGGGCCACATGATGGGCAGCCCTCTTGGTTAATTGGTGGCAAGGGGCAGGGCCGCCAGGGCCAGTCAACCTTCAGAGGGTGGGACTGCAAAAAATCTGCAAAAATGGTGCTGCGTACCACAAGCAGCCCACAATTTTTTTCTTGCCTCAGCAGGACTTAAGTAGATCCCTACCTATAGATGTTGAGATATGAAATGGATGAGCTTCATCCAAGAGTACTGAAAGAACTGACTGGTGTCGTAGCAGAACCATTGGCACGGCTGTTTGAGAGCTCGTGGCACTTGGGTCAGATCCTGGAGGACTGGGAAAGGGCCAATGTGGTCCCTATTTTCAAGAAGGGGAGGAAGGGGGATCCGAGTAATTATAGGCCAGTCAGTCTCACCTCCATCCTTGGAAAGATCTTTGAAAAGATTATGAAGGATCATATTTGTGGGAGGCCAGTGGGAAAAATAATCCAGCAGGGAAACTAACATGGATTCATACCAGGTAGATCACGCCTGACCAATCTGGTTTTATTTTATGACAGGGTTACAAAATGCTTAGATGCACAAGTAGAGGTGGATGTCATTTTCTTGGATTTTAGCAAGGCCTTTGATACAGTATCTCATCCCATTCTCAGAAATAAATCAAGAGGCTGTGACATAGATGTTTGCATGGTCTGGTGGGTGGCAAATTGGCTTAGCAGTCACACCTAGGA
>NW_017729024.1:22422606-22430879 GCF_001723915.1 Gavialis gangeticus | reverse complement strand
GTAACTTGGATGTGGGTGTGAAGTGTACTCTGTCCAAGTTTGTGGATGATACTAAATTGTGGGGTGAAGTGCACACTCTGGAGGGTAGGGAACGATTGTAGGCAGACCTAGACAGGTTAGAAAAGTGGGCAGTACACAATAGGATGCAGTACAACAAGGACAAGTGCAGAGTGCTGCACCTAAGATGCAAAAATATCCAACACACCTACTGGCTGAGAAGTGACCCTCTCTGCAGCACAGAACCAGAAAGGGATCTTGGAGTCATAGTGGACTCCAAGGTAAACATGAGTCATCAGTGTGAAGAAATCATCAGCAAAGCTAACTGCACTTTATCATGCATCAGCAGATGCATGACAACCAGAACCAAGGAGGTGATACTTCCCCTCTATGTGGCATTGGTCAGACTGCAGTTGGAGTACTGCATCCAGTTTTGGGCTCTGTACTTCAAGAAGGATGTTGATGGACTCGAAAGGATCCAGAGAAGGGCCACTCATATGGTTAGAGCCTTACAGGACAAACCCTATGAGGAAAGACTGAGGGACCTAGACCTCTTCAGCCTCCACAAGAGAAGGCTGAGAGGTGTTCTTGTGGTCGCCTACAAATTCATTAAGGGGATGCAGCAAGGGATCGGAGATGCTCTGTTCACCAGGGCACCTCTTGGGGTAACAAGGAACCATGGTCACAAACTGACAGCAGATTTAAGCTTGATATCAGGAAAAACTTCTTCACGGTAAGGGTGGCCAAAATTTGGAATGGGCTTCCAAGGGAAGTGTTGCTCTCCCCTACCTTGCGGGTCTTTAAGAGAAGGCTGGATAGGCATCTGACTGGGGTCATCTGACCCCAGCACTGTTTTCTTCCTAAGCAGGGGGTCAGACTTGATCTGCTGAGGTCCCTTCTGACCTTAGCATTTATGAATCTGTGAAACAAGATCTGGGGATCAGAGGTATAGCTAGGCAGCTCTGTGTCCTGTGTGATTCCTGGGGCAGTGACAGCTTCCACAGTGCCAGCTGCAGCAACACAGTCAGCTGCCACTGCAGTTCTGGCTGTTTATGTGCTGCCTGCCCTCCTCCTCTCACCCCTCACAGAGGCAATGCCAGGGGTGGCTGCTTCAGCTGACCTCCTTTCCCCCCTAAGTTATGCAACTGCTCAGGATTCTTTTTTCTTTTTTAATTGGATGTCATTGTCAAGTCTCCGGGATTTAAACTCCAGTTTTGTGAGCCTCCCTGACCCTGCACAGGGCTCCCCTACTTATCTACCACGTCTTGCTGGAAAACTACTTCAAGGAGTACAGTGGTGTATACTTCTGCCTGGTTCGGGTAGTAACTCACATCTCCAATGCAGTCGACCGTGGGGCTCTGCCTCCCCTACTCCCTTTCCACTCACCATCCATGTAGTAAGGATGGTGCTGTCAGTTGTCACCTATTTGGGTCTCTGGGATAGCTCATTGAGGCTTGGCCATGTGTAAGTTTTCCCCGGGCTTATCCTGGTATCTGGTTCACCGCCAAATGCCTGTGATACAATGCAGAGTTTTTCCATGCTTCCTGTCAGTGCGGATAGCCAAAATGATACTATAAGTACTAGAGAAAGTCTCTTAAACTCAATCTTGGTCAGCTCCAACCACTTGGTTGGGTGTTGGGGCTGGGGTCTGGCAATATTCACCCACCAGCCCCCTCGGCCTCATTGCCTCACCTTTGAGTACAGTGAGTCCTCAAACTGGAAATAGAATGAAAAAAAGGAAAAAGAAAGGACATCTGTCTGGAGCACTCTTGTTTCCTGGGTGCTTCCAGCATCTAGGTGCCAACCCCACTCCAGCTTCCGTGGGGCTCAGCTCGCCCATGATCACCCTGGAGACCACTCTGCTTCTGGAGTGCTCTTGCCCTGCGGCCACTCTCCCCCCGTGCCTGGCCCTTGCTGGGCCTTTTAAACTTCCTGCGATGGCACCAGAGGCTGATGTCATCAGCCCGGCACTGCCAAACTTGATTGACAGCTGCTTTAAAAGCCAATGCAGCATTGGCTCACGTTGCTCCTGACCCGTCCCCGACTCTCTCCCCGGTAAGTACCCAAAGGCTCCCGGGCTTCTTTGACCTGGTCCTGGGGTGCCCAGCTGTGACCCCGGGGTCCCTGGCTCTAGTGTGCAGCTCCAGCCGCCATGATCATTAGTACATTTTTTCCTATAAGTCTGTGCTAATACTGACAGGTTTCTCAGCAGCACCTTTTATGGGTATTGTTGTCTCTTTGTGTGTAATGATATTGGCCTTTCTTTCCTATATAAATCTATAAACTCCATATTAGTACTTTAACCTGTGGAAATAGTCTTATATTAACTTTGTTAAGTGACTTATTTTGCAGTATAACCATTACTGTTACCTGTCAAGCAGTGATGTTCTGCACAATTTACAAAAGCTAGAGGACAAGCTCTGCCTTCTTAAAGAACTAACACTCCTAGTGAGCCTGACAGATGGTATCAATATACAGTAACTTAGTGGTTTTTTTCAGACTTTGACTCTACATTATATTGACTTTTTTAAATGTGTCAGTATTTCAGATGTCTGCTTTAGGGGAAATCAAATAATTTCTCTGCCAGTTCCCTAAGGGCACAATTTAAGAAAGAAAAACTGTCTTGCACTTAATGTGATGTGGAAGCAGGCTGAAATATCTCAATTCAGATTTTTTGAGTGATATTTTTTATTGGACCATCTACAGTACTTGATTCAGGTTCTTTAGATAGGCGAAAGTTCTACAAAGAAGATCTGTCAGTGTTAAAATGGTGTTAACTTAGACTGTGCACCTTCCTCCCACAAATTTATTTTTCTAAAAACGAAATGAAATTATATTTCACAAAACTGACTGAGAAATTAATTTGCACTACATGTGGATTTTTTTGATTCAGTGAACATACTGGGAGTGGGGAAATCACTCTGAACGAGAATGAAAAGTGATTTGTGTTTTTCACTGAAACATTCCTGTGCCCCAAATTGTTTTGGGTCAAAAAAATTATTTTGATTCTGTTTCAGGAATCTTGTACCGCTTTACTTTTTAAAGCGTATTTACTGAAGCAGGAGTTGAGATCCAAGTGCCCTGCTCTTACGTCTGTGCGCTGCACACCAAGTTATGGAGTTACAGTCATTCTTTTCCTCACTGGACCCAATTAAAAATTAAATATTTTTTATATTATAAAACTGCAACAGGAGAGATTGAGTGCAGATAACCCCCAAATAACTTATAGCCTGAGCATGCTTGAGAGATGAAAGATGTGAGTTCATATCTCTTCAGACAGGTCTCCAATAATTTGAATGAGTGCCCCCACTATTGGGCTGTTAGGTAAAGAAGGCACCTCCTGCCACCTCATTTATATTGTGAAAATAGTGTCTGTTAATTTTTTCCAGGTGCAACTATTTTGTTAATATAGATCAAATTTGTGAATATTTTTATTAACCAAAACAACATTTTCAGCTAGTTATTTCTGCCTTTTCCCCTCTTCCCCCCCAAAAAAAACTTTTACAGCTCTATTCATTATTTAAAATAAAATGTAGTGAAAAAAGGTTTGTTTGGGGGGTTTTTTCCCTCACTAAAATGTTCCTTTAGTGTTAAAATTTAGTATAGATGTTTCGGTTCTATGATGATAAGTAGAAATTATATATTTCTTGGACTTCCTCTTGGTAACTTGCCTGTATACTTTGTTATGTAGATCTGATGCTCGTCTTCATAGAGATGACATTGATATCTGCTTCAGCAAAACATTAAATTCCTGCAAAGTGCCCCAAATTCGTTATGCAAGTGTGGAGCGCCTTTTGGAGAGATTAACGGACTTGCGCTTTCTTAGTATTGATTTCCTGAATACTTTTCTGCATACTTACCGTATATTTACTACTGCAGCAGTTGTACTGGAGAAACTCTCAGATATATACAGAAGACCTTTCACCTCCATTCCAGTCAGGTAAACTCTATTTCTTCAGTTCTTTGAAGGCTGCCAGAAATGTCCTTTTTGCACTGTTCTGTAGTCTAGAAGAAAAACTTTTTCACAACCAATGACATTTTAAATAATTGTTTTCATTTTTCTGCTTTCACTTTCAGGACCAAGTGCGCACAGAGTACATACGTACATTTTTTTTACATTGCATAAATCTGTCTAGCACTTTCTGATATTATTTGTGCATTTTTCTTTTGTGCTCCCTAGGTCTTTGGAACTGTTTTTTGCTACAAACCAAAACAACAGAGGAGAACATCTGGTTGATGGAAAGTCGCCACATCTTTGTCGCAAATTTTCTTCTCCTCCACCACTATCACTCTCAAGAACTTCTTCCCCTGTCAGAACCAGAAAACTCTCATTGACTTCACCACTGAACTCTAGAATAGGGGCTTTAGATCTCTCTACTTCCTCCATTGCAAGCAGTCCTACCTCAACATACAGCCCAGCCACATCCCCACCACCCACTGCTAGCAAAGTACCACTGGACCTCAGCAAGGGGCCTTCTTCCCCAGAACAGAGTCCAGGATCTATAGAAGAGAATTTAGATAATCCTCGCATTGATCTTTGTAACAAGCTGAGAAGAAGCATTCGGAGAGGTATTATATAACTGCAGCATATTGAGCATTGGCAAATGCAGTAATCAGTATGAAGTCCATGTTTAACAGATTACTAAACTTTGGTATTGTAGGTATTTCAGTCATTTCCCATTGCTTAGTAAACAGTTGGTTTTTTGAGAAGCAATTTTTCAGTATTTAAGAGCTCACATTCCTGTCTTTGTTATTGCTGGGACTGCTAACATTGCCACTGTTCTGCTGCTTTCACTTCTCATTTCATATCAGCACGGCAGAATAACAGCCTGAGTTCAACCTTGAAAGAACAGAGATGAGGGGAATAGACTGGGAGAAGGATTATGAACTTTTCTGTGTATCAAGAAAACAGAAATTAGTTAATTATATCTCCATTATATCTTCTCAAAGTAAAATATTAGGTGCCTAAATGTGAGTCTGTCCCATGCTGCTAAAGTCTCTGGAAAAAAACCATGAATGTATTTACTTCTGTAACACACAGTCAACTTAGCCTTCAGACTAAATCACAAAAAACAGCAAGCAGAAAAATGACTCATCCCCCTTCTTTATTAATGACTTTTAGGGACTCATGCAGGGTGGAATAAGGCTACTCAGGTGCCTAACAGGTAGAGTAGAATCTATGTGCTCGGTAGCAGGAGGCTTGGTGCTCCTGCTCCTTAAGAGCAGGTAGGCTGCGGGTGTGGCAAGGGGCAATTAGGAACCACGGCTGCTTGCACATGACAGGGGATTTAGTTCTCCCTAAACTGAAATGGTGGGTTTTTAATTGTGTCTGTTAAAAACCCACTGTTTCAATTTAGGGACTTCCATCACTGTGACAGAACAGTGATGGTCCACTGTCAGCTTGCACCCCTCCCCCCTCCCCCCACCACTGCTGCAGACAGGCTCCACCAGAGGGGAAAAAATAAGTGACAAGGGGCTTGATCTGGGGAGTGAGCTGCCAGTGGGCCCTGAGCTGGGGGAGGGCATGCTCCTTTCCTCTGCAGCAGCGGCGTTCCCTTGGGTGGCACCTGCCCACTAGCACCCCGCTAGGCAGTCCCAGGGTGTGCTGCCACTATAGAGAGAAGGACCGGGTCCCGTGCAGCTCAAGGGCTGCATGACCGAGTGGCGGTATGCACGGACAGGCAGGCTTTGCTGAGAAAAAAAAAGAAAAAGTTGGCAAGGGGCATGATACTTTTTTTTTTTCTCCCAGAGCCTGCCCATGTCTTCTGCAGCTGGGGGGGCGAACTGCTGGCAAGCCAAGCAGCCCCTGAGTTGAAGGGGGCCCCGATCCTTCCTTCCGTGCTGGTGGCCCCCCCCCCGGGACTGCCTGTGCAGGCTGCTAGTGGGGGGGGGTATGCCACCAGGGAGGCACTGCCACTGTGGAGGGAAGGTCTGAGCCCCCACAACTCAGGGCCTGCCAGCTGCCCACCCCCTAGCCATGGGAGAGGTGGATAGGCTCCACCAGAAAAAAAATAAAGGGGCCTCTTGCTGTTTTTTTTTTTTCCAGCGGAGCCTGCTTGTGAGAACTGCCACCCTGTCACACGCCCCCTGAGCTGCGGGGCAGCCTGGTGCTTCCCTCTGCAGCAGCAGTGTCCCTCGAGGGCTGCCTGAGTGGGGTGCTAGCAGGCAGGTGTTGCCTCAACTAGCAGGCAGCACCCAGCCCAATCCAACAGTGTATAGGGTGCTGGAAGCCCAGGCTTGCTCAGGGAAGCTCGGGCTTGGCACGCTTCCAGTGCCCTGTGCATCATCCCTGCTGCCTGGGATCACCAGCAACAGCCTGGCTAGCCCCTGGAGCAGTGCATGAAGGTGGCATGAGGGTGGCTGGGTGTGCTGGTGGCTGGAGAAGGTGGCAGGGATGGTGCAAGGGGCGTTGGAAGCCTGCCAAGCCCAAACTTACCTGAGCATGCGTGGGCTTCCAGTGCCACGTGCACTGTTCCTGCTGCCTTCTCTGGATGTATCACTGCAATTTGTTACATAGCAAACTAAAATACATTGGATGTGTTTTACTTTGCTATGTAACAAAGTTGTTTAAAGCAGAATACATCACTGCTCATGTACAGCGTGACAAAATTAAAACAAAAAACACCACTACAGGTGTAAATGGTGATGCCATTAAAGTGGTGCAAAAGGACAATTAAGCCTCTTTAAAGGCCAATTTCAACACGTAGATGTGCCCCACATGATTAGGGACCTACTGAATTCACAGCAGAACTGGGTTGCGTAGTAGCTTCTTTAAGCTTGCAGGTTCCCCCACTCACCCTCCCCACCCCCATTGTTGATTGGCTGAAGGGCCCTGGTGGCCCTTTTGGTTGCTGCTGACTGGCCAGGAGACAAAAACAGTGCAAAATTTAAAACCATAGGTTTTGTCTCCTTGGTGATCAAGAATGAGCAGCGGGGCCCCTCCACCAATCGGTATGGGGGGGAACGTGGGGGAACCTGCAAGATTAAAGGAACTGCTGTGCAGCCCACTTCAGCTGTGAATTTGGTAGGTTCCCACACATGACCTAAAGGGGCTGGGCTAATAGGATATAAGCCCAGGGCTTGAGCTGAGCGGGTAGTCTAGCCCTGAGAGCTGTGGAAGGAAGAGCTCCTAAGCACCATTGCTGCAGCAAGGCTCCTGATTAACACCTGAGCTGGGGTAGGCAAGACTGGTGGTTTAGGGATTGAGACCATAGGAATGGTCTCAACTGTAGGAGGTCTCAACTGACCCAGGAGAAGGGTCAGAGCCCAAGGGATAGGGGCTAAAGTTGGGGGCCACAGCCAGAGAGGGGTGAGAGCAGGGTCAAGGACCTATAGTCCAGGAGGGGCAAGAACCAGGATCAGGAAGCCCATAGCCTGTGAGGGCTCAAGAGGCCTAGGAACAGGCCCAGAGCCCAGGAAGGGCCAAAGGTTGAGGAAGGCCTAAGCTGGGGACTGCCAGGGCCAAGGATCCTGGAGATCTCAAATGGCTTAGGAGCAGGGCCAGGGGCCAGAGTCCAGGCAGAGGGATCAAAGGCTGAGGAGGGCCACAGCTGGAGAAGGGTGGAAACAGAGCCTGGGGTTCAGTGCCTACAGGAAGCAGAAACAGGGTCAGGGACCCCAAGCCATGCCTGGGAGAAGCCGGGATGGGCAAAATGCCCAGGTGTGGGTGGAAAAAGACAGGGGTCTGAGCCCAGGATGGGCAGTGAATGGAGCCCTGATCTTGAGTGACCACCTTTTCAAAAAGCAAAGGCAGAACACATGCCTGCCTGGCCCCTACCCCCTGTGGGCAGCAGAGCTGGAGCAGAGTTGAGCAGAGCCCATGCAGGGTCAGAGGAGGATGTGGGCTGCCCACTGCAGAGCTCAGTGCCCTCTACCTTGCTACCCTGCTTCCAGGGCCTCTGCGGGACCTGGTGTGGGAGGGTGGAGAGGCTCAGTGCTGCCACCACCGCTGGAAGCCCCACACCAGCTGCGCTGCCATAGCAAGGCACCCCCTGCCCTCCTGCAGTAGTGGGAGCAGTAGCAGCAGCGTGGAGTTGTGCACCCCCACAGCTGCTGGGTGGGCAGGGGGTGCCTTGCCATGGTACTGCAGCAGCATGGGGCTCCAAGTGGTGGTGGCAGCACTGAACCTCTCCTCCCTCCCACGCTGGGTCCCATGATCACCTCCTAGCAAAACTGGCCAACTGTGACCTCGGCTTTACCATGATCCGCTGGCTAGGGAATTGGCTCCATGGTCGGACCCAGAGGATGGTGGTTGACGGAAGTCAATCGTCATGACG
>NW_017729024.1:22411011-22417606 GCF_001723915.1 Gavialis gangeticus | reverse complement strand
TGGAAGTCAATCATCATGGTGCGCTGTGACCAGTGGGGTCCCTCAAGGCTCAGTCCTTGGGCCTATACTATTTAACATCTTCATTAACGATGTGGACAATGGTATCAGAAGCAGACTGGCCAAGTTTGCTGACAACAACAAATTCTGGGGTAAAGTGTTCACACCTGAGGACAGAAGGGTGATCCAGGCTGACCTTGACAGGCTCAGGAAATGGGTGGATGAGAACCTGATGGTGTTTAACACCAAAAAATGCAAGGTTCTCCACCTTGGGAAGAAAAACCTGCAGCATCCTTATAGGCTCGGCAGTCCTATGAGAGCACTATGAATGAAAAGGGCTTGGGGGTCATGATAGACCATAAGATGAACATGAGCTTTCAATGTGATGCTGCTGCTAGTAAAGCGAGCAAAACACTGGCTTGCATTCATAGATGCTTCTCAAGCAAATTGCAGGACGTCATTCTCCTGTTGCACTCAGCCTTGGTGAGGCTGCAACTGGAGTACTGAGTCCAGTTTTGGGCTCCACAATTCAAAAAGGATATGGAGAAGCTTGAGAGAGTCCAGAGAAGAGCCACGTGCATGATCAGAGGTCAGGAAAACAGACCTTACGATGACCAGCTGAGAGCTATGGGACTCTTCAGCCTGGAAAAGCGCAGGCTCAGGGGTGATCTGGTGGCCACCTATAAGTTTATCAGCGGCTCTCACCAGGATCTGGGGGAATGTCTGCTCACCAGAGCACTCCAGGGGATGACAAGGTCAAACAGTCACAAACTCCTCCAAGACCATTTCAGGATGAACATAAGCAAGAATTTCTTTACTGTCCGAGCCCCCAAGGTCTGGAATAGAGTGCCTCTGGAGGTGGTTCAATCACCTATTTTGAACACCTTCAAGAGAAATTCGGATGTTTATCTTGCTGGGATCCGATGATCCTTGCTGACTTCCTGCCCCTGGGGCAGGGGACTGGACTTGATGATCTTCTGAGGTCCCTTCCAGCCCTAATGTCTATGAAACTATGAATCACCTGTTGGGCTGTAGAGGCCCCAGGGGGAGGGCAGCAGGGTGAGAAGTCCTGAGCCCAACAGCAGGTAGCCTTCTCCTGCCCCATGTGCAAATCTGGGGGGGGGAGAGGGGGCACATGTCCCTTCCATGCCCCTCTTCCCATAAGTGCACAGCTGCAGGAAGCTAGCCCCCCATACTGCCCCTTCAATGAACTGCCTGTGGCTCCATCCCACTCCCCAAGCCAGGCCCCACAGCCATGCATTCCTGCCTCAGCCCCAGGCCCCTGCACTACCCCGGCTGGGCAATGCCCCCAGTCCCAGCCCCCAACCCTGCCCCACTCCCTCCCTCATTGTGGGGATCTCAGTCTGCAACCCCTACTCCCCCTATGCACCATCCCCCCCATAAATTTACCTGCAGGCAGCTGGGGAGCTGCTCTCTACAGCTGCCTGGGGCTGTATTGCTGGCTGCATGCATGTGTCCCACTCTCCCCAGTACCAAACAGCCCCTTCCAGGCTGAAACTGCCAGCGTGCAAAGGGAAACCCACAGTTTCCTGCATTTTTCTCCTTCAGAGAAGAAAATCTGTGTTTTTCCATGGTAAACAGAAAACCCAGATCCCTGAATGTGATACTGGGATAATAGTTGAGGGTTTCAAGGGGAATCCAAGACAAATGCTGTCTTGGAGTCATTCAGCCTGGGACTGGGACTTGATGTTTATATTTTTGGACTGTCCCACCTAATTAGGGACAGGTGGTCACCCTAGCCTGAATGATTGGTAACATATGTAAGGTGTGGGCCTGACTATAAGAGGGGAAAAAAGGAGGCCATGTAATTAGCCCTAAAGGGAAGCAGCCTCCCTTCTTATAGAGACGTAATTACAGCAAAATGTGACAGGAGAGTTGAAGGGGAGATGGCTTCCAAGAAAGTAGAAGTGACATGGGCTAAGGGGATTTTAGGGGATTCATGGTCACCTCTGGGGAGGACCCCTGTTATAGTTCCCATTGCAGTATGACTTGTAAGGTGCTTGTAATGTTAAATTCAAAGAATTTTTTTTGACAAATCTGTGTAATAGTTTTCCAAATAATTTTAACCAAGAATCTAAACAACTATATAAGTTACTATAGTTTATATTAATATAGTGTTGGTGACTAGATACTCTAATGGGAGCACAATATACATAAATTCCAATTCAGGAAAGCATCCTTATTTAGAAAGGAGGCTTAAGCATGTACTTAACTCCCTTACAAGCACAGGTTAAGCACAGGCATGAGTTCTAGGGCGGTGCGAAACGCCTGTGTTTCATTTCAGTTTCAGATTCGGCGTTTCGGAAGGACAGTGTTTTGTTTTGACATTTTGTAGGGCTGTCCGAAACAGCTGTGTTTTGTTTCATTTTGGATTTGATGTTTCAGAGGGACACTGATTTGTTTTGGTGTTTTGAATTGCTGTCCTGTTTTGTTTCAGCCAAAACCGTTTCGTAGCTGCTTCGGAATTTCAACGGTGTTTTGTTGTTTTGGCCATCGGCTATAATGTGGAATCACAAAACTGCCTATAACCTTGTCATTTCTTGCCTGCTTTGGATGAAACTTGTAGGGACACTAGCCCCTGCTGAGACCATAAAGCCTGCCAGGTGTCAAGGAGATAGGTGCAGGGGTTTCTGGGAAACTGCAGCTCAGGTTGTTGGCAAGCAAAACTCATGACGCGTGTGACTTTGTGTGTGTGTTAAGGTGCAGCGGGGTGAAAATTGCAGGGATGGTAGCCCCTGTTTTCACCATCACAACTCCACTGCAACCTGTAAGTTCAGGCCCCTCAAAGATCTTACAGGTTTGGGCTTTCCCCAACCAGGACTGTGCGGTGGCTGGAGGTTATCAGGTGCCTCCTGCTCCTACTCAACTTGCATTTCTTGTGGCTGCCACACCACTGGCAGTCCCACCCAGGCCTCCTGACCCTGGCAGGGTGCAGTTTTAGGTCATGCCCAGGATGATGTGGAGCCTCTTCCTCCCCATATAGCCCCAGCCCTTATACCTCCAAGTTCTTCCTGGCACAGGAGCTCAGCAAGGAGATATTCTTCCCTTGCTGGCTGGTGAGAAATTAAACTGCTGCCTCCAGCTCTGAGAGCGGGGCATTTAAATGGCCACCCTCGTTAACAATAGCACTTGTCCTGCCACATACATAGCCCCTTGTGTGAGCCTGAGGAAGGCCTGCCAGGTTTCAGGCAGAGTGGTGCAGGGGTTTCTGTGAAACTGCACCTCAAACTTCTGAAAGCAAAATTCATGTTGTGTGTGTTTAGGGGTGTAGGTTGTAGCTCTGTTGGTCTAAGGACATAGCCTAGACAAGGTTTTTAGGGTCAGTCTGATATCTTTTATTATACCAATGGAATAGTTGGAAAAATTCTTCTTTGCAAGCTTTTGGATTTAAAAACCCTTTGTCAGGCTGAGGAAGCATCTAGTTGGTGTGTGTGTGCTCTTCCTGGATGGAAGGAATAGTAAAGAAGCCAGAATCTGGCATGCAATGCAGGCAAGGAAGCCAGTCAGTGAAACAGTGAAAATGAAAATTGAGGCATCAGGGAGTGGGGGGGGGAGGCACCTGCTACCTGGGGAGTCACATGTCAGGTTGTAGTGTGTCGTAAATCCAGTGTCTATATTGAGGCCATGAGTTTCTGTATCCTGGAGGTTAATGAAGTGAAGTTCATAGGCCCGTGGCCCGTCTGTGAAAAGTTGTTTGTAAATTCAAACAAGCACCAAACCTCACTAACCTCATCACCAGAAGCCAACTTTCTATAGCCCAAAACACACTGAATGGATCCAGACCATGCCATGACAAGAAATTCAAAACCTGCCAACAAATCTCCAGTACCTGCACAAATTACACACTGGAAGGTATCAAAGACAAAAATACCCAACTACTTGTGGGAGCACATTTCTCACAAGAAAACCACTCTGTCTCCTGTCTATCAGTCCTGATCCTCAAAGGGAATTTACAAAACACTTTTCACAGGCGGGCCTATGAACTTCACTTCTTCAACCTCCTAGATGCAGAAACTCATGGACTTAATATAGACATTGGATTTATGACACACTACAATCTGCCTGACATGTAACTTCCCAGGTAGCAGGTACCTCTCCACTTTTACCTGCTACATACCCCTTCACCCCCGCCCCTCCCTCCCAGCCTGTCTCTCACCATGCCCCGATGCCTCAATTTACATTTTCACGACTGGCTTTCTTGCCTGCCTCTGGCTTCTTTACTATTCCTTCCATCCAGGAAGAGCACACACACACCAACTAGATGCTTCCTCAGTCCCACGAAGGGTTTTAAACCTGAAAGCCCATGCCTCACAGATGGCATCCCAAGCAGCTAAGCTCACCAGTGCACTGCAACCAGCAAGCCTCAGGCCTCTCAAAGATCTTAGGGGTCTGGGCTTTCCCAAGCCAGGACTGTGCATGTGTGTGATGGCTGAGGGTTATGGCACCTCCTACCCGCCTTTCACCAGGGAGATCCTCAGTCCTGACATTTCCTGGGGCTGCTGTGCTGCTGGCAGTCTCACCAGGCCTCCCGACCTTGGCTTGGTGCAGTTTTAGTGGTCATGCCCAGGACCCGGAGTCTCCTCCTTCCCCATAGCCCCAGCCCATACCTCCAAGTTTGTCTGGCCATGGGAGCTCATCAGGGACATGTTCTTCCTTTGCAGGCTGGTGATGCAGTGAGTGCCATCTCCAGGTCTGAGAGCAGGGCATTAAAAGGTTTAATAAAAAAAAAAAAAAAGAAATAGGTGCAGACGGTGTGAGGAGGGTGGCACTTACTCAGTTTGCAGGTGGAGCTTGGGGAACCCCAGCAGTGGGAGATTCACCTTGAGGAACACCAGCTTCTCCACCATACCAGGATTCAAGGAGGTGTGGTGAGGTGTCACAATATCTGCAGCAATGCTGAACACCCTCTAGCTTGGAACACCGGTCGGTGGACAGGACATGTGTTCCTGAGCAAGTATGGTCGACATCTGGCTGAAGATTGCCCAATGGGCCAAGGGGTCACAGTCTAGTGGCTCCATGTCCTTGGTGAGATAGGTAGCCACTGAAGCCTTGGCACTACCTGCCTGAGGCTGGGGTCTGGTACGTCTGGACCCCACCATGGAAGCCATGCCCTTGGCCCACATTGGCAGTGGCTGGCGTGGAGGAGACATGCTGGTGCTGGGAGTGCTGGCATGGGAAAATGGATCCCCCTCAAAGTTGGCATCACAGACTGCCTTGCCCATGTTGGCCCCTTTGTCAGTTACCGTGAACCCACAGGTGAGCTTGCCCTGCCCAACGAGCCACTCCTGCACCATGCGGTTCATGGTCCCCATGATCTTGGTTGCCATGTGGGACTCATCCATCACCTTAGCTTTAAGGAGAGCCCACCAACAGCCTGACTCATGCCACCAGTTTCCTGTGAACGAGAGGTAGGCATGATCCCCCCCCCCCCGCTCCAGATGTTTGAGATGAAGTGCAAGGCCACCTGCGGACCTGCCTTGCACAGCTCCTCCCTCAAGTACTCCCTGCATGCCTCATACAGGGAGGGCACCACCATCCTGCTGAAGGTGGTGTGTGTGGATACTTGATAGGATGGGGCAATGAGTGACATGAACCGCCTGAACCCTGGCCACTCAACTAGGGAGAAGGGCTGGTCATCCAGAGCAAGCATCTCCCCAGTGCTCTGGGTGATCTTGCTAGCATTTCCAATGCACCCCCCTTTCTGCTTGTCTTTGCCTTACTGTTCCAGGGTGGCCTGCCTCTGCTTTGGGGGGACAGAGGCTTTGGAGGGAGAGAGGGACTTCTTTTTGGGCACACTCCCACTGGTGCCAGGCTGAGGGCAATGGGGTGGTGCCTGCAGAGATGCATCAGCATCCCCGTGGTGCTGTAGTGTTTCTCCTCCTTGCCCCAGCTGGTCTGACATCAGCAGTGCAGGCAGATAGCATACTTGGGATCATCTGCCACCTCAAAATGATCCCACACCACACTATCCCTTGCTTCTGGGGTCCAGGTGTGGATCCTGCCTGATCCCCCTCAGCTGGCAGAGGCACAACAAAAGGTCTTAGCTGAGCCACTTGTCTCTACAACCTCTACCTCAGCCTCCTCCGAAGTGCCTTCTGGGGAAGGAGACCTGCCTCTAGGGGAACTTGGAGGGGGGAGCACAAACTTAGATTCACCCTCAGCCCCCAAAATTTCTTTTGCTAGGGCACTCAGGTCCCCTACTTCCAGATCCAGCTCATCTGTAACTGGAAGGCTCAGGCCGGGAACTGAAATGGGGGTGGAGGAGACTGTCAATGATATGCTGGTGCTGCTTGTCATGATGGTGGTTCTGGGGGTTGTTATGGCTGGTGTTATTGGAAGGGAAGCAGATGCAGGCACTGGTCCCACCTCCTTGCTGCCTCTAGCACCAGAAGAAGCCTCATGCCTGCTAGTGTTAGGAAAGAGGCTGCCTCTAAGTTTGTTGGGGGATGGGACTTACAGCTCTCCCTCTGCTCCCTCTCCTTCCCTGGCCAGAAGACTTGGCACATGCCTTTCCAGCATGCTTCATATTTCACGTGCTGGAAACAAGTGTGTGTGTGTGTGTGTGTGTGTGTGTGTG
>NW_017729024.1:22405115-22410952 GCF_001723915.1 Gavialis gangeticus | reverse complement strand
TGTGTGTGTGTGTGTGTGTGTGTGTGTGTGTGTGTGTGTGTGTGTGTGTGTGTGTGTGTGAGATAAAATTAAATGTACGTATATTGAGTGCTTTCCAGGCAAAGCACTGCTTTCTTTTCATTTGGGGGGAAAAATAAGAACAAATAACAGGATTTTGGGGGAAGGGTAGGCAAGGGTAAATAAATAGGAAAGGATTGGCAAATGGCTACAACTTGGTAGCAAGGCACTACCAAACTGCAAGCTTTCAGAATTATGCTGCAGTGCTCTCAGTCTCTGCTGCTCCTGCTAAGATAGACACAGCTGCAAAATGGCAGACTCAGTTCACAAACACAGCCTTTTATGCTGCTTCTCTGTCCCTCCCCCAGAGCACTGGGATTGGAAGAGACCTCAGGGACAGATCATTGTCACTGGCCAGCTACAGATGTCAATATCAGAGCAGTTCTTCCCTGCCCCCTCACCCCTTTCCCTGCAAGCCCACCCCCGAAACAGCTTGTAGCAGCTCCAAAACATACAAAACGTTTTGGAAACATCTGAATTGTTTCAGAAAATTTCTGAAATGTTTCAGATGGCCTGGTTCATTTTGGAGCTGTTTTGGAGACCTGCTTTGCATTTCAGATTTGGTGTTTCGACCATTGAAACGTCTGAATCTGAAATGAAATAGTGGCCGAAATTTCACACAGCCCTAATGAGTTCTTTCCTGAGTTGAAGCAGAAATTAATGAATACTCTTTACAAGAAATTGTTAAATATAGGATAAGACAATGCAAAATTATATCATTTTATTTCATTGCCTGTTTAGAATGATAGTATGGACTTCTTGGGGTGATATCTTTTATTGGACTAATTGTGTAGTTGGAATAAAGTTAGACATCACTCTAACACTACCATGATATCAAACTCTGTGCTAGCTTACAGTTTATGCATCTCCATTAGAAATATTGTAATTCCAAGCAGAATGTATCTTGTTGTTTTCTAACAAGATAATAGAGAGAACTGACATAATCAAAAAAGAAATAAGAAAAAGATTATCTAGATCTAAAATAACAAAACTGACTGAAGCATAACCTGTTCTCCCTGCTGAATGGATCGTTTAAATAAATTCCCTGGTGATGTATTTAATGGAGTTTTAAGCAAAGGAGTTGTCAGTGCAGAACATAGCATATTGTTTAACAAGAACTCTTTTAAACTGACAAGTTATCATCTAGGGTAAAGGTGATTAAGCAGTCATTAATAAAACAACAAGCTTAGGCACTGTTGTCATGACAAATTTTATTAGTGAGTAGCGTAGCATAGCAAGGTTTACATTTAAGATCTACTCAGAACCTTACACAATAAAAATGGTTCTTGGGTAATGCCCAGTCAAGTTGAGCCTCCAGTTCCCATGTTCTTGAAGCTGACTGTGTTCTTTGAAATTCTGCTGAGCAGTCTAGTCTGCACAAGAAGACGGTATGTCCTGGTCCAAGTCACCTGGCTTTTATGTTAAAGATGAATGGCTGCAGTTTGTTTGCTTTTGCATGTTGTAAGAAATACACTTTCTTTTTGATATAAAAAAGAAAACCCAAACAATAACATCAATTCATACTTTAGCAATATGGGAGAGTAGGCCAGGCAATGTTATCTCACTGTACTTAATTAGATTATTTTACAAAATTCAAATTAGACATTGGATTAGGCCATAATTGTCTAAGTTCCATTGGGATTGTATTGAGTTAGAGCTGTAATTTTGTACTTGGACATAAAAACATATTATCTAATACAAGATTTTTATCATCGCACCACACTGTTAGAGAAATATACTGTTTATTACATATAATTGGCTAACTTCTTCTTTCTTACATTGGTGATAATTGCTCTGAAATTAGGGGGATTGCAGAATTTCACCGAGATGAGCTATCTACAGCACATTTCCTAGCTTAGATTGATGTCATATGTTTTCTTATTATACACTGCAAATTAAAACAGTAAAGTATGGGTTGATCTTAGAATCATAGAAAATTAGGGTTGGAAGGGACCTCAGAGGTCATCTAGTCCAATCCCATGCTCAAAGCAGGACTATCACCAACTATATCATCCCAGTCAAGGCTTTGTCTACCTGGGTCTTAAAAACCTCCAAGGATGGAGATTCCACAACCTCTCTTGGTAACCTGTTCCAGTGTTTTACTACCCTCCTAGAGAGTTTTTCCTAATATTTAACCTAAACTTCCCTTGCTTCAACTTGAGACCATTCCTCCTTATTCTGTCATCTGCTGCCACTGAGAACAGTCTAGCTCCATCCTCTTTGGAACCCCGCTTTAGGTAGCTAAAGGATGCTATTAAATCCCCTCTCAGTCTTCTCTAAACCAAATAAGCCCAGTTCCCTCAGTTTCTCCTCATAAGTCATGTGCTCCAGCCCCCTAACCATGTTTGTTGCCTTCTGCTGGACTCTACCCAACTTGTCCACATCCTTTCTGTAGTGGGGTCCCCAAAAGTAAACACAATACTCCCAATGTAGCATCACCAAATAGAGGGGAACAATCACTTCCCTTGATTTGCTGGCAGTGTTGTTACCAATGCAACCCAATATGCTGTTAGCCTTCTTGGCAACAAGGGTACACTGTTGGCTCATATTCAGCTTATTGGCCCCTGTAATCCCGGGTTGTTTTCTTCAAAGCTGCTGCCTAGCCAGTCAGCCCCCAGCCTGTACTGATGCATGGGATTGTTCCATCTTAAGAGCAGGACTTTGCATTTGTCCTCATTGAACCTCACAAGATTTCTTTTTGGCCTAGTCCTCCAATTTGTCTAGGTCACTCTGAATCCTAGCCCTACCCTCCAGTGTATCTACTACTCCCCCCAGCTTGCTGTCATCTGGAAACTTGCTGAGGGTGCACTCTGTGCCATCTTTCAGGTCATTGATGAAGTTATTGAACAAAACCAGACCCAGGACCGACCTCTGTGACGCTCCACTTGATACTGGCTGCCAACTAGACATCGAGCCATTGAATACTACTCTCTAGGCCCAATGATCCAGCCAATTTTCTATCTACCTTACAGTCCATTTATCCAACTCATACCTCCTTAGCTTGCCTGTGAGAACGTTATGGGAGACTGTATCAAAATCCTTGCTAAAATCAAGGTATACCATACCATATATGTCTCAATCTGCCACAACGTCCCATTAGCCCAGGAGTTCTGCTGCCTCCTGGGAGCCCATATCTGCAATGTAGCCGAGAGGATCCCAAAGCTCATTTGGCCCACCAACTACTACCCTATGCTCCTTATCCATGTGAGCATGAATGATGTGGCTTGGAGCAATCCCAGCTGGGTCATGAGAGGCTACAAGGTTTTGGAAGTGGGGCTTAGGGGGTTGGGAGCACAGGTGGTATTTTTCTTGATCCTCCCAGTTTCGTGTTATGGGCTGAGGAGGGAGAGGAGGATCGAGGTAGTAAACCAAAGACCGTGACACTGGTGTCACTGTGAAGGCTTCGACTTCCATGATCATAGTCCGCTCTTTGGTGAGAGAGGCAGCGATCTGCTGGGAAGAGATGGTCTCCACCTCACTGCACTGGTGAGGAGGCTCTTAGCCAGAATGGCTGACCTGCTCGACCGGGCTTTACACTAAGCCTGCCAGGGGATGGGGGCACTACTGCCACAGCAATCCCACTGGGCAACTTTTGCAAATCCAGCAAGCTAAGGCACTTAAGGGAACCCACCCGTACCCCAGCCCCGGAACAATGTGTAGGGAAGACTAAGATCTCCAATGGGACACTTACGTGCCTGTACACCAGTGCCAGGAACTTGGGAAATAAACAGCAGGAACTTGTCCTCCTGCTAAACAAGAATGCCTACAATCTCATAGGGATAGCGGAGATCTAGTGGGACTCCACCTATGACTGGGCCACAGGTATAGACAGATATACCTTGTACAGGAGAGATCAGGTAGGCAAAAGGGGCAGGGATGTAGCTCTCTATGTCAAGGAAAGCTACATGTCCCTGCAAGCTGGCATTGGCATCTAGGCTGGACGACTGGAGATTCTCTGGGTTAAAATCCATGCTGAACATGGCACAGGGAACACAATGGTAGGAGTCTACTACAGACCTCCTAATCAGGATGAGGAGCTCGACCAGGAATTTGCCAGGGAACTGGCTGAAGCTGCATGCTCCTGGTGCATTGTTGTCATGGGAGACTTCAACTACCCAGACATCTCGTGGGAAGAATAATTGGCCAAATCCGAAAGGTCGCAAAGCTTCTTCATGTGTGTGGACAAGCTCTATCTGACTCAAGAAGTCTGTGGACTGACAAGAGGCAAAGCACTGCTTGATCTGGTACTGGCAATGGGGGATGATCTAGTCAGCAACCTAATGTTCAAAGGGAAACTGGGAGACAGTGACCATAAGCTGATCACCTTCGCCATCCACTGTAAAGCTGACAAGTCAATCAGCAATGTAGAAGTCAACTTCAGGAAAGCTGAATTTGACAAGCTCAGGAGGCTTGTGGCAAGGCCCTAAAGGACCACGACCCAAATGGGAGGGGAGTTCAGGATGAATGGTTGCTCCTCAAGGGGAGCGATCTTGAAAGCACAAGCAGTATCTATTCTGTCTCAGAGGAAAGGCAGCAGAAGGGCACAGTAGCCCCCTTGGCTCTGCAGGGAACTTGTGGACCTCCTGTGTCTAAAAAGAAAGACCTATAAAGGATGGAAGGCTGGATCCACCCCAAAGGAGCACTCTGCACTAGTCCAGACCTGTAGGGAGCGAACCAGGAAAGCCAAGGCTGCGATTAAATTCCAACTGGCTACATGTATCACAGACAATAAAAAGTCCTTTTTTAGATATGTGGGGAACCAGAGGAAAAGTAAGGGCAACATTGCACCTCTGCTAAACCAGATGGGATAGCTGACAACTGACACCCAGGAAAAAGCCAACTTGCTAAATGGGTACTTTGCGTCTGTCTTTCACCAGTCCCATGGGACTCCCCTGCCCATTACTGGGCAGGGAGGCCCGGGTGAGGGAGATTCCTTACCCTCCATCAATGCTGACCTCGTGAAGGAACACCTTGAGAGGTGGGACACCTTCAAGTCAGCTGGCCTTGACAGTCTACATCCCAGGGTACTCAAGTAGCTGGCTAGCATCATAGCTCATCCCCTGGCAGGGATCTTTGAGAACTCCTGGCACTCTGGCGAAGTGCCCGAAGATTGGAAGAAGGCCAATGTGGTGCCTATCTTCAAGAAAGGAAGGAAAGTGGATCCGGCAAACTACAGACCCATCAGCCTGAGCTCTATCCCGGGGAAGGTCTTAGAAAAAATTATCAAAGAGGCCATCCTTAACAGACTGGCTAATGGCAACATACTGAGGGATATCAACATGGGTGTGTTGCGGGTAGGTCTTGCCTGACCAATCTCATCTCCTTCTATGATCAGGTAACATATCACCTGGACAAGGGAGAAGATGTCATGTATCTTGATTTTAAAAAAGCCTTCGATCTGGTCATGATTTCTTCATGGAAAAATTGGCCAGCTGAGGCCTTAGCCTGATGGCTGGGGAATTGGCGCCAAGATCAGACCAGAGAATGGTAATAGACAGAAGTAAATCATCATGGTACGCCGTGACCTGTGGGGTGCCCCAAGGTTCCGTCCTTGGGCCTATACTCTTTAACATCTTTATTAATGATGTAGACATTGGTGTCAGAAGCAGACTGGCCAGGTTCGCTGATGACAGCAAACTTTGGGGTAAAGCGTCCACACCTGAGAATAGAATGATGATCCAGGCTGACCTAGACAGGTTCAGAAAACAGGCAGATGAAAACCCAATGGCGTTCAACACTGAAAAATGCAAGGTATTCCACCTTGGGAACCCCCCCCCCCC
>NW_017729024.1:22403329-22404443 GCF_001723915.1 Gavialis gangeticus | reverse complement strand
CCCAATTCTGGGCTCCACAATTTAAAAAGGATGTGGAGAAGCTTGAGAGAGTCCAGAGGAGAGACACGCATATGATCAGAGGGAAGGAGAACAGGCCTTATGAAGAGAAGCTGAGAGCTATGGGACGCTTCAGCCTGGAAAAGCGCAGGCTCAGGGGGACTCAGTGCCTGCCTATAACTATATAAGGGGTGTACATCAGGATCTGGAGAAACGCCTGTTCACCAGAGAGCCCCAAGGGAGAACAAGGTCAAATGGTCACAGACTCCTCCAAGACTGTTTCAGGCTGGATGTAAAGAAGAACTGGAACTGGATGTAAAGAAGAACTCCCCCAAGGCCTGGAACAGACTGCCTCCAGAGGTGGTGCAAGCACCTACTCTGGACTCCTTTAAAAGACATTTGAACATCTATCTTGCTTGGATTCTTTGACCCCAGCTGACTTCCTGCCCCTGGGGCAGGGGGCTAGACTCGATCTTCCAAGGTCCCTTCCAGCCCTAACGTCTATGAAATCTTTGAAATCTATATCCACTGGTCTCTCTACATCCACGGAGCCAGTCATCTCATCATAGAAGGCAATCAGGTTAGACAGGCATGACTTGCCCTTGGTGAATCCATTCTGACTGTTCCTAATCATCTTCTTCTCCTGCATGTGCTTAGAAATGGATTCCTTGAGTTTCTGCTCCATGATTTTTCCAGCAATTGAGGTGAAGCTGATCAGTCTGTAGTTCCCTGGATCCTCCTTTTCCTTTTCCTTAAATATGGATGCTATATTTGTCCTTTTCCAATTGTCCAGGACCTCTGATGATCAGCAGCTCTGCAGTCACATCAGCCAACTGCCTCAGCACAGTCAGGTACATCCCATCCAGCCCCATGGATTTGTATGTATCCAGCTTTTCTAAATGGCCCCTAACCTTCTTTCACCACAATTGGCTGCTTACCTTCTCCCCAGACTGTGCTGCCAGGTGCAGTAGTCTGAGTGTTGCCCTGTGGGGTCAGGCCAACCCTCAGGATCTCAATATTGCGCTGTTAGACAGGAGGGTGTAACACAATGCACATATACAAACACACAAATCAATCAGGTGCATACACACACACACTACCAGCTCAGGCACATACA
>NW_017729024.1:22402251-22403181 GCF_001723915.1 Gavialis gangeticus | reverse complement strand
ATATATATATATATACACACACACACACACCACTCACACTAGCAACTCAGATACACGCATGTTCAAAATAACTAGTTTAGGTTCATGCACACCTATCACCAGTTTAAGCCCATAGACGCTGCACACACCAAATGTAGACAGAATTAGTTACCAGTTACCAACACTTGCACATTCAATACACATACGTGGATTACTAATTCATATACCACACACACGCACGCACACACACAGAGTGCTATCTATGTGTGTGTGTGTGTGTGTGTGTGTATATGTATATATATCTATTCACTAATTTACACACATACCACCCACCAGCACATACAAGTGAGTTCTTAAGTTGGGTATTGTGATATATATGTATGTATGTATGTGCTTGGTGTATTTGGGATACCTGGGGAAAAGTTAAGGTAAAAAAGTAGAAGTGTAGGGAGTTACCAGGACCAGGATTAGAACCGGTAGACTACAGGGGTCTGGGCTGAAGAACTGAGGCTCAGGGGTAACTTTAGGTTAATTGATCTTAATTGACAATGCCCAAAGCCTGCAGGACAGGGAAGCATGCTGGCACAGAGTCTGGGACTGGAGCCAAAGCTACGGGGGAGCTGAAAAGGTAGATGGGGAGGGGGAAAAATGAGACTAAGGGAAAATGTGAGTGTTAAAGAGGGGCTCTGGATGTGGGGAGCCAGAAGATGGCTCCGGGGCAGCTAGAGAAGTTGTAGGGAGTGGCAGTAGGTGCTGGGAGCTGGAGAAAGGCTCCAGCTGCTGGAGAAAACTACAGGACAGCCATGAGGAGCTGAGAAGCTGCAGGGGGTGTGGGGGATGACTACAGAAGGTGCCAGGGAAGCCTGAAAACAGCAGAAAATCACAGGAAAAGCAGCAGGTGGCAGGGCAGCAGGAAAGCAGAGAAAGGCAGAAGAAAGTCACAGGGAAAAG
>NW_017729024.1:22396738-22401894 GCF_001723915.1 Gavialis gangeticus | reverse complement strand
AAAAAAAAAAAAAAAGAAAAACTGGGGGTTTTGCTACATGAGAGCTGACCTTGCCTGTGAAGACTGAGGTGAAAAAGGCATTCAGTACTTCAGCCTTTTCTGTATTCTCTGTTACTAGGTTGCCTAGCAATCATACAGCTCTTTTATATAAAGTGAAACTCCTCCTCCGACAGTGCTTTGGAAGATCATCGGGTCCAGCTCCCTGCACCAGGCAGGAAAGACAGCTGGGGTCAGGTGACCCCAGCAAGGTGACTGTCCAGTCTCCTCTTGAAGATTTTCAGGGTAGGCGATTGCACCACCTCTGAAGGAAGATTATTTCACAGGCTGGACACCTTGACTGTGAAGAAGTTTTTCCTCATGTTGAGCCTGAAATGGTCTTCTAGGAGTTTGTGGCCATTACTTCTGGCTTTCCGCAAGGTTGCCCTGGTGAACAGTTGTTCACCGAGCCCTTGATATATTCGCCTGATGTAGCGGTAAGCTGCTACCAAGTGCCTTCTCAGCCTTCTCTTTTTTAGGTTGAAGAGTCCCCGGTCTCTCAGTCTTTCCTTGTTGGCTTGTCATGCAAATCTTTAATAGTATGGGTAGCCCTTCTCTGGACTTTCTCAAGTTTTACCACGTCCGTGTTAAAATGTGGCTCCCAGAACTGGACGCAGTACTCCAGTTGGGGTCTCACCAATTCTGAGTAGAGTGGAAGAATCACTTCCTTAGTTTTGCTGGAGATGCATCGATTGATGCATGCCAGAGTATTTGCCCTGTTGGCGACAGTGTCACACTGCCGGCTCATATTCATACTGTGGTCTGTTACTACCCCTAGATCCCTTTCGTTCATGGTGCTGGTCAGTTTGGTGCTGCCAAGCCTGTAGGTATAAAGGGGATTGTTTGGCCCTAAGGGGAGCACTTTACATTTCTCAATGTTGAGCTTCATCTGGTTCCAACTTGCCCAACTTGCTAGCCTGTCTAGATCTGCCTGTATCTGTAGCTTATCTTCAAGTGTGACTGTGCTCTCCCATGATTAGGTGTCATCTGTGAACTTGGCCAGTGAGCTCTTCACCTCCACATCCAAATCATTGATAAAGACGTTGAAAAGTACTGCGAGCACTGACCCCTGTGGGCACCACTGGCCACTTCTTGCCAGGATGATACAGATCCGTTCATTTGGACTTTCTGATTCCTACTCCGCAGCCAACTTTTCCCCCCACCTAACTGTCTCACAGTTAAGCCCACAAGTCTCCAATTTTGTTTCAATAACATCATGGGATACCAGATCAAAGGCTTTTTGGAAGTCACGCTATACAATGTCAACCTCTTCTCTTATCCAGGTGGCGAGTTATCTGATCCTAAAAGGAGATGAGGTTGGTAAGACAAGACCTGCCAGTGATGAAGCCATGCTGGCTGTCATTCAGAATCCTACCTTCTGCAAGCTTATTGCACATAGACACCTTAATGAATTTTTCCAGGATTTTCCCTGGGATAGAAGTTAGGCTAATTGGCCTATAGTTACCCAGGTATTCCCTCCTCCCCTTCTTGAAGATGGGCACAACATTGGCCCTCTTTCAGTTCTCAGGGACCTCTCCGGAGTGCCATGAGTTTTGGAACAGATTTTCCAGGGGCTCCACGATGACTTTAGCCAGCTGTTTCAGCACTCTTGGATGGAGTTCATCTGGTCCTGCTGATTTAAGTATGTCTAATTTCTTTAATTGATCACACACCAGTTCTACAGCAACAGTAGGAAGGCAGTCATCCCTGCCCTGCTCACTCTGTACCCTATCTGGCATGATTTTCCCCTTGGCCCGGTGAAATACCAAGGAAAAGTAGTCATTCAGGAGTTCAGTCTTCTCTCAAGTGTTGATAACCAGCAGTCCTGAGTTGTTGAGCAAGGGCCCCACACTCCCATTTGTTTTCCTCCTGTTCCCTACATACCTAAAGAAGGACTTCTTGTTGTCCTTGATTCCCATTGCTAATCTAAGTTCAGTCACTGCCTTGGCTTTTCTAGTTTGTTCCCTACAAGCGCAGGCCATTGTTGTATAGTTCTTCTTGGGGCCTGTCTCCAACTTCCCTTGTTTGTACGCCTCTTCTTTCTTAAGAGGACTGTGATTTCCCTGTTAAGTCAAGAGGGCCTCCCAGCCCTTCTGCTACCTTTTCTCTGCTTTGAAATGGACTTCCTTTGTGCTTCAAGGATTGTGTCCTTAAGGAACAACCACTCTTCATGCACACTTTTTGCCTGTGGTCCCTGGTCCTGCAGCACTTCCCCTACTAGTGACCTGAGCTTGATGAAATTTGTATTTTTGAAGTCCAAGACTTCAACCCTGCCATCAGATTTGTCTTGCAATGGACAGTAAATGTAATGATTTTATGGTTACTGTTGCCCAAGCTACCCTCTATATTTAAGTCAGTCACCAGGTTGTCTCCTTTGGCCAGGACCAAGTCTAGGAGAGCATTACCTCTGGTTGGTCCATGCACCTCCTGAGCCAGGAAGAGCTTTTCAGTGCAGGTCAGGAAGGAATGTGACTGGTCTGACTTGGCCAGGTGTTCCTCCCAAGAGATATCTGCATAATTGAAGTCATCCATGACGACGGTGTCCCGTGCACACGTGGCCTGTCAGTTCTCAGGTGAACTCTAGATCAAGTTCCTCCCCCTGGTTTGGTGGCTTATAGTAAACACCTACAGTTAGGTCTCTCTCTCCACACACACCCCTCCCCTCCCCCGCCCCGCACTCCCCTGCAGCTTGACCCATAGAGACATGTGAAGTATCCCACCAAGTCCCTGTTATTCCAATCACATCATAGTTCTGTGACTTTGCAAAGACATCCAGTTCTTTCTGCTTGTTTGCCAGGCTCTGTACATTCTTGTACAGGCACCTGAGATAACTAGCCAGTTGCCCTAATTTCTCAGGAAGAATGAGAATGCTTCCCTGGTTGACAATTCCTACTTGCACTTCCTTGAGGTCACCCACTTCCCCACTTACCTCAGGGCTGTGTTTTCCATCCCCTGGCAAACCTAGTTTAAAGCCCTCCTCACTAGGTTAGTTAGCCTGTCTGCGAAGATGCTCTTCCCGCTGTTCATCAGGTGGATCCCACCTCTTCCTAGCAATACTTCTTCTTGGAACATCATCCTATGGTCAAAGAAACCAAAGCCCTGCTGGTGACCCCACGTGTGGAGCCATGTGTTGATTTGCAGGATGCACCCACTCCTGCCCCCTTTCCTTTCACCGGAAGGATTGAGGAGAATACTACCTGAGTCCTCTACATCCTTGCACCCAAAGCCCTGTAGTCACTTTTGATCTGCTTAGGGTCTCCCCTGGCAGTATCATTGGTGGCCACATGGATGAGCAGCATGGAGTAGTAGTCAGAGGGCCAGATGAGTCTTCGTAATCTGTCTGTGACATCTCGGATCTGGGCTTTGGGCAGGCAGCAGAGCACCCGAGACAACAGGTCAGGCTGGCAAATGGATGCCTCTGTCCCATGCAGAAGGGAGCCTACAACCACCACCATCCGTTGCTTCTTCTTGGTGGCAGCAGTCTCAATCTTTCCCACCTTAGGGAGGTCTGTCCTTTCCTTCTCCATCAACAGAATGTGCTCTTCCTCCTCCTCTTGCTGGGACTCCATATCTGTTCTCCCGGCAAACTGCTGCAGATAGAGATGAAGATTTCTGCTTGCTGCCAGAGGTCACAAGCTTCCAGCTTCTACCTTCCTGGGAGTCCCTGTCCTCTCCCTTCTGTAACACTGCCTCTGGCAGTTCTTCCTCCACAGTCCCAGAGGTCTCCTCCAGCATCGGATTGATGAACTCCTCATGGCAGAGGATACTTCAGAGCCTCCCCACCTCCCCCTGTAGCTCTCTTGTCTGTTCCCTGAGAGACACCACCACTCACATTGCAGGCACTCCCCCCACCTGGCTGTCACCAGAAGGAACCTGCCAGCCACAGTTCCCACAGCGCCAAAGCTGGACTTGGGTGGAAGTCTCAATGGTGAGGGGTCCTGCCTGGACAGAAAACTCACAGGTGTAAGCAAAGGCAGTGGCAGTGGGTCTGGAATTGCGATGTCCTCCAGCCATTTCCCTGGGTCTGCCTCCTCTCTCTTACTGCCTTTCTTCCAAGAACACCTTCTCTAGCAAACGTGCCTGGAAGCTGGCCTGTTTACTGCTCCTTGGACCCTGGAAAATTCTTTTTTCCCTGCTTTTTCACACCAAGCTTAAAGGCTCCCTTCTCATGGGAGGGAGGTGCAAACTGACTTGTGGACTGCCTGCAAACTGCTTGCCCTGTTTACTGCCCCTGTTCACTTGTTCCCTGGTTGCTCAGGGAGTCTCCTCTTATACCTGCTGGTCCTAGACTGGCTCTGCCCCTTCATTAGGGCTTTTGTCAGGTACAGGTAGCAGTCACTCAGCAATCACTCAGCTTAGCAACTCTCCCAGATTCTCAGAGCACACTCCAAAAACATACAGCCCATCAAACAAACACTGAGCAAGGCAAAGGTATAGGCAGCCCTGGGACACTTACCTTCTCCACAAAGGGGTGTTTGTACATGTGGCAGTCATCACAAAGTACACATGATGAAAATGTTATTTGTGTGGCTTAATGGCATCACACATTAAACGTGCGGCAGTTTGGGGGGTTTTAGATGAGTTTTGATCATTACTGCTAGCTTCCCCAAGCCTGCTTGGGCTTCCAACACTCCATACACTGTCCCCGCCACTTTCTCTGGCCACCAGGACACTCAGCCACCCTCCTGCCATCCTTCTGCACTGCTCCAGGGGCAAGCTGGGTTTGCTAGCAACTGGAGAAGGTTGTGGGGATGGTGCATGGGGTGCTGGAATCCTGGGCAGGCTTGGGGAAGTGTTGGATTGGGTGCCTCCAAGCTGGGGCACCAGCTGCCAGCAAAACCAGCCACCTTCCTGCCACCTTCCATTTCAAGGCAGCCCAAGGAGTCCTGCTGGCCCCAGGAGCCTGCTGAAGACACAAGCAGCCAGGGGCCCAATCCCTTTTTTGTGGAGCCTGCCCACCTCCACCATGGCTTGGGGGTGAACTGCCAGCAGGCCAAGTGGCCCCTGAGCCGCAGGAGTCCCCTGTCTTTCCCTCCATAGTGGCGGCACCCTCTGAGGCTGCCCGGACAGGCTGCTAGCAAGCCGGGTACTGCCCTAGCTTGGAGGCAGCACCTGGCCCA
>NW_017729024.1:22390182-22391738 GCF_001723915.1 Gavialis gangeticus | reverse complement strand
TTCCCTCCATAGTGGCGGCACCCTCTGAGGCTGCCCGGACAGGCTGCTAGCAAGCCGGGTACTGCCCTAGCTTGGAGGCAGCACCAGGCCCAATCCAACCATTCCCTGAGCTCGCCTGCTAGAAGCCCACCAGCTCTGACAAAAAAAAAAGAAAAAGCATTGGGTCCCTTGCCATAATGTGATGGAAAAATTTAAACATTTTAGTCCTCAAGGTTTTATTCTATGCCCTGGCATTTCAATTTAGGGGGTATAGAATAAAACCTTGGGGATTAAAACCCCATTATGTGTACAAGTACCCTTGGTGCCTTTTCCTCTTCTGTTTTCTCCTGTTGCTCCCAGCAAACTTTTTGTAAACTGCTTGCCGTGTTTGCTGCCTTTGTTTGCTTACCAAACTGAGGTGGACCTATAACAGCACAAAAAGATGTTGCAGAGGAATTCCAGATTCGTTTTACAATTTTTCAGAGCATTTGTGCTTTACGAACAGCATAAATAACATAGGGACATCCCCCCCACTGGGATTCCAGATGGACCCAGGGGAGGCGAAGCCAGACCCAGGGTCAGTGAGAACCTAGTCAGGGAACTTCTGAAGGGACTAGATGTGTTCAAATCAGCAGGTCCTGATGATCTCCACCCCAGAGTGCTTAGGAAACTGGCAGAGGTCATTGCAGGACCCCTGGCACAATTTTACAAGCACTCGTCATGCTCTGGTGAGGTGCCAGATGACTGGAAAAGGGCCAATGTAGTCCCCATTTTCAAGAAAGGGAGGAAAGAGGACCTGGGAAACCATAGGCCTGTTAGTGTTACCTCGGTCCTGGGGAAGCTCTTTGAGAAAATTATCCAGGAGCACATCTGTGAGGGGCCAGCAGGGGAGTTTATGCTTAGGGGCAATCAACACGGGTTCATTAGAGGCAGGTCCTGTCAGACCAACCTGGTGGCCTTCTATGACCAGGTCACAAAAGCCTTGGACACAGGGGTTGCGGTGGACATAGTCTTGCTGGACTTTAGGAAGGCCTTTGACACTGTCTCTCACCCCATCCTCATTAAAAAATTAGGCATCTGTGGCGTCGATGCCTACACAGTCAGATGGTTCGCAAATTGGCTGGAGGGCCTTACCCAGAGAGTGGTGGTGGACGGGTCATTTTTTGACCTAGAGGGATGTGGGCAGTGGGATTTCCCAGGGTTCGGTCCTCGGGCCCGCACTGTTCAACATCTTCATCAGTGATTTGGACAAGGGGGTGAAAAGCACCTTGTTCAAGTTTGCAGATGACACTAACGTGGGGAGAAGTGAGCACACTAGAAGAGAGGGACAGGCTACAACTAGATCTGGACAAGTTACAGAGGTGGGCGGATGAGAACAGGATGGGTTTCAATACGGACAAGTGCAAAGTGATGCACCTGGGAAGGAAGAACCAGCAGCATACCTACAGGCTGGGAAACTCCCTTCTTGTCAGCACAGAGGCAGAAAAGGATCTTGGCATCACTATTGATTCCAAAATGAACATGGGCCGCCAATGTGAGGATGTGGTCAGGAGGGCTAACTGCACCTTGTCATGCAT
>NW_017729024.1:22366528-22385182 GCF_001723915.1 Gavialis gangeticus | reverse complement strand
AACCAACTTCCAAGAGAAGTGGTGCTTGCCCCTACCCTGGGGGTCTTTAAAAGGAGGCTAGGCAGCCACCTAGCTGGGGTCATTTGACCCGAGCATCCTTTCCTGCCCATGGCAGGAGGTCAGACTAGATGATCTGCTTAGGTCCCTTCCGACCCTACCAACTATGAAACTATGAAACACTGGAAATAGAAAGAGCCTCACATTATACTGCTATTTTGCAATGATCCCCATTCCCTATGGGCATGGGGGGATGAACGTTGTTTTATCATAGGAGTTTAAAGGAAGGGGAATGGACTACGGAAACCCCTGCTTCTGTGAAGGGATGGGTAGCAGTGGGCATACGATGTGCTACTTATTATTTCCTTAATGTACAAACTTATTTTTAATAACAAGTAATCGCTAGTTACCTAGTGTCAGTTAGCTTTTTTACTCATCTTCTGCCAAATGTCAAGTAGGGAAATAGGCTTTATCTGTGTCCACTATGGCTGTACAATTTCCATGATTTTGGTTTTGTGTTGGCAGGTTACCTCCTTTTCTTGAGTGTGGTCCCTATTTTATCTAAAAGGGAATTCCTTGAATTTCCAAATTTTTTTTCTGTATTTCTGCAAGCTGCTGTTGATACTGTCATTTTAAAACTTGTATTTAAGTATTCTCATTGCAGGAGGCGCACTTTTTCAAATTTAATGTAAGTTATAATTGATAAATTTACTCCCCACCCATCCACCCTCATTTGGATAAGCCATTCTGCCAACTTATAATTATGGCTGTTCATTTAGAATTCTTCTTAACAAAACTACTCCTTAAATCTGCTCTGCTTCATTTATATTAGCTATTTTTTGTCATTGCATGGAATGGCTTAAAAAGGACTCTCTCTTCTTTACTTGACACATTGATCCTTTTATTTAAAGTATCGAGAACACATTTGCGTTCATTCCACTGCTTATTCTGAGGTGCTGCAAAATCATGATGAAGCTATTTTCAAAGTGAGAATTTAGCACTTGTTGGTTTGTATTGTGTTATTTATTTGTGAATTTTGCTGCAATTTTTTCATGGGTGCCTGTGAAGTAGCCTACTTGTTTTCTCAGGTTATGGACAGGAGTTCATTTATAGCTCTATAAAGATTGTCTCCAGGTGCTTTCCAGATTGTCTTTAGTGCTCCAAAGTTTCTTACACTGCTAAAAATAAAGTGCTGTGAGCAGCCACATGTTCCAAGCCCCCTGGGTGGAGTCCCACAAAAGCATGCTATCCTGCTAGGGGTAACAGGGCTTTCGCATCCTCCTGAGAACCTGTCAGTGAGTCAGTAGCCCAAAAGCCAGCTGCAGCTAGTTTTGGGCTGCCCAGGAGCCCTTTAAAGTTCCTAGGCACAAGCCTCCCCCCTTAGCCTCTTTAGTTGCTTGCAGAGAGACCTCTCACCCTGTAAAGTATCCCATACCTGCAGCTCAGGGGTCAGGATCATCACTGACTGGCAACCTGATTCCTGTGTAGCAGGCAGTCTGGGACCTTTACTAGGAATGCCTGCAGCTGAGAGCCAGATCACCAGCCAGTCTGGACTCTGGGGCTGCAGGCACGTCACAACCTTTACCAGCATGTCCATGCTCGGGACTGCAGCACACTGGCCAGTGGTGTGCTTGGCTCCCAACCTGTGCATGTGCCAGGACCTTTAACTAAAGCGTGTGTAGCCTGCGAACTGGGCACATTGGTGAACTATATAGAGTGAACTGCCATCAGGGAGAGCAGAGAGTATAAGTAGGGAGAGCAGAGTACTAGGGGATTGTAGGGGTTTCTCTACCTGGCCAGACTGTTTTTGTGGTGGATCGGTCATTTTTATCCTGGGATAAATTCCTTTAATGTCTGGTGTGTTACCGTTTGTTTCAGGACACTTGTATATATCTGGGGACAAATGTAATGTCTGGAGGGAGCATTTGTAAAACTCTAAAAATGTAGAGCTCTGTGCTTTCCGACCAAGAGGTGAAAAGGGGATGCGTCTTGGAACCTCCTCCCCCAGGAGAGCCTGATCACTGACAGCCTTCCCTTGTAGAGGAAGGAGACAGGTTGTCAGTGATCAGCTGGCAGCTCTTGCAGTGGGTTTTTGAAGCAGTGGCTGTAACAGGATCCCGGCAGGGCAAGCTATCAGGGAACCAGCAACTCTACCTCCCACCCTCCTTCCCCCTTTGAGGGGCAGAAGGTAAGCAGAGGGCTGTGAGAAGCTAGAGCAGGGGTACTTGGGAAGGCCCTAGCGGGTATGCATGGGCAGGTGGGGATGGAGCGCTGCCACCTGCCACCCCATACCACTGTCTCCCAGGAGCAGGGCTGAGGCAGGGCGAGTGCAGTGACACCCCTCTGCAGGCCGCACAGGCACTGCCTGGCTGGCTGGACAGGGTTGTGGGGAGCTCACACATGGACGCTGCTCCCCCCCTCCACTCCACATCTGGCCACCGGGGGTACATTTATTTTAAAAGGTTGAAAACCCCTGAGCTAGAGTGTCGTAGAGACCCCTATAGCACTACATGTAACACTACAGGTATTACACATTGCACTACAAAATGTAGCACTACCAAGAAGTTCCTCCTTGAAAGAGGTAACAGACTGTAGTCCTTTCATCCATTTTTCAGTGCTTGCTTTTTATAGCAGTACAAGGGCATATTTAGCGCTACAAATGTAACATCTGTACATTTACCTCCATCTATAGGATAATTGTTTCTGAGTTTTATTTAATAAGTAGTTCTGACAACTTTCAGAATAGCATAGAACAAAATATAAAGAGAATGTATTTTAATGTTCACAGCTGTTAAGTGGGGTTTGTTGGAATTAGTTTAAAACTGTAAAATATACTAGCATAACATACTCTTTAATGATCTTCCTGCCACTAAATATTTGTTAACTTCAAAGGGGGCAGTACACGCCTGTCACACATTTTATTGTGATTATAATAGTATATGCTTACACTAATTTATCTATAACCTTGATATTTTCTGTTCTGTCCCTAAATTGAGTGAAGCTGTGATACCAGCTTCTTCTATGTACCTCATAAACCATTTATCTCTCAGAAATGACCTACTCATCATAAACTCACCTTTAAAAAAGAGGCTATTTTATTGAAAAATAAGAAATAGCTTCATTTCCTAAAGCCATTTATTGTACTGCTCCCTAGATTTCTAGACATTTAAAAAAATGTTTTCACTTTAAATGGGCAACAAATTATGGAAAATAAATCACCTCTGTACTAATATCCGTTGCTGTTTTAAAGCAGCAGTTCTGGAGTCTGTTTCAGTGGACAGAACCATTCCTGAAAGCACCTCAGCAGTGGATACACCTGAGCTATCCCCATGCAGATCTCCCTCAACTCCACGACATCTCCGCTACTGGCAACCAGGGGGTAAGAAAGAGACTCAATTTTGTTTCTGTAGCTTTTGTAGGATATTAAAAAAGAATTATTGTCTAAATAATGTCTTTAGTTTTGTGTTTTTGCTTATTCTTCAGCTATAAAAAGCCATCAGAATATGAATGTTGCTACCGTAGATAATGATGATACTAATAACAGAAGAATGAAAAGCATATTGGGAGCTGGGATATGCTGAAATGGTCTACACTATGCAGAACAGGGTGTATCTTATTTCATGATTAATATTGACTCCATCTTATTTTTAAAAGACCTTAATAGGTTTTGTGAGCTACTCTGGGGTACATTTTAGGTACGGGATGTAATCATGAGATGCACAGCATCCCTTACTGTTAAAGGGAAAAAACTATATTTATTCATGTGTGGCAGTGTATGTTTATAGATATAGTGTCAGATTATTCATTAGCATGTGAGAAAATTGCTTAATTGAAAAGAAAAAAGTGAGAGGTGGATATTGCTAAATAGTTCTCTGATGGTTCCTTCAAATTGCTAAGAGAACCATTAGCCATGTCCTGTAAATGTTTTAAAGATGACTCCCTCATTAAATCCAGATTTCAAACAATTTATTTCATGTTGTTTTAAAGTAACACAAATGCAACCTTCCTAAATAATCACTAATATATTATAGAAATATTTTTGGGTAATTTTAAACCAACCAAACTCTTTATTCTTGGCTCTGATGAGTATGTATGAAGGAGTGTAGGTTAAAAAATTAGGAAATGCAAAGCAAAATCATTAGTGGAAGTTGAAGAATGGTTTGCAGAATTCCCTACAGAGCAACATCAGTAAGTTTTGCAAAGCTCTGCTAATTTTATGTAACAATCAGGCGAAAGTGTGAAATCTTGTTCAAAATGTACCCATATTGAATCCTGAACATTTTGGGTCCCAGTCTATAAGAAGTTACCCATGTAAGTAGTCCCATAGTTTGGTTAACCTCAACATGACTTTTTTAGCTTAAGCTGAGTATTAAAAATGATTTGCATGATTTATTTTTAAGTAGTTTTACTATCATTTTCATCTTTTGTTCAGTCAGTCCTTATTATTCACTGTGACGCCATCATAGTTTTCTAAACTGCAACATTTATTAATGTGATCTGGGGATAAAACCAAGCCAGAAATGTCTTTCTAACTTTTTTTGCTTTCTAGTACAGAATCCCTTGTCTGTATAAAATATACACTAAGTAGGAATACTTGCGTGAAGTGCTTGAGTATTTGTTGTTACTATAAGAGTTAAATGAATGGTAAAGTGTAAGCTTTGAAATGTTTTGAAAAAAAATAAAACCAAATACACGCTGTTGACCTTTATTTGTCTGTTCCCTTTACAGTACAGACTGCTGATAACAGCCACTGCTCTGTTTCTCCTGCTTCTGCTTTTGCTATTGCTACAGCTGCAGCAGGGCACGGGAGTCCACCAGGTAAAGGCAATTTATTTAGAGCATGAAAAATACAGATAGGTCTCAACAGGCAAAGCAGACCTGTAGGCATGCTCACCCCTGACTTAAGTAGCCACTAGTTTGTCGCTTTAATCGCCTGACTATTTGACTTGGCTAGAATAACTTGGCTTCAGTTCAGAGTGAATCATGGACTATCCAGACTATTAGATGAACTTGACAGTAAAGTAAGACCATGCACAGATGTACCATTTGAAGTACTTCAGAGGGCCAGTGGACAAATGCTCACACCTTTTGAAATGCTGAAGCACTCCAAAAAATAGACCTGAAGAAAATAGTGAGTATTTTGGAAGCATTTCATTTTGAAGAACTTCCTGTATGTCTTTCCACTCTGAGTGCATCAGTGGGTGTCTTGGTTCTCTAGCAACCCACAGATCTTCATTCTCCCTCCCACTCCCCTTCTTCCGGAAGAAAAGAGAATACAGTCAACAGGTGCTCTCCTATGTGTTCAGCTGTAGTCTGGGCTGGAAAGCAAGAATCACTGTGTGCCTCTTCACCTCTAGCTCTGGTCTTCTGGAGTACTCCACTGTCAGAACCCAGCAACTGCAGGATCCATGCTCCCACATACTCCCCATCCCTGCTGGAAATGGGAGAACATACAGATATGCAAGGGTTGGGGGCTGGAGAGCATTAATTTCTGTGTGCCTGTCAACATTTGGTCTCCCAGACCAGCTGGGGGAAAGGAGGTAGTCTGGGAGACCTGAAGCAGAGTGCACAAAAGAGCATTCATTGATAGCTCCCCACTCTTACCCCCTTCCCCCACTCCCTGTGTGCACCCCCTTGTCATACCGTCTAGCTGGAGAGCATGCTTATGCATGCCATTGCAGTGATTTTAAAACACTGGTAGCTGGTGGGGGCAAGGCACTGTGGAGTGCTGTACATCTGTTCATAGCCTGAAATGCTCTAAATGTTAAGTGCTCCAAACTGGAGTAGAATTTGGAATGCTTATCATGTATCTCTATCCATAGCCTAAGATTATTAATAACTATGCTAATTACCAGGGTTATCAAGAGATTATTAAAAAAAATCAGTTTTCTTGAATTTAAAGATATTTTCTGTCTCAAAATTGTGAAATAATTATCTATATAAAACCCTAGATATATTATAATTGATTGTAATCATTTAAATTTTTAAAATGTATAATAAAAAGCAGCATGTGTTTGTTGCCAATGCTTTGAGGAAGTCAAGCAAATTATAGCTAATAAAAATATTTTCATAGAATCATAGAAAATTCAGGTGAAAGGGACCTTCAGAGATCATCTAGCCCAGCTATGAGGCACGATTACCCCTATCCAAACCATATTACACAAATCCTTGTTTAACCTACTCCTAAAACTACAGTCAGTGCTCTTGCACAACGACAAGGCATATTGCCCAAGGGCACTAAAAACACCCTAACCAGCCACAGGTAAAGCGAGGGGGCAATGGCAATCAGTGTCTTGCTGTTGTAAGTGTTGTTAAAATGTGTTCAAGAGATCCAAGGATGACGGTTGTGTCCCCAACAATGGAGGAAAGCAAAATCACACAGTCTGTACAGATTTGACCAGGTGGTAAAATTCCTTCCTGATCCCAAATGTGGCGATTGGTCTGAGCCTGAGCAGTTGGGACAAGACCCTCCAACCTGGAACCTCTGGGTTTTAGTTCTAGCAGGAGGATTGATGCACCTGGTCAAAATCCCCAGCCTTGGCTGCAGGCAACACCCAATGCTTCTGAGAAAGGTGAAAATATCCCTTGTTACCTGAAGCAATAGGAGGGGAACATTTTTTTCCTGGCCCCATAAGGTAACCAGCAGGGCCCAGAAGCATGGGAAAAACTAAACATCCTCCTTTATTTAAAAAAACAAACAAATATTTTAAAATATGTACTTATGTGTATAGCATATTAACTTTAAATATACAACACAAATATTTAAATACTTTTACAAGTATTTACATATTTTAAAATATTACAGTATTTTAACATATTTTCAAGTATGTTTAAAATGCATTTTAAAATACTGGTTTTCTGCATTTTTATTTGAATTCTAAGTTCCTTACAAAACTGGCTTGATAAATCATTAGTAAAAAGTTAATCACGTAGTAAATAAGTAGAGGTGCACCGATACATTGGTTCGATATCAGATTGACACTGATATAAAGAAAGTTGTCTGTATTGGAAATTGGCCTGATGTGGCTGACAATGTGGCTGATAAATGCCCTGTGCATCTGCGCAGCGGCAGTGCAGCTGCAGCGCAGCTTGTAGGTGGCGAGGAGCAAAGCCTCCTGGCAACTGTGGGCTGAGGCTGGGGCTGCGCCAGGCTGTTTCTGGAGGGGGCTGGCCTGGGCTGCACTCAGGGTGGGCAGCGGCAGCACTGGGAGGGGGGTGGAGGGAGCTATGGCAAATTTTGGGGTGGCTGCAGCCCCACATATAGCTGTTCCCAGCTCTGCCATCACCTGCCCTGAGCACAGCTCAGCCCAGCCCCCCTTCCAGGAAGAGCCCAGCACCACCCTGGCCCCAGCCCACCCCATGCAGATCCAGGAGGCACATGCCCCCTCCACCCCCGTGTCCTCACGGGGTGCATGCAGCGTTGGGAGCCACGCCCCTCCTTCACCCCCAGACAAGCTGCGGCTCCAACCTGTGCCCCTCCTCGCGCTGCCTGGGCAGCGCCTGCCCCAGCTCCTACCCCAGCCTCAGCCCCAGCCCTACTCCCTCCCTCACCACAGGCCCCTTCCCTCCCACCTCCCCTTCCACCACAAGAGACTTACCAGCTGCATGCAGCTCTCTAAGCTGCCGTGCTGCGTATCGGAAATCGGATCACTACTGGCCCCAAAAATCTCTATTGGTGCACCCCTATAAATAAGAAATGTCAGTCACAAGTTATTAATATAATAGGAATTGAAAAATTAAGATATGAATAATTGGCTGTTAAGATTTTTAATTGCTAAAGTGAAGACATAGTGTATCTTATTGATTAGCATAAAGAAGTACCAAATTTAAGGTAAAGACAGGTAGTAGAAAACTGATCATTAGCCTAATTTACTGCACAGTAGCTGCTGCACATGGTTATATGGTGACACCTTACTGCACAGTAGATCAGTCTAGTGTACAGTAAAACGTCTCATGTAGACATGCCCGGAGGGTTCTAAATTCCAGTTCTGGCAGTAAGTTATGGCACCTTCCTTTTTTTCTCATTTATAAAATGAGAATAATAATACTTACTCCTGCACATCACAAAGGTATGGCAGACCTCCAGGAATTAGTAAAAGAGACCCCCAATCCCCAGTCTTGAGACTGACTGAACTCAGACCCCTACCACCTTTTGAAGAGGTTAAGATCAACTGCAGAGGGAGTCACCACTCAACAATAGCACAATATTTTTATTTCACAAGGGTGACCTGTATTCAGGGGGGAGAGACTTCATGAAAGTTATGCAGGTATCTTCCCACATGATAATATATAGTATTTAGTTTCACACAAAGGAATGCTTTTTAACCCAATCAGTAGTGCAACCTGCTACTCTGTTATCTGATCCAACCTCAGTGTGGTTTGTGAAGCTGTAGAGAAACGTAAACTGAGATTGTTGGTGTCTGATTTTTTTGGATGGAGCTATGTCAGATCCCATAAGCACAAAAGTCACATGGTAGATTATCCTCCTGATTCCAAGCAGCTGTGTCTTGCCCTCTTTTTCCAATGGCTACCTGACAGTGTCTTCTCTCTCATATACCAAGCAGAAATTCCTGCTCAGTTGCCCATCTCATTGACCTAGAATCATCCTGTTGACTCCAGGCCAATCTTCTAACTTAGTTTTGATCTAAAAACTTTTCCCTCCAATAGAACTCTGGACACCTGGCAACTAGCCTTCTGCCTGTTTAAGGGTGATATTTTCCACCCCATGAGAGTATGCTGGCCAGTTCTTTCCCAAAAGAAAAGAGTGAGAATGGTAGGAATTTAGGATTGCGTTTTTACCTCCCCCCACCACACCTGTCCCTTACCAGACATAGCTTTTCAGGATAGACCCTTACAGATAATTTAGTTAACATCCGTACAATTTATCCAGTGCTCCAAAAAGACAAAGCACTATATAAAAGCTACGTAATGGTAATATTGCCCATGAATAATTGTCATTTATTGTAAGTATTAATGTGAATTGGCAGGTTTCTGAATTTTTCTTGTTTATTTTAATTTTAGAAATCTTTTTTTCAGAGTACAGGCATACCTCGTTTTATTGCGCTTCGCTTTATTGCTCTTCGCAGATATTGCGTTTTTTACAAATTGAAGGTTTGTGGCAACCTTCATTGTTGTCTTATTTTAAGAAATTGCCACAGCCACCCCAACCTTCAGCAACCACCACCCTGATCAGTCAGCAGCCATCAACATCGAGGCAAGACCCTCCACCAGCAAAAAGATTACGACTCGCTGAAGGCTCAGATGATGGTTAGCATTTTTTAGCAATAAAGTATTTTTTAATTAAGGTATGTACATTGTTTTTTTAGACATAATGCTATTGCACACTTAATAGACTACAGTATAGTGTAAACATAACTTTTATATGCACTGGGAAACCAAAAAATTTGTGTGACTCGCTTTATTGCAATATTTGCTTTATTGCGGTGGTCTGGAACCAAACCCGCAATATCTCCGAGGTATGCCTATACTATTGCCAATTCTCTTCTTTTATCCTATTTCATATATGCATTGCTTTTGAGATGTTGCTTTGAATCAGTAACAATATCAATATCAAAAGAAACAGGATCTGCTTTGGTGTGTAGTGGCTAAGGATATACGCTCTGCGGGACAATACACTTGTTAATACCCTAAGTATGAAAGTTCTCTATAGAAGACTGGAAGACATTCAGAATTTAGTCTCCCTGATAACAATAATATGGGTGAAGTAAATGTGACAAAATAATTCAATGTTGCTTTTATAAATAGTAGACAAATTAAAGTGTGCTGTATGTGAACAAAGCAAACACAGAAGCTTCTGTTTGTCTGTGATAAGGATTAGTTTTAAAGAACATGACAGAGAAAAACAGATAAAATTAATGTGGGATTCTCTTATCTTTAAACAGTTCTAGTGAGCATAGGTTTTAAGGGACCTTATGTTAACAAAAAGTGAATTTGAGGCCAAATTGATCTTTCTGTATTCCATTATGTTAACTTCTGTATTTTCCGATTTTAGCTGAGACCAGAGGCAGGGATAGTCAGAACAGTTTGAGAAATGTATTAAAACATGTTTGAATGAAGCCAGAGAGACAGGAAATGGTGAAATCTTACTAATAAACTGTTGTGAGATGTTGACCCATAAGAAGCATGGAGAAGTCAAAATAAACTTTAGATAAGGAGCTGAATACTTAATCTCAAACATACTGGTTCAAACCTTGGCAGCCTTATTTTCACTGTGTCCTTATTGTCCCATTCAAAGTCAAAAAGTCCATTATTTTCAAGATGCTGAATGCTACAATGCTGCCTTCCCTCCTCCAGTTCTGAACTTCATGATAGAAAACATACCGTTGCTTCACAAGTACAAGGTGACACATTATGAGAATGGGTAGGACTGGGATGGGAGCTGGTGCTTAACAGCAATTCCCAAGCACCAGCTTCTTGAATATAAAACATTTGTTTTTGAAGGGGAAAGGAGAAAGTGAAGTGTAAAGAAGCAGAAAGCAATATGTTCCAGGGCATTGACTGATAAATATGATAGGTGGGCCTGAAAATCAGTCCCAGAGTAGTAAAGAGATAGGGTGGATGATTTTTTCTCTGTTTATTCCATTATTTAAAAGGCTCAATTAAAAAGAAGTCTGAAACAAGAAGTAACTGCACAAAATAAAAATCACTCTTACTCTGTTTCTTTGCACAAGTTGCTTGCACAGTGTCTGTACTGCTGGAATCATAGCTGGAGCTTTAACTAGACTATTACTTGAGTGCTATATAGGAGAGAGAATTTCTCCTAAAGCTGCTGAATTCTGGGCGAGGAATACACCTACAGCCTGTCACTGGTATGATAATCTGTGGGTGCATCTACATGAGATGCTGTGTCACTGAAGTGACAAGCTATGGAGACATAGTGCATCGCTGCGGTGACAAAGCCTCAGTGGGCATGAACCGTGATGCCAAGGCTACTGCGTAGTAGCAACAAGTTACTGTGCAGTATCTCGTTGCTACTGTACTGGAGGGTCGGAAACAACCCATGTGTCTCTGAGACTGCGCAGTACCAGTGGTTACTGAGTGGTCATTTAGTATTTGCTAAGCAAGTTCTAAATGACTGCGCAGTAACAACTGCACAGTGGGACACACATGTAGAAGTGCCCAGTATTTGCAAATGGCCTCAGACAACTTGCCCTATGAATCTGTTATTGTAGAAAGAAGTAAGAGGCCCAAAATTTTGTGTTTACCACTGAATGTTAGTACTTAGTAACTGTGTAGCCCCAAATTGAGTTGTTCTCTCTTTTTTTTTTTTTTTGGTTCTGCAAAAACCAAGGCCATCAGATAGTTTCTCTTTCCATGCAAAGTACTCCCATATTCTTCACTTTTCTGCTGCTTACATAATACACTGAATACAAAAACAGTTTAATTATCTTCATCAGCTGCTAAAACTTTCTCCAGAGCAAATACAAAAGCCACTCTGTTAATCAGCTGGCTTAAGCTGGTACAATAAATGCCATCTTGGAACACAGTATACACTGAAAGAACACCACAAGAAAATTTTCCAAATACTGGTAGGTTTGTCCACATTTCACTGTGAACAGAACACCCAACAGTGCCCATGAGTTCTATATCTGTGGTCCAGTAGTGCTGTGCTTAATATAGAGAAAGAGCCTAGTTCAGTTGTTATTCATGATCTTTTATTCCAGGAATACAAAATTAGTGCTGTATGCAATCCTCTGTCCATGATAGGTTACTGCTGATAACAGTGGGAGGATTACACAAGGAATGAGTGTGCAATTTGGTCTTTACAAAGTACTGTATAACTCTTTTGACTAGTAACTAAACTTTGCTAGGCATGTTAGTCTCAAGTCAAGCAGAAGGTAAGGTTAGAGGGCTGCACCATATAGAAGAACTAAATGAGAGATGTGTGAGTGGAGCTCACTTCATTAGATGTTGTGAAAGGACACATGCACAGAGCAGGCTATCAAATAGAGTGATTTAAAGACAGGAAAAGGAGGGAGAGAGGAGTGGGGGGACAGTGATGAGAGAGGCAAACAAGTAATAAATCCCTGTTTAGACCATACTTAACACAATCTAGTCTGCTGGTGATTTCTTGTCCTACAGTTTTGTGTTTGAGTTGGCTTTTAAAATTTTCTGTATAAAAACAGCTACTGAGGTCAACAGTGGAATGTCCAGGAAGGTTACAGGGTTCTGCCACCAGCTTTTGTGTGTTTTGGGACTTGATGTCTGATCAGTATACCCTCATTCTTTCACATAAGTGTTGCTCACAAAGGAGCATACCTTCTATCTGGGTCCATTGCAAGGCCTGGTGCCTTGGTGAGAATAGGAGTTAGGGAGACTTTTGCTTGAGAGATGCCATTTTAGGTTTGGGGGCTGTCTGTAAGCCAGAACAGGTTTGTTGCCCATGGCTACCTTGAGGTGGTTGTCATTTTCTAGGAGGGCTTGGAAGTCATTAATGATGTGTCCAGCATGTTCAAGCTAGGGGCTGTCAATGACAACAGAGGGATTCTGTTGTCCTTGTCTTGGGGTTGTATTGTAACAGATTGGAGTGGGGTTTGTTGATTTGAGTGACCATGATTTGGGGATTGTAGGAATCCCTGCTGCAGATCCTTAAGGTGTCCATCTCAGTCAGTGGGATCAGGTAACATAGAATTTGGTTGTAGACAGTGGATCTAGTAGTCAGCTTGGGAAGAAAGCTGGGGGCATGAAGGTAGCTGTGGCGGTCAGTGGGTTTGTGATAAAGCGTGGTGGCAATGTGGCAAACCTTCCCTGCAGTGTCTAGGAAATGAATTTACTGGGTGGAGTATTCCAGAGTCAGTCTGATGGAAAGGTGGAAGTTGTTAAACTTAGGATGGAATTTCTCTAGAGCAGGGCTGTTCAACTCACAGCCTGAGGGCGGCATCTAGTTTAAGCCCACACGGGCTTAAACTGTGGCCCTCAGGCTTCTTCCTGACTCCCACTCCACCCATCACTGCAGCTGCAACAATACCTGGAGATTCTGGGTTCCCCCTCACTCCTCCAGCTTCCACTCTACTCCTCCCTCAGAAGGTGGGGAAGTGCAGCAGCGCAGAGAGCTGAGAGTAAGGCTAGGACATGCAGTGCAGCAGGACGTGGGAGGAATCAGGGGGGATGCAGGCTTGCAGTGCAGTGGGGTGCCTGTGTGGGTATATGGTACAGAGGGAGCAGGGTTTGTAGGTGTGCAGTGCAGTGGTGAAGGAGGTGGTGGGTGCACAATGCAATAGTGGGGAGGTTGGGTATGTAGCTCTGCGGTGGGGGGAAGGTGGGTGCCTGGTTTGTGCAGCCCAAGTTACTCTGGCTTGCCCAGGTGCAGGCCCAATAGTACATCCTTTGGGTCATGCAGCCCCCCGCTGCTTCAAATTTGGACAGCCCTGCTCTAGAGATTTCTTACTGTCTCCATACTTGATGATATCATAATCTACCATACAGTATCTTAAAATGTACCATAGGTGTATCAGGTGGGTGAGAGGGCAGCTGTGAAGAAAACAGGTTTTAGGATCTGTCTTAAATATATAGACATATTGGAGGGGAAAAGGGGGCAGTGACTTTTGCATTCAGAATCACTTAGTGGGTCTCAAAAATAATGCCAGGCACTATTAGGACCATCACTCTATTTCTGCCCTTTGCTTGTTTGGTCATTTGTGCATACAACTGCCAAAACTGCATAAACAACTCAGATGATTATTTTTGGCACACAGTTGTTGCTTTACAACTGGAGTCCTCAACCTCCTGCCAAAGCCATTGCATCCGGCCTGCAAGACTCCCCAGGGGGTGGGAAACTTGATGGTGGGACAGCGGTGGCCATTAATACCGTCACTCTCCCCTCAGCAAATTCCCAAACCTGAAGCCCTGTGGAGCCAGGCCACACCCTCTGCCCTGCTTTTGGATCAGGGCTACTCCCTCACCCCCTCCCTCTCGACCCCTCATTTGGGGCTAGGTTTGGGACCAAGCTATGCTCCCTTTTCCCCTGTGGGGCTGAGCTGGGGCCAGGGCACAACCTCTCCCCTGGAAGGACAAGCCACACCCTTTTTGTTCTCTGGGGTCAAACCATGCCCCATTTCCTCCATGGGGCCAGGTTGCCCTGCATCCTCCTCCACATAGCCAGATCATGCCCACTGTGCTGGCCTTGGTCCCGGATCAGGACCACCAACAGCATCCAGCCTGCAGACAGATGGGGCATTACCTACTAGCCTGCTGGGGGAAACTGTTGAGCATTCCTGCTCTACAGTATTTGAAAAACTAGTTCCTAAAATGTCAGCATTAACTAAGATGTACAGTCCCATTAAGATGAATGAGGAAAGTTCACATGTCCTGAGAAAGACTTTATCAGGCACCTTGAAGACTAATAGATAACTTGGTTTGATTTTGCTCTTGTTTGTACTCTTATTACATCTGGAATGATTCTTTGCATTGCTAAGAAGTAGAGCTGTCCTTTTTAAAATGTAATCTCTCTCAGAAGATGGATAAATGCTTCTGATGGGCCAGATCTGGCCTGGGTATTTGCCGTCACTGTTATAATTGCTGTAGTTCTGCTTGATTCACACTACAGCTGTTAGAAAACTTGGGTGTCTAAATGTAATGATTCACAATTCAGTGAGATTTACATACTGTTCCATTGGGTAATGCTTAGGTCTTTAAATTCAGATTCATCAAGCACAGAATAATTAAGACCGACTATATAATGAAATGCCTATAAGTAGCAGAATAAAATTTAATGTAAGTTTTTCTTTTTAGTGAGTGTTATTCAAATCCTTTCAGGTTGACCAGCGCTGGCATTCTGCAGTCACTGAAACTATTAGCCACCTTCCCAGTGTCACAGTATTTTGTTTTATTTGGTTTGTTCTGACACAAGCACTAATTGCAGCAATTGAATGACACAGCTTGTGCCTACTGATACAAAAGAGATCCTCTGAACAGTATAATGTGTATATATAGGACTATGTCTGGAGGAGGCACTTCTGCTTTATATGATGCTGCCAAATGTATTTATCATTTTAAATTCAGTAACATACTGAACAGTCTGGAGATGTGTAATGCAGAATAATGAAGACATATATTTTCCAGGGAGTCCCACTGATCTTCCACATGTAGGGTTCAGGAAGTAAGGTCGTTCCAGTCTAGGAAATATCTTCTTGCTACCAGATTCAGCAGTGGTAGTAAAATATCATAGCCTTGTCTTCCATTTCAAGAGAGTTCCTCAACAATCACTGGGGAAGTTAGTAAATTGGGAGGTATCAATTATTGTTGCCACCCTTACTTTGCAGAGTGCAGGCAATGATAGATTTGCAAATTCTGATGGATCCTTGAGTAAATTCTGACAACATATTGGAGAGACATGAGGTGGGTATCTCTATACTAATCAGATAGCTGTGTGATATACAGAAATGTTATAGCAAATAAGTTCACATCACATCAAAGTTTACACACTAAACTTTGACTAAAATGGTAAATGTTCATGAGGTTTTGTTTTCCTAGCATTGTGCAAAGATAGTCACACCCAAAGTAAAACCATAAAATATTAGCCTTTTTCCTGTTAGTCTTGTGTATGCTGAAAACACGTGTTTCTTGTAGTACAAAAAGCCCTTCCCCTTTACTGGAAAGCACATGGAAATTCTGTGTCTTTTATAGTCTAGGCCTGAGAAAAATAAAACGGGATATATGCTGCCAGTCTATATGCATACGAACAGCTTGAGTGCATTCTTTGAAGCTAGCGGGTCTACTATCCATGAGTAAAGTGGTGCTATTATGCCATGTCATAGAGTCGGTAAGGACTGGGAAGCAGGTCATAATTTTAACCATACTTTGTTTCTTGGTATCATATTTACTTTACTGTAAGATGAGCCCCCCCCTCCTGCCCCTTTAACATGGGGAGAAAAGCCCCCTTTTCTTAGAAATGAGTATGGGGCTGGGGAGGAGCGGGGCAGGTGGCTGCTGTGGCTTGGGCTCCAGCCCTTTTCCAGGTTTGGGGCCATAGCTGCTGCTGCCGCCTCTTCCAGCCCCCACTACTTCTGCACCCTACCACCTTCCCTCTGCAGTCCTTCCTCCCCCATGTCCCCCTTCCATGCAGCCTCTGCTCCCCTGCCTGCCTCCTCTCTCCTCCCCTTATCCTTGCTCTGAACCAGCAGACTGCATCCACACTCTGCAGCCTGATGCACTGAGTGCAGTCCTAGTTGTGTAGTAGCAGTGCATAGTCTGCACAGCTGCTATGAGGACTAGGCTGGGACCATGCTCAGTCCCCCAGTCTAGAATTAAGATGGAGCCTGCCAGCACAGAGCAAAGATGAAGGGGCAGATGTGGGGAGAGGCTTGGGAGAGTTGGGGGGCTTGGTCTCAATGACCTACATAGTCCCATCCACTCCTATGTTCCTTGCTACCTTAACCACAATTGCATTCTTTCTCTTCCTGCATCATTCAGTATACACCCTCCAATTTCTGCAGCAAACAAGGTACAGATCGTATAGATGACTGCATTACAGATTTAGTCCAAAACTTTCCGTCCACCTAAAAGGTTGAAATCTGGCAAAGTTGCAAGCAAATGAAAACTGGGTCCTGGATAGTATCAGTGATGGTGGGGAGGGGAGGGAGAGGGGAATGAATTAAAGGTGACTCTTCAATAATTAGATTCTATATATGGAAAATTATAACAAATGTATAATTTTTCCATGTATAGAATCCAAGTATGGGGAGGGTCCTCTTAAATTCGGGGTCATTTTGAGTAAATATGGTAGATTCCCATGTAGGAGGAGTTAAAGCAGTTCAGGCAATTAAGAACTATTCTTCCACAAAACGTTGCCATTTTTTGGAATCAAACTAGGACTGCATTCATGTGAGTCCTAGAGTATCTAGACATTCCTCTAGTTTGTTTGAAATTCTTGTAGTTCACCACTTCAATTCACAACTCCCAGATGGACATGGGTGAAAAATATTGATTCACTGATTTGACGACTAATATTGTTTTTCATCAAAGCAATTATGCAGGTCATTTAGGGTTGCATAAGTAGAACTGCACAAGTCAGGCAGCGTCACTGTGGCAGGGCATTGTTGGTGCTTGGTACTTCAAAGGCTAGGCTAGGAAGATGTTGGGTGCCTAACGAGGGCTGTCATTTAATGCTCAGCTCTCTGTGCTGAGGAGAGCAGTTTGAGACCAGCCAGTGGGGAAGAACATTTTCCTGCTGAGCTCCTTGAGCCAGGAACAAGTTGGAGGCATATGGGCTTGTGCTATGGGGACGGAGGAGACACCAGGTCCTGGGCATAACCTAAAACTGTACCCTACCAGGGTAGGGAGGTCTGGTGGGACTGTTGGTGGTGCAGCAGCCCCAGGAAATGCCAGGCCTGCAAACCTCCCTGGTGAAAGGCGGGTAGGGGGCACCTGATAACCTCCAGCTCCTGCACAGTCCTGGCTGGGGAAAGCCCAGACCTGTGAGATCTTTGAGAGTCCTGAAGCTCACTTGATCCAGTGGAGTTGTGAGGGAGAGAAGGCAAGCTGCTCAGACCTGAATGGATGGACCCTTGAACTGGTCCATACTGGGACCTGTACTGAAGTGGGGGTCAAAGGGTCAGGGATCCACCACAAGAGATTCCAGCTGGCCTGAGGGCAGGCCCAGGGCCTAAGAGGGAGCCAGAGGTCCCAGATAAGGGACCACAGCTTGAGAGAGAGAATGGTGACAGGTGAGTTTAGCTGCCTGGGATGTCATCTGCAAGGCATGGGACTATGGGCGACTGGTGCACCCCAGCAGTCAGTCAGCAACTGAAGGGGGTCCCCTGCAGTTGATTATGCCAATCTGGAAGTGCCAGCAGTACTCCCAGAAGGGCCAGGGGCGTGCCTTGAAGTGCCAGCAGCGCTTCTCCTGGCACCCCCACTCCCTGGCCGGCACTCTTGGGGGGCAGGTGGCATCAGTGCTCCCACCTGCCTCCTCGCCCATTGCCTAAGCAGGGAACACTGGCTGTCAGGGGGCACACCAGCGCTCTCAGGGGGTGTGTGTGCACCCCTGTTCACCCCCTACCCATCATCACTGCATGGGCCCTAGTGTAGGAGAAGGCTCAGAGCTGGGGATATCACCCCTAGTCATCGGGGTCTTAAATGGGTAGCCTTCTGCTGGAGTTTCATAGTTTCATAGTTGGTAGGATCAGAAGGGACCTGAGCAGATCATAAAATCTTCCCCCTACCATGGCAGGAAAGAGTACTGGGGTCAAACAACCCCGGCAAGGTGTTCATCCAGCCTCCTTTTAAAGACCCCCAGGGTAGGAGCCAGCACTTCTCTTGGAAGTTGGTTCCCGATCCTAGCCGCCCTGACAGTGAAGTAGACCCTCCTGATATCTAGCCTGAATCAAACCTCTGCCAGCTTGTGAACACTATTTCTTGTCACTCCTGGTAGTGCTCGGGGGAACAGGGACTTTCCCAATGCCTTCTGGCCCCCCTGACTAGTTTGTAAATGGCCACTAGATCCCCCCTCAGCCTCCTCTTGTGAAGGGTGAACAGGTTCAGGTCCCTTAGCCTATCCTCATAGGGCCTGCCCTGCTGACCCCTGATCATGCGAGTGGCCCTCCTCTGGACCTTCTCCATGTTGTCCACATCCCTCCTGAAGTGCAGCGCCCAGAACTGGGCACAGTACTGCAACTGCAGCCTGACCAGTGTAGCACA
>NW_017729024.1:22356187-22361528 GCF_001723915.1 Gavialis gangeticus | reverse complement strand
ACTAGTGTGCCTGCTATTGAGTAGTAAAATGGGCTCAGCTGCCACTCACCAGGGCAGCACAGGTGGGGGTTGCTAAGACAACCAAGTGGGTCAGCTGACCAGAAGGGGGCAGGGCCTGGCCTATATAAACAGAGGAGGCTGAGGCCAGAGGTAGTTCCCCTCTGGCAGCCTAAGGAGCAAGAACGAGCAGGGCAGTGTTGTGCGTTGGCGTGTGGATACAGGGTGGAGAGGACCCTGGCAGGGATGAGAGAAGGTTAGCCAGGTTGGCTTAGGTTTTATGTTATAGCCGAGGGGCTTTGTGTTTCTGTTTTGGTTGTGATTAAGACCGGAGGACTGGGTGAGGCTGTAGGGGTGGAAGAGGCCTCAATGGGAGCCCCCCAGTAAGGTGGGGGTGCTCCGAGCGCCAGGGAGGGCGCTCTAGTGGTGCGAGAAGCACTATAGGCCCAGTGGGCGTGGGCGCGAGAAGTGCAGCGTGAGAAGTGCGAGGGTGCGAGAAGCACTATAGGCCCAGTGGGCGTGGGTGCGAGAAGTGCGGCGCAAGAAGCGCGAGGGTGCGAGAAGCACTATAGGCCCAGTGGGCGTGGGTGCGAGAAGCACGAGGGCGCGAGTAGGCCCCAGTGGGGCATAGGCCCAAGAAGGCGGGTCTGGGGGCCAGGTAAGGCTAAGGCCGCCTGAGCCCCAACTGGGAGAAGCCCGAGTCGGGCATACGACCCTAGAAGGGTTCTGGGGCCAGGTAAGGCTGAGGCCGCCTGAGCCCTGAGCGCAGGAAGCGCGAGACTAGGCCTGAGTGCGGGCGAGGCGCAGGAAGCGCAAGCAAGGCCCGAGTCGGGCGTAGGACCCTGCAAGGGGTCTGGGGCCAGGTAAGGCTGAGGCCGCCTGAGCCCCGAGCGTGCAAAACGCGAGGAGCGTGCGAAGTGCGAGTAGTGGCCCGAGTCGGGCAAGGAGTGCGGGAAGCACGAGTAGTGGCCCGAGTCGGGCGAGGAGCGTGGGCCCGAGTGTGGGTGACCACAAGATGTATGAGGGGTAGGCCCCAGTGGGGTGCTGCCTGGAAGGGGGAAGCCCCGAAAGGGGGCGAGCCCAGTTAGAGGCCCCAGTGTGGGCAAGCGCGGGAAGCGTGAGCATAGAAGGACCTAGTGTGGGCAAATGCGGGAAGCGCTAGCATAGAAGGCCCCAGTGTGGGCAAGCGCGGGAGCGCAGGCATAGAAGGCCCCCAGAGTGAGCAAGGGTGGGCGGAGAGCGCGAGGAGTGTGAGGCACCAGCCCCGGCGGGGGCGAGAGTGAGGGGAGAAGCCCCAGGAGAGGGTGCATATCAAGTAGGCCTGGGAGAAGGCCAGCACAGGGAGGAGAGCAGACCCCTGGTATTGTAAGACCAGCCCATGCCAAGGAGGGCAGGAAGGCAGCCTCCCATTGAACAATAAAAGATCAAAGACGTGGCGGGCGAGACAGAGGGTGTGTTTAGGACCCAGACTTGGCACGGTAGGGAAGAGCGCGAGGGGAGGTCACGGCACCCCTAGGGTGCACTGCCACAGCCGTCCACCACCACTCTCTGGGTGCGGCCCTCCAGCCAATTTGTGACCCATCTGACTGTGTAGGTATCGACACCACAGTCTCCTAATTTTTTAATGAGAATGGGTTGAGAGACAGTGTCGAAGGCCTTACTGAAGTCCAGAAAGACTATGTCCACCTGCGTCCAAGGATTTTGTGGCCTGGTCATAGGAGGGCCACATCGGCCCTTTTCCAGTCCTCTGGCAAAACACCAGAGCACCCTGAGTGCTCGTAAAGCTGTGCCGGGGTGCCGCAATGACCTCTGCTAATTCCCTCAGCAGTCTGGGGTGGAGATCGTGAGGACCTGCTGATTTAAATACTCCCAGTCTCTCCAGAAGTTCCCTGACTAGGTCCTCTCTGACCCTAGGCCTGTGTGCATCTCCCCTGTGGCCTACAGAGGTCTCAGTGAGGGGGATAACTTGGGCGATTATAAGTAACATCATAATCATTTTTCCGTCAAGGCATGGCAAGCAAGGGAGGCAAGCAGTTGGTCCAGAAACAGGTAGGCAGGCCAATAACTAACCAGCCCTGGGAAGGCCCTCTGTTACAGTTCCATAAGCAACAGGTCAGCAGGAGTACTCAGTCTGTGTGTTCTGTGGTATTACAGAAGCCTGGTAAAGGTAAAAACTCCATTTTTATAGACTGGATTTTGACACCCCTTTCTCAGACCCTTGCTGTCTGAAATTTGTATGTATTTTCTTTTACTGGTAGATAATATTCCTGGACAATCAGGTCAAATGAAAATATAGATAAATAATTAACTTGTTTTGAATGTGTTTTCAAATTCAGTATCAACAAATACTGTTCCTCTCCTCTAAATATTCACCTACTCCTTGGTGAATTTGAATAGGCTTCTGTTTTTGTTCCTGAATCAGGAGCCCTTTGAATTTAAGAAAACTGTTGCTTAGCAATTCTAGATAACTGAATGGCTAAACTCTCACCCTTAAACTAAAATGAGCCACCCAGTGCAGCTATTGCAGTGCAGTAACTTTAAATTCAAAGTTATAATTTGTAAGATAGAATTAAAGGTAACTTTTATAACAAATAACTGCTTCCACCTTAAAAATGTGTGAAGCATAGTGAGGTCGGTTTCTGAGTTCAGAGGCCCGGTTCCTAAATTGCTGAGGACAGTATGCTTGAAAGTTGTTTGAAGCATAAAAAAGATCGCATAAAATGACCTGTAATTCCCCAAAGTGACACTTCTGAGAACAATTCCCATTTTTCCAGACGAGCAAGAGGAACAACAAAATGGGAAAGATGTTGTTTTTTAGAGTACACCTTTTTAATTTAACCCATGTGGGTATTATTGGGCAATGACCCATGCAATACATGTCATTATTTCTTCATCACGTGTTTCACCTTCAGCATCCAAACTTGGTTCAGGTTGTTGCTGGGGCCTCATCACCCTTAGCTCACATGATGATTAAGAGATTGAGTGTGATGGAGCACCTTCGGTGCTCTGTCACTTTAAGGGCTGAGAGCAGGCAGCTGGCAGGTGCAGGCCAGCCCTGATGAGGCAGCCATTTTAGATCCCGGCTCTCAGGCCTGAGGCAGGAGTTTGCTGCAAGTAGCTGAGGGAGCAATAACACCCAGCTGAGCTGCTGCTCATGGAACACCTTGGAGGTAAGGGAGGAACTATGGGGATGGCAGGAGGTTCCTATGGGTCCAGTGGGGTCCCGTGCCCAAGGAAGAAGGCTAGGGCCTAGTAACAACAAGGCCCTGCCTAGCAAAGGCGCTAACAGCTTGCGGGCCTGCACAGGGGCTAGGCAAGCTCTTGATAAGAGCTGGGAGGGGTGAGGCCTAGGGCTCGGGTGAGCCCAGCTGAGAGAAGGGGTGCTCTATAAAGTCATTTAGGGATCTAAGCAAGCCCAAGGGGAGATGGCTATTTGCTGGGGCCCAGAAGGGGACCCCTGTGGTCTGCAGAGGGCAGCAAAGGCTAGGCTAGCTCTCTGATTCCTTCTGTTGAAGCCCCAGGAAGGGGGCAGCTGGGCTCAGGTAAGTCTTTAGATGTCTGAGACTGCAAATGGGCCCGAGGCCAAGGTGGGGAATAATTGGCCCGAATCAGGTAATGAAATTGAGTGGCCTGGTGAGAGGCTGGGGGCAGGGTCAGCCCAGTGTTTGGTAAATTGGCTGGTCACCGTTCAGATGAGGGTTGCAGGAGAGACCCAAAAGGCTGTGCCAGGACCAGTCAAGGAGTGTGAGTAGGGAAGCTCGATGGCTTACAGAGTCACCCAAGGGTGCAAGAGGCCCCAGTGAGAGGAGGGCAGTATGAATGAGGCCCAATGGGGTGCAGTGCAAGGACGAATGAATGAGGCCAAGTAAGGGGCTGAATTTGGCCTGGCCATAAGCCGAATGAAAAGCAACTCAATGCCATCTGCGAGGCATGGGACACAATAAGGGAAGGTTGGAGTCATGTGTACATCCCTAGACAGCTACCCTTAAATGGGTAGCCTCCTGCTTTATTACAACCATTATAGTAACAACAAGGCATGGCAGGAGAGACTGGGCAGACTGCCCAAGACAGGCAGGTGGGCTGGTACTGTCACTGGGCCTAGGAGTTTGCCCTCTGTCACACTGAGGAACATGAATTACCTCCTCAGTGTATGAGATATTGGGATTCCAACATCTCGTTTACTCTTACTCCCTAGTTTCTTATGGATCTCCTTCCCCTAAACCTGCTTCAATCTTAGTTTGTCAAGAGATGAACACCTGCTAAATTGCAATAACTTGATCATTTGACTCAAATCCTCACATTCCTGTGCTGGTGAGCTCTCAAGAAAGCACTGTCCAGAGATAGCCAAATTCCTTTGTTTAGGAATTGCTGAACTGGGAAAGAGAGAAGACTTGGTTGCGTAGGACACTGTTTATATACACCCTGCCTTCTGCAAACTACAGACAGTTAGTAGCTAACCTCTAACTCATGTGATGTCCTCCCTACCCTGACACCATGCTGATCAAAGAGGGAGGACTTTCAAGGGAGTCTTGACCTTATATGACCAAACAATGCCCCTCACCTTTGGGGGTCTGCATTTATACCTGTTGAGTGGACAGTTGCATTACCAACCTTAGATAAGTCTTGCTTTGTATAATTTATATTTGTTTGCATTAATATAGTCACTTGTTTTATGGCCTGACAATAAGGGACCTGAAAACCAGTTGAAACCTTACCCTTTTTGTGCAGAGATTTTTGTGATCTGATGTACAGCCAGTCAATCTTTTTTACTTTGCCTGACAGCCCACTATCCACTCACAGATGGTCCACAAATGATACATTTGGCTCTCGTGAATTATTTCCTCCTCCTTTTTCAACCTTTACTCCCATTGTGAGCAAAAATTCTAAATAATTTGGCAAACTTCTTCCTTTCGAAATGTTAAAAGTCTGTCCCAGTTGTAGAAAATATTTTTTTAAAGTATTTCTTGCATTCTCTCAATTGGTCAATTTGTCAGCTACCTGTTCCCATACAATTTGTACTAGCCCTTGTTTTGTAGACTGGCACACTATATGGTTTAGTAGACTAAACATTCATTTTAAAGAGTTACAGGGTGGACTTCAATGAGCTAAGGAGAATAGTCGGGGAAGCACTGAGGTCCAGGAGTGGAGGGGAGCCAGGTGTCCAAGAAGAGTGGTTGCTCCTTAAGGAGACAATCCTCCAAGCCCAAAGGGAGGTAATCCCAACACGGATCAAAGGGAGCAGGAGGGCACATAAGCCCCCATGGCTCACCAAAAGCATCCGGGAATGTCTCCTAGCTAAAAGGGAGGCGCACACCCAATGGAAGGGAGGGGCCATCACCAGGGA
>NW_017729024.1:22348846-22355169 GCF_001723915.1 Gavialis gangeticus | reverse complement strand
TTAAATATGTTGGCTTTGTCGTCTGGTGTGACGACCAAATTTCCTAACGTGTCCTGCAGGGGCCCCACATTACCCGGAACCTTCTTTTTACCCCCTATGTATTTAAAGAAGGACTTCTTATTGTCCTTTATCTGGGAAGCTAGTCCCAGTTCCATCTCTGCCTTGGGTGTGTGTGGATATGTGGGGTGTGAGTGGGTATGGGGTTTGTGGAGGCAGGTGGTTGGGCTGTGTGAGGGGATGTGGGTGTGAGGGTCTGTGTATATGGCAGTGGGGGGGGTATGGGTGCATGTGTATGGTGGGGGTGCTTGTGGGACTTACCCTACAAACACACACACACACACACACACACACACACACACACACGGTGCTTGCCTCACTACACATGCACAAACTGTGCTTGCCTCATTGCTCTCCCTCTCTCTCTCCCCTTCCCTCATTGTGCACACAGACACACACCCTCTCACTCCTGGCACCAGGGTATCAGGATGCCCCTGCTCCCAGTCCAGTGATGCAGCTGGGGGCCACATGGTGCTGGACCAACCGTGTGCAGGGAAAGCTGTCGCAGGCAGACACTTCCAGGTGGGGGGCAGCAGTGGGAGGGGGCTGGGGGTGAGTACGGGCTGGGTTTCTCCTGATTCCTGCTGGCTTCCCCTTTGTCTTACTGCCTGGGAGCCTGGAGCAGATAAATAGTAATTTTCTAAACTTTGTAGGTGCCCCGCGGGCCGGATAGAATAGCCTAGTGGGCCGGATCTGGCCCGCAGGCTGTATTTTGCCTGCCCCTGTTTTAACCTGATAATCTAATGCAAGACCAATATTTCAAATTTTATAATTAGAGTTTATGGAATCATAGTATCAGAAAATGAGGGTTGAAAGGGAACTCAGGAGATCATCTAGTCCACAGCCCCCTGCTCAAAGCAGGACCATCCTCAACTAAATGCTTCCTGCTAGGGCTTTGTCAGGCTGGGCCTTAAAAACCTCCAAAGATGGAGATTCCACTATTTTTCTAAGTAACCCATTCCAGTGATTCTCACCACCCTCTTAATGAGAAAGTTTTTCCTAATATCCAACCTAAATCTCCCTTGCTGCAACTTGAGACTATTGTCCTTGTTCTGTCATCTGCCACCACTGAGAACAGTGTAGCTCCATCCTCTTTAGAACACTTTTCAGGTAGTTAAAGGCTGATATCAAATCTCACCTCAGTCTTCTCTTCTGCAGACTAAACAAGCTCAGTTTCCTTGTAAGTCATGCATCCCAGCCCCTTAACCATATCCCTTGCCCTCCATTGGACTCTCTCCAACTTCTCCCCATCCTTTCTATAGTGGGGGGCCCAAAACTGGACACAGTACTCCAGATGTGGCCTCACCAGTGCCGAATAGAAGGGAATAATTACTTCTTCTTGATCTAGCCCATATTTCCTTAGCATGCTTGCAAGAATGCTGTGCAAAACTGTCCCTGTGGGTGTGGGGAAGACGGGGGATGTGATATACCTTGACTTTAGCAAGGCTTTTGATACAGTCATCTCATGGCAGTCAGGTTGGTCAGGCATGAGTTTTCCTTGGTGAATCCATGCTGACTGTTCTTGATCATTTTCTTCTCCAAATGCTTAGAAATGGACTCCTTGAAGGCCTGCTCCATTAATTTTCTGGGGATTGAGGTGACACTGACTAATCTGTAGTTCCCCAGATCCTTCTTCTTCCCTTTCTTAAAGATGGGCACTATATTTGCCCTTTTCCAGTCATCTGGGAGCTCTCCCAACTGTTACGAGTTTTCAAAGATGATGAATAGCAGCTTTGCAATCGCATCGGCCAGCTCCCTCAGCACCCTTGAATGCATTCCATCTGGCCCTGAGGAATTTTATATGTCCAGCTTTTTAAACTAGTCCCTAACCTGTTCTTTTACCATTGAGAGCTGCTCACCTTCTCCCTAAACTGTGTTGCCTGGTGTAGTAGTCTGGGAGCTGACTTTCCCTGTGAAGACCAAGGTAGAAAAGGCATTAGTACTTCAGCCTTTTCCTCATCATCTGTCACTAGGTTGCCTCCCTCATTCAGTAAGGTACCCACACTTTCCCTGACCTTCTTCTTGTTGCTAACATACTTGTAGAAACCTTTCTTGTTTATAATAACAAGCTTACAATGGCACCTCAATATTTTTTTTTTACCTTTCTCATGTTTTTAAACTGATTTCTCACTTTCTCACTGGACAGATGACATTTTCACACTTGCAGATTTGTTTCTAGTTTACAGTTAGATCCAGAATAACCAGATTTCAAAATAACCAGATCGCTCAGCCTTTACATTGCATCCCCAAACAGGCATATTTCTAACTATGGAGGTTTAAAACACAGGTCTTTCAAAATAGTAATTTAAATCCCATCCCCTTACAATTCTGTAGACAGTATACATTTATAGCTACAATGCATGAGTTAATACTACTGGTACATAAGCTGGTGGATGTGTCTCTCATGGGATTGACTTTACTAATACTATAATCCCTTGACTTGATTTGATAGATTGTATTTGCTGTGGATGTTTTAGGCAAAAGAATTGAATGAATACTTGGAATTATTTCTGACATGGGAGGGTAAACATGAAAGTCTCAAAAACATATTTCTAAGAACAAAAGGATTCTATGTAGCCTGAGGACCAGTAAGAATAAAATTTAAAAAAAGCAGAAAGACTATGGAACACTATCTTCTGGTGCTTTTTAATACTCCCTCCATCAGAACAGTTTCATTGCCGTTACCAATTAGCAACTATTCGCTTAACAAGTAAACAGACTAAAGAGTTGATATAATGGATAGTTATAGACTTTAATTCTTAAAGAGGTTTAGCCCCAGTATCAGGAATAACATAAAATAATTATTACTTTCATTTTTTTTGTATCAACTACCATATTATAAATCAGAATTTAGGCTTTTTAAAGAAAGAGGAGTTATTATATTAAAAATTAAACCCAGAGTTCCATATCCTTTCATCTTAAGTTACCTGAATGGTTCTCTTTCTAAGCTCTTGCACCTTTCAGCAAGCTGGTTTATAGTAAAGTGATGTTATAATTAAAGAGATGAAAGAGGAGGAGAAATTATTGGCAATTCAGATGTCTTACAAATATTTCTATGTGTCTCTAACGTGTTCCTGTGGAAATGTGCTAAACTCAATTATTGCTGTATGATGGCATAAGAGATTTAAATGTTTAACTTTTTACATGGGCAAATATACCTTATCTTAAAGATGAGGAAAACTGTTCATAATTATATTTGAGTTAAGAATGTAAGTGAAAGGCTTTTTTTATTTAAATCAAGAGCCAACATTGCTCTGAGCCTGAGGCTTGTATTTATTTCTGATCCCAGGGAAAATAATAGTGAAATAATGCCAATCCTGAGTATTAAAGAATCATGTCAGACCCTCCCAAAATGATGAAATTGACTTTAAAACTCATTTGATCATAAACATTCTAAATTTGGGGATTTTCTTATTGTTTTCTGGTTTTTAAACCTGGAAGCTTCACCTTTTCCAGCTTGTCTGTGTAACTACTCCCATCTGATAGATTGTGTACTGTCTCCCTCAGTCTCAAAGAAATGAAACTGCAGTGTTATTTCATGGTATCTGCTAAATAAAGCTTAAGACTCCAGTACATTAATCCAAAGTACTATGGCTAGATTGACCTGTCAAATTTAATTCTGAAATTGTAACAGTTTGAGTGATGGAAAGGCCCTTGTGTACATACACATGAAATGGAAATCAGTAATATTTATTAGGCCTGTGCAAAATGGCAAATATTTGCTTCAGATTCAGATTCGGATTCGACTGATTCGGAGGGACAGTGATTCTGTTGCTGGGGACTAGGGTCTCCTGTTCCTTCGAAGAGCTGAAACTTCTAAGAGAAGAGCCCTAGCAGTGAGTTGGAAGCTCCAGCTGCTAGTTACCAGGGCAGCCAGAGCAAGCTAGTGGCCCACACCTGCCAGCAGCCAACTGACTCCCAGAAGAGGCAGGGCCCTAGGCTTATATAAACCCTAGGGCTGGGACCAGGCAGGTCAGTTCCCTGCTGGCAGCCAGAGGGGAAGGAGCCTTCAGGGAGGAAGTGCCCAATGAAGCAGCAACTGCCTAATATGCTGCACCCAGGGCTAATGGGGCTTTATGAACTCAACAGGTACCCTTGCTCACTAGAGACTTAGTGCCAGGGATACAGTTTGATGCTTTTAAAGGGGCAGAGCACACCCTTGTCTTTTGTATTATGTTATAGCCCAGGGGCTTGTGTTTGGTTTGTTGTTCCACAATACCGGTGGTTTGGGTGAGGCTATTAGGGGATGGAGGAGGCCTTATAGGGGACCCACAGCAGCATGGGGACCCCAGCGCCAGAGGGGGCGCAGCATTTGGGGTGCACCGACCCCAGCGCCAGAGAGGGCACAGCATTTGGGGTGCACTGACCCCAGTGCCAGAGAGGGCGCAGCATTTGGGGTGCACTGGACCAGTGCAGGCACAGAACGAGACAGGGCTGTGGAGAGCCCAAGCGCCAGTGCAGGCGCAAAGCGAGACAGGGCTGCGGAGAGCCCAGGGAGGACAAGGGGGCCAAATTATAACAAGGCCCATACCAAACAACGTCAGTACCATCAGCAAGGCTTGGGGCATGGTAGAAGGGCGGTTGGAGCCACGCATAGCCCATAAGGCTAGGGTGCCCCAAAACACCTGTGGTGACATCTGTTTTGGAGTGGGACCCACCAGAGGTGCAGAAAACCCATGGGGTTCAGAGACTCAATCAAGACTGTGCCCACTTGAAGGCAGCCTCCCTATCATTCATACCATCAAAGACATGGCAGGAAAGAATCAAGGGTGCCCATTGGGCCAACTTGGCATGGTAAGGGGGACTTGGGGAGATCATGGCCATCCTGCAGGACCCCATCCCGTGACAGATTCGATTTGGAGATTCAAAACACTGTCCTGATTCAATTCGAGCGAATCAGATCCAAAGATTCAGTGCTGCTTCAGAGATTTGGCCATAGATTAAACAAGCAGCATGCTGGACACGGCTGCCTCCAGCTGGTAAGTCTGTTGTGGTGAGTGGAGGGGGAATGGAAGAGGCATGGGGGAGGGAGGGATTGCAGCTGGTAGAAGTGGGGGCGGGTGGCACAGGACTTGGGGAGCAGAGTAGGAGGGTTATGGGATGCGGGTGCGGCAGTGCTCGGAGCAGGGGCTATGCCCTGCTGCCGCTTGCCCAGGTGGGGTGGGGGGGCAAGCAGCAGCAAGGCATAGCCCCCACTCCCAGCGCTGCTGCACCCACATCAGTGCTGGAGTGGGGGCTCTGTCCTGCTGCTGTTTGTCCAGCTGGTGCAGGGGGGCCAGTGCTGCCGCTGCTTGCCCAGCCAGGGCGAGGGGGTGCAGGATGTGGGTGCAGCAGCACCGGGAGTGGCGGATATGCCCTGCTGTTGCTTGCCCAGCTGGGGTAGGATGGGGGACATGATGCGGGTGCTGCCACCACTTGCCCAGCCGAGGCTCAGGGACACGGGATGCAAGCTGTGCCTGCATTGTGTCCCCACTCCCTGCCCTGGCTGGGCAAGCAGTGGCAGTGCCCACATCCCATGCCCCCCACTCCCCAGCTGGGCAGGCAGCGGCAGCACTGGGAGCAGGGACTATGCCCTGCTGCTGCTTGCCCAGCCAGGGAAGAGGGAGGAGGCACAAAGCAGGCATGGCTCGCTCTGGGTGGAAGGGAGCAAGCGGCAGCATGGTGAGGACTGCTGTCTGTTTAGTCTATGGCCAAATATCCAAAGCGGTGCCAAATCTTTTCTGAATTGATTCAGAGGCTTCCAATTTGATTTGGACCTTTTAATCGGTCTCCAGATTCAATTTGGATTCGGAGATCTGGTCGCCGAATCAGGCCAAATCTCCAAATTGAATAGCCTACCGAAGCTTCGCACAGCCCTAATGTTTACCCATGTATAGCTTTGAAAAATATCACCTGAACTAGGATTTGGTAAACTGAAACAAAATTTTATATTAGAGTTTTATAAACACCTGAGAGAGGATATTTGCCTTGAAAAATTTTGTCAGACCCTGAACCAAAATCAAGTGCCCTGACATAATAATAATAATAATAATAATCATAATCATAATAATAATGATAATAAAGATATACATATATTAATAGTGCAAGTGAACAAGATACACTACTTAGACTAAGTATAATTTTACTCAGCCTTTTTTATGGGAATGTATATTCAGTTCTCTCTTGGCGACTTCTAAGGCCAACAGAAATGTGGGTATACAGCTTATTTTCCTTTTTAGCATAGACAATGCAGATGACATCCATCTTACAACTGGTGACTTCTTTAA
>NW_017729024.1:22341552-22343846 GCF_001723915.1 Gavialis gangeticus | reverse complement strand
TCTCTTGGCGACTTCTAAGGCCAACAGAAATGTGGGTATACAGCTTTTTTTTCCTTTTTAGCATAGACAATGCAGATGACATCCATCTTACAACTGGTTACTTCTTTAAGACATTAAGTAGGGTATATGTAGGTTTAAGTGTCTCATAATGTTGTCTGGTTGTTACAATTGATAACCTCAGGCTTCATCAGCGGACCAACAGGCAGTGGGATAGAGTGAGTAAACCCATGCTTATGTCCTGAGAGGACTGAGTTTACTACATAGGATTCAAAGGAGGGGCTACCAGGCAGGAGTCCAGTTCTTTTCTCTATTGCTTTGCTGTTTCATCTTGGACCCAAGGGTCTAGGATTTAGTCTTATGAGAAACTGAGCATACAAACTCTACAATGTAGTTGCGAGGGTTTTGTAGTGTTAGAGTGATGTTGCGTTGTATCTTCCTGACTAAACCCTTAACTCTTCTTTGCCACATATTTCTGTTTGTGAAATAGATATATCAGTATCCAAGGCTGAAAAATGCTTTAGATCCTCAAATAAAAGGTCGCCATTTAAGTGCAAAGTAACGTAATTTAATTTGTTTGTGCATGTGTGATACAAATGCCAACTTTAAGGCTTTCTTTTTTATCTTTCTTCATGATGGCAGAATCTAAAATATTAGTTTAATTTGTAGTATGTATAAGCAAACTATCTGAAAATTAAATTGGATTTTGCATTATGTAATCTGAAGACAAGTATAGAAAGAAAGTTTACATGGTGACTAAATCACACTGAAAAGATTAAGGCAATGGAGTTAGCAAAATTTTAATGTACTGGCAGGTTGCTGCCACATTGGATAGCCTGTGGTACATTGTTATGTAGCAGTCCCCATTATTTTAGGAAACCTTACTTGTAAGAATAGTATATTCAACATACATTGGGAAAATTGTTCCTTAGAAGTAAGTTACAGTGACGCAGTTGCATACAAGAAACATTTCTATTTAGAAAAATTACTTTGGGAGCTTATTTTTAAGGTATCCTATGGTGATACTGTAGCCTGGCCTCAGTGATAGTGTGCTGTGAGCAAAGGGGGAAAATGTGGGATCCAGAAACAAGCAGGTGGAATTTAGGGGGAATGTGCTATGTAGCATGACCAGCTGCAGCAGAAGGGATGCTGTATGGCATGGCAGGGAGCAAAGGAATGGAAAAAAGTGTCCAAATGTGACTGAAATAGGAAAGAAAGCTGTGCTGCATTCTAGCCTACCATGTGGTTACAGCACCACAGGAGGGGTCATGGACACCTTCAGAGGAGCAAGAATGGGAAGCAGTCATGTTCCTAGAAGAACTGTAGCAGAGGCTGACATAAAATAAAGCAGAAATCAGTGTTGCCAAGAGAAGCACAAGATTCACTTTTATAGGATCTTGCATATACAGAGGGACCAAGGCACAAAATTCGGGAGAAATAATGGAAACATGAGCTTGGTTACTGAACACATCAGCTGTCAAAGACAGGAACTTTGAAGAGATCTGAGTTCCAAGTGACAGTGTCTAGGATTGCCCATAGGTTGCATGGGCCCCATCACTGTAGCTCCTTGACATAGAATGGACTACGGTTCTCTAAGAGAGGAAAATCCCAGCTGGATTCCCAACTGGAGCATATTTTACAGCAGCATATTTTATATATCCTCCTCCAGACAGAATTGTTGCTGCATAGGCTCACAGACTAGGTACTGCTGGTCTCTGCACATTGAAAATGATGGGCAGCTTGTGATCATCATGTGATTAAAATCCATATCACAACAGATGCAAACAAGAAGGTAAAGTTGCACAAGCCACCTGAAGTTTAAAATGTATTCCCTCCTGAATGCTTTATTATTCTCCCTTCAGGTTTTCTTAGTCTGTTTTAATGGAAATATAAAGTGATAAAGACTAAAGTATCAGCATGTTACTTTGCCTCTTTGTATTTGCTGCTGTGTTGTTTGGTAAAGTTATATCAGGTGAAGTTTTTTAGAACACATCTTCTAGGAGAAGTTACTTCTGTTACATTTGCCAACTACAGAAATTGCAGGAACATTTTTGACCAGCATTAATTAATCATCTGTTAAACAGGGAAGTCTGCAATATTTATACATGTTTAAGCCATATGGATGAAGATTTGATAGGTTTATTTTTTCTTTAAACATTGCTTACAGTATACTTAGTGCAGCTAATTTTATTCTGTTTTATAGCTTTACTGCTGCTGATGTTCCACAATCTGATCCTTTCCCTTGTTGTATGATTTCTTGCAACTTCCTGTTGAAACTGCTAGGAACTTAGAGCACA
>NW_017729024.1:22334341-22336552 GCF_001723915.1 Gavialis gangeticus | reverse complement strand
TTATAGCTTTACTGCTGCTGATGTTCCACAATCTGATCCTTTCCCTTGTTGTATGATTTCTTGCAACTTCCTGTTGAAACTGCTAGGAACTTAGAGTACAGAGCAGCCCTGTGAGATGTTCAGTGCCTAGCATATTAGGGTTTGTACCCTAAAGACATGGGGTTAAATTACTTCCTCCCATAGAAAAGTACATATAAGGGGGGCAGAAGGTAGTAAATCAACATGAGGGTTCCTGTTTATGAACTTTTTCATAAGTTGTTCAGTCAGGAGGTCTAGGGTAGGGACAAGGCTTTCTTTCCATGAAATGGGTGAGGAATGCAATCCCAGGATCCTTCAGACTTCTTCCCCAAAGTCTTCGCAACTCTAAAGGAATTGCTAGTTGGTAAGGGCTGTTTTATAGGGAGTGGGTTTTGCCTCTGAAAACTGATCAACACAGCCATGGTCCCTGGAACCATAGCAAAAATGAGCTCAAAGGAAAAGGTAATAGTCTGAGCAATCGTCCTGAGTGGATGATATGAGTCTTTGTACCTTCAGACTTTTTCCCACTTGCAGATTTCTCTGCCAAAAGGCCCAGGGATTATGCAACAGATACAGCACATTTCTTGCCCCCATCTTCCACACATGGTGCTTTTTCATTGACTAGGGGGAGCCTCACAATGATTAATGAAAACATTTTGATTTTAGGAGTATCAGATAGGACTTGCAATGTGAAATCCCACAGCATATTGGTATCTCCTTTACTCTTATACCACTTTTAGGGTTATTAGTGTAATGCCATAAAGGGACTATTGTGCTAAACACTGTACAGCCCTGCCTAGCCCCATAGCACACAGCTCCCTGCCCTCCCACCCCAGTCCCCAGCTGCAGGTTGTGGCAGTGTGTGGGGCATCCCCACCTGACCCAATAGTGATCCCCCCCAAGTCCCCAGCCACATGTGGCAGCAGGTGCGTAGCCAGCCCCACAGCATGCAACTCCCACCCCAGTCCCTGGCCACACATGGTAGCGGTGTGCGGGGCCAGGCTGACCCAGCCCCATAGTGCACAGCTTCTGCGGTCCTGCAGTGTGTGGGGTCAACCTAGCCTGGCCTTACAGCGCATGGCTCCACTTGATCCTATCCCAGTTTCCCCTAGTGGGAGTCCCTGGTCAGGCAGAGGCTTCTTGTCTCTAGCATGCTGTGGCAGAACCGCCCTCAGGGGTGCCGTGACCTCCCCTCGTGCCCTTGCCTACCCGTGCCAAGTCTGGGTCCTGAACGCACCCTCTGTCTTGCCTGCCACGTCTTTGATATTTTATTGTTCAATGGGAGGCTGCCTTCCTGCCCTCCTTGGCACGGGCCGGTTTTGCTCTACCAGGAGTCTGCTCTCCTCCCTGTGCTGGCCTTCTTGATATGCACCCTCTCCTGGGGCTTGTCCCTGTGCTCTCGCCCCCCACTGGGGCCTGTGCCTCACGCCTCTCACGCTCCTCGCCCGCACCAGGGCCTGTGCCTCGCGCCTCTCGCGCTCCTCGCCCGCACCAGGGCCTGCGCCTCGCGCCTCTCGCGCTCCTCGCCCGCACCGGGGCCTGTGCCTCACGCCTCTCGCGCTCCTCGCCTGCACCAGGGCCTGTGCCTCACGCCTCTCGCGCTCCTCGCCCGCACCAGGGCCTGTGCTTCGCGCCTCTCGCGCTCCTCGCCCGCACCGGGGCCTTCTATGCCTGTGCTTCCCATGCTTGCCCCCACTGGGGCCTTCTGTGTTTGTGCTTCCCGTGCTTGCCCACACTCAGGCCTTCTAACTGGGCTAGCCCCCTTTCGGGACTTCCCCCTTCCAGGCAGCGCCCTACTGGGGCCTACCCCTCATACGTGTCGCGGCCACCTGCGCTCAGGCCCGCGCCCCGCGCTCCTCGCCCGACTCGGGCCTGTACTCACGCTTCCCGTGCTCCTCGCGTTTCGCACGCTCGGGGCTCAGGCGGCCTCAGCCTTACCTGGCCCCAGACCCCTTGCAGGGTCCTACGCCCAACTCGGGCCTTGCTTGTGCTTCCTGCGCCTCGCCCGTGCTTGGGCCTAGTCTCGCGTTTCTCACGCTCGGGGCTCAGGCAGCCTCAGCCTTACCTGGCCCCAGACCCCTTCTAGGGTCGTATGCCTGACTCGGGCTTCTCCCAGTTGGGGCTCAGGTGGCCTTAGCCTTACCTGGCCCCCAGACCCGCCTTCTTGGGCCTATGCCCCACTGGGGCCTACTC
>NW_017729024.1:22326956-22329057 GCF_001723915.1 Gavialis gangeticus | reverse complement strand
ATCTCCCCCTTCCTGGGTTATAACACAACTTCAAGCCAACCTGGCTATCTCTGTGTATCCTTCTCAGGGTTTCCTACACCCTGCCTTATACACAGCCACTCTCCAGCCATCAAACCTCTCTATTATCCTTGGCTCTGTTTACTCCCACAGAGCTCCTTCTCCTTGTGCTGCCCAAGGGAGCCTGCCTCTGGCCTTAGCCTTCTCTGCTTATAAGGGCCAGGCCCTGCCCCCTGGCGGTCAGCTGACCCAATTAGTTGCCCTAGCAACTCCCAGCTGCTGCCCTGTTGACTTGCAGCTACCCCTTTTCTACTGCTCAGTAGCAGGCACCCTAGTGTCCTGCTACACATGCCCTAGCTTGGGGCTGGGGGTGGGTCAGGCTGCACCTCCTGCATGGAGGCATTGGCTTGCAGAGGGGCAGCCCAGGGCCAGGGTTTACAGAGGGTTGCAGAGGGGCCCTGTGGGCCCGATGGAATTGCTTGGCGGGCTGGATTCAGCCTGTGGGCTGTATTTTGCCTGCCCCGATCTAATATAATGGCATCCTTGTCCTCAGTTAGGGTTGGGAGGCATCTTGGTGATATAAATAGTAAAAACAGCAACATCCATACAGAGCAAATGGAGCAGTGGCTACAAGTGTCATATTATGGTGTGGAAAGACATAACAAGTGAAACATTACCAAGTGAAACACACTTAGAAATGTTTCACAAAAGAAATGTTTCAGGTGAGGGATACACATACTAGCCCTGTGCTGTTCCTGGCTGGGACCTTTTGAAGTGCTGCAGGCTCTTAAACACTTTTAGCCAAGGGGTTTGAGAGCAGGCTGCAATGATCTTCTTTATTCCTTCCTCTCCCTCTCCCTCTCCCTCTCCCTCCCCTCACAGAGATGGAAAGTAGTGGGGAGGGGAGAGCAGAGAGCTGTGGAGAAGTAAGCAGGGGGTTCCCCAGTCCCACTGCCAGAAGTCTGGTAGTTCAGCTGTAATTTCATCCACTTCATAACTTCCCTCTCAGCCCACCAGAGTTAGAGAGGATTGGGGCTGTATGGCCCAGCTCCAGTGGCCTTGGAGTCAGCAGGGATCTGGCAAGGGGGGTCATGAGGGTAAGTCCAGCTCCAGGTCTGGCAGGGCAGGGGTCCCAGAGGGGATTGCAGGGGTCCCAGTTGGGACTTGGCATGGCCCCGTGTCCTGAAGTGGGACGAGTGACTGGGCAGTTGGCAGGCTGTCCATCCTGATTTCTTCCTTCCCTCCCCCATGCACACGTAACAAAAAGTGAAAATGCTCCAAAATAGCATCTAATTTAAAAACAGCTATTTTGGAGCATTTCAGGTATTTTTGGAATGTTTCAAAGAGCTTAGATGGCCCTTTGGAATGTCTCAGATTTGTTTGAAACATTTTGTTACATCTTTCCCCACTCTTAGTCTCAGTTTGCACTGTCTCAGTCCTTTCAGTGGAGTTAAGTTAGGAGAGGATTAATTGGATGGAAAGGCAAAGGCAGGACAGAGGGAGGGGCTAGACATAGTGAGGTGGCAGTAGGAAGGATTGTAACATAGAGGACTAAAGGTACAGGGGGAAAGCTGGACACAGATGTCTGAGGACAATAATAGAACTTGTTGCTTCCTGATTAAATGGCTTCTGCCAACAGTTTGTGGAGGCTTCTCCTTGTAATTTCCTTCCCAAAGGCCACATGGCTTGCTGGAGTAGGCTGAGGCAGAAGGATATTAGCCAGTCATGATAATTAATTCATTTACAGTGGTGATGCATAGGGGTGCATGCAGGTGCACATGCACTCCCTGAGATTGGTGGTGCACCCCCGGAAAAGCGCCAGCAGTGGCGCCAGTGCAGGCCACTCCCCTCCACGCCCCCCTCGCTGCCAACATTGCCAGCAGCATCTGTGGGTGGTCAATGGTGGCCGCTGCTGCCGCTGCCAGTAGCATCTGCGGGTGGTCGCCGGCTATGCTTGCCATCCCTTCCCCCCCCCCAACACTGCTGCAGCCACCTATGGAAGCTTGCTGCTGCCATGCTCCTGCTGCTGCCACTACCTGCAGGTGGTCACCATACCTCCCCAGCCTCTGGGGGCATGCATCGTTCATGTTCATTTACATTAATG
>NW_017729024.1:22312137-22321956 GCF_001723915.1 Gavialis gangeticus | reverse complement strand
CTTGCCATCCCTTCCCCCCCCCCAACACTGCTGCAGCCACCTATGGAAGCTTGCTGCTGCCATGCTCCTGCTGCTGCCACTACCTGCAGGCGGTCACCATACCTCCCCAGCCTCTGGGGGCATGCATCGTTCATGTTCATTTACATTAATGTTTTTTAACTGGGTGTTTAAAAAAAACCCTCTTTTACATATTGTTGTTTGTTGTGGCCTATTTAAAACTTTAAAATAATTTTCCTTATTAATTCTATCCATTTGTATTCAAAAAGCTTTGTTTTTCAAAAATTCAAGAAATGAATATGGTTCTTTTACATGTTTGAAGTATTTTTATAATTTACTTTTTCTTTTTGTCTAATGAAAGCCTGAATGTATCCTCCCCGTGGATTGTGAAATTCTTTTACATTTTTTTTAAAGTCAATTTTCACTGACTTGTCTGTGTATTAGTAATGTCAGAGAATTCTTGAGTATCACCAACTGTGCATGCCAGCCCTTTGGAAAGTGGGTATTTTTAGCTGCTGCAACATAAACTGGAAAGGGAGTTGTCATATTAGTTTTGGATACCCTATTTGTTATATATTTTGATAGAACTATATTCTGATATGTGCTGTATATTTCATAGATTTCATAGACATTAATGCTGGAAGGGACCTCGGAAGATCATCGAGTCCAGCCCCCCACCCAAAGGGCAGGAAGTCAGCTGGGGTCATAGGATCCCAGCAAGATAAGCATCCAATTTACCAATATGATCCTGGTAAATAGATATGTCTTAAAAGAGCTGTTTCTTTATCATTTTAATTAACAGTTTATATATACAAAATATGAAATATGATGCAGTATATAGAGAACATGAACAGTTTTAAAAAGAGTTCAAATTTGGGGGATTAATTTACTCATCTTGCTCCCTGTGGTATCCAATGAATATTTAAGTAATTTGGGATATGCGGATGCGATAGCCGTGCTATAAAATGCAAAATCCTTAGGAAAGCCTACATTCTTGTGAGGGGGTAAATATTATTGTTTCATTTTTTTTGCTGGGAAAATGAGATTAAAGGTATTTAAAGGTATTTAGGCACCGAATTAGGTCCATAAATTTCTTTAAAAAGTATTGCGTATTGTAGCCTGTTTTCCTTGTGGGATTTGACTTCAACAAGCCAGTAAAAAGCCAGGGCAGCATACCACTATTCTTGTATGACTAAAACGTTTTTAGTGTAGACATAGCCTCAAAGCATACCACAGAATATAATGGTCTGCCAGAGACACTGGAGCTAGCTTTAAATGAGCAAGCCCAGGTATTTGAACCAGTCTAGCCACACCAGCACAGAGCCCTGTGTGGACAACTTAACCCGGCAAGTATATTTGATCCTAGTGGTACCCCATAGTCACACCAGATAAGGCAAGAGTGCATCCCTACCATTCCTACAATCCTTTCCATACATACCAACAGTTCTTTGGACATCTGGCTGCTTGTTTGCTGGCTGCAAAATAATCAGATTATCTACATTTGAAATCTAGGGCCTCTTCTATCCCTATATTCCCCCACATGTCTATGGGTTTCTGCAAACTGAGTGGTATAATACCTTAAACGGTCATTCTTGCATACATTTAAAACTTTTAAGAAGATGTTGCCTAAATTGCACTGCTGCTGTGCCTCTAATTCTTAGAGTAAGCTTTTGGAACTGTATGATCTATAGCATCCCCATTAAACGTAAGAAAGGTTATGCTTTCTGACTGTGGTTGACAGAACATATTTACTGAAGACTTAGTTAACAATAGAAGAAACTCATAAATTGGAATGAGATGGGCTGGTTAAGCTCTGTGCTACTGCCAGCCTCAAATGTATGGTAGAACAGTCTCTCTCCTGTTCCAGAAACAACTGATAATGAATGTTGATGTTACCTCTGATGCTCTGGAAATACTTTTGCAGAAAAAAGAAGAATTGATGACAATACAATATTGCACAAATTAACTTTGGTTTCACCATATTGTTTATTCTGAAAAATATTCTGCAAATGTCAAGATGAAATTTCATAAAGACACTGAAATGCTTTGATAGTTTTATTCAAATGATATTTCAGAATGTCTTTCTATTCTAATTATAAACAAAATTAAAAGGCTCAAGATGTAAATATTTTATCCCTGTTGAATGAAACATTTAACTCAACTTGAAAGATTTTTATGACTTTTGGAAAATTTGACTCAAAACAATTTTAAAACATTGGAATTGGCAGCAAGCTGAAAAATCAATAATTCCTGTTGCTCTGCTATAGATATGCCTGTCCCTACAATGTCTGCAGGCTACTTTAATGAGATCCTCCCCTATGAACTGTAAGTAAAAACAAATTCAAAAGAGTACTGGACTTTGTGATAAAGGACCTGTATGAAGGCTTATTTGCCCAACAAAAGGAAATTGTATAACATAGTCCATAATATTTGGCCATAATTATTTTTAAATCTTGAGAGAGCTAGTTCAACTTGAATCAAATTCCTCAATTAACCTACCTTTCCTGTTGAACCTCATGATGTTTTTTTGAATCCCTGGCAGCCAAACTGTTTGCCCTAGTCAGTGAAGTCCTGGAGAAAGCTTCAGTCTCCTACACTTGAAGAGTGGCCTTGATTTCAGTTATTCCTAGACTGGATCAGGCTCTCACATAAGGCTTGAGCTTCACATCAGGCTATCTTCCAGATTTCTATTTCGGGTGACCCTGGGAACAACAATGAAGCATATGCTCAGGACTGCTTTGAGCCTTCTGTGTTGACTTCTAATCATCTATGTTGCCTTCTAATTGTATGACTTCGGTGCACCTGGAGTAGGGTGCACCAAGTGGGTGGGGCTTATTTTCTTTCCAGTGGTCCCTGTGTTCAGCAGGGAAGCAGACGCGACCGAAGTGTTCAGTCACTTAGTCCACCTCAACAGAGAAGTAGGCTATCCCATGCAGAGACAAAATACGTACTAAGAGGGTTCACCAGGAGACAGAGCAGCTAGTGCACTTCAAATTTACATTCTAGTTTACTGTATACTAATTTCCCTGGGTGGACAAGTTTATAGTTAAACAAAGTTTACTGTAGGGCTAGGGACAGACATTCAAAAAACTGGAGCCTGAATTGATTCAACCTTTGCAGGTTAGTCCATTTGTAACAGCACAGTCATTCCCTCTGGACTGAGGCAATGTGGGCATATGCCTGCAGTTGTTCATGCCAGGAGCCAGGGGGCACTAGAGTGTGTCCTCCACTGCAGGGGAGCTGTGCTGGGGGGCGGGGGGAGTCTGGGCTGAACTGGCCAGAGAGGGGTTTAATTCCTCCCTCCCTGTCCCACTGGCAGGGACCTGAGCCAGGTCTGCTGGGTACTCCCCCCTCACTGGTGCAGCCGTGGGCTGCCATGGGCCCTGAGGCAGAGGGGGCAGGGAGGGGGGTTATTTTCCCCTCTACTACCCATTACCCTTGGGGGGCTGCACCCGGGTCTGCCCACCGCAGCATTTGCTCCCAGCCTGGGGCAAGCGGTAGAATAAGCCCCCTGCTGCCCCTTTTGCCAGATGCCAGAGGGAGGGGGAATAACTCTTGTCCCTGCCAGCTGGTATCTGGCTGCACCCCTGCCCGGCCACTGAAGTGGCAAGGGGGCAAGGCCCTTGATGGGGGCAGCAGCCCCTGCCATAGTGTTGGGCAGAGTGAGCCGCTTCCTGGCAGGGGGCCCTGCTGCAGGGCTGACAGAGCTACAGTGGACTGCACATGGCAGCACCAGGGTCCTCTTAGCCCCCCCTCCAGTGATGTGATCTGTAGCAGCTTTTCCCTGCCCTGCAGTGTGAACCCCTTGCCAGGAAGAGGCTCATGCTCCAGGAAACAGGCAGCAGCCCCCATTACAGTTGCTCCCCCCTTGCTGCTCTAGCAGCCAGGTTGGGGCAGCACCAGACATGGCTGGTAGAGCCCCTTGATGGAGGGCAGGAAGAGAGATTATTCCCCTCTCTGCCTTCAGGGTACCACAGTGGGGTCTGCCTTCTGTGGCCACTGCCGCCACTTGCTCTGTGCCCAGGGCAAGTGGCAAAATAATCCCCCTTCCGCCCCCCTCTCCCACTGGCATCTGGTGAAGGGGGCTTATTCTACTGTTTGCTTCGGGCACAGAGCAAGTGGAGGCAGTAGCCACGGTGGGCAGACCCTGTTGTGCTGCCCTGGGGGCAGAGGGGGAATAACACCAATCCCTACCCCCACAAGGAGTAGTAAGGGGGGAGTGACTGTGACAGGGATAGGAGTTTCATGGAGTACAAGCCTCTTCTTGGTGGGGGTGAGGATGAACACAGGCTACTTTAATTTTGTTGACTTTAACAAAGCATTTGCTTAAAGCCAAGTTGAGCTGACTTACTTGATTAAGGAATGTATTTAATGCTTTTGTAATTGCAGTGTTACTGACTCTTGCTTTCAAGTGATAACTTTAAGTATTTCAGTAAAGTTGGTTATCTGAGGCACTTGAAAAGTTTTACAGATTATTTAGTACACTTTTATATAAAAGTTTTGCTATGGTTTTTATTTTGTAGCTTTGTGGTCCAATTTCAATGGACAGCTAATGACTTTGGGAGCTATGGAAGTGTTCAGCATAAAACTCTTAAGATCAGGTGTTTTAGTCTCTCTATATATGTTATTTAAAAAAACAGAATTTTAGAGTATCTGCAGGAAAACACCACAAGCAATATTTTCTGTGGATTATGGACAGATGTACATGTGAAATGCTTCAAATACCACCCTAATCTGAAGTGCTCCTAATTTAGAGCACTTCAGTACTGCACAAATGTATAGGTCCTTCCCAGCTAAGGCATTTCAAGTACTGGAGCTTAGGCCTTTGAGGCACTCCATAGCTAGGAGACTTGCAAGCAGGCATCCTAGCATGCCTCTTGACCATGTTCCCCCAGAACCTTCTGAGGACAACCAAGGGGCAATGGCAGTCTTATGGGATTTTTCCCCCGAAGGCTTTGTGCTTCCTGGGCCTATCAGTTCTATTTCAAAAGGACTGCTCAGTTTCACATGCATCACCTCAGAGGAAACAGAGGATATATATGTACCATCTGCGTATCCTTCCATTTTTCACAGAGAAGCACCTCAAGGTATCCTCTGTACAGCTCTGCTCCTGGAAGAAAGTTTTTGGTTACCTGGCCATGGTGACCATCCTCCTCTATGGCCAAATGATGTGCCATAGAATGGAAACTCTAAGCACTTAAAAGGTGCCTCAAGGTGTTGTATTCTCTGCCCATCTGAGACCTATGTGTCAGGGGGAAAAGAAATAAGGAACTCCATGGAAATCAGATTTTTCTGGGACCATATGCAGTCCATGTATTTCCTGGAGACAAACAGTGGCTATTGGGCACAGTGTGCTGAAGATTTGGGATGGTGAGCAGTGACAGCAAAACTTCAAGATAAGCAGGGCTACCTTCCTGGAGATCCACATTGAGGTGGCCCCATCATTCCAGAAGGAAGCTGCCAACATGAGGATGCCCATGACCACCCAGTGGCATGGTGGCAGTTGCCATCTGTAAGATGGCAACCCCCAAAATCCTCTGGTTTGTCACCAACCATTCCACGATGAGCAAGGCCATAGTGGGATCAGCTATGTAGGACCGATACCACACCATCCAGAAGATTTTGGTGTTACACTTCCTTCAACCTCCCCAATCCACAGGAGGTCAGAGCCAGATCTACTTGAATGGACTTTTCTGAACAGAATTGGTGCCGTCAGTGCCACCTACACTGCCATCCTGTAATCAGTGCACCAGACCCTGAGTATTTCAGCTTCAAGGGATAGTTCTCTATTGTGTTGCAGGATGTTGTGAATCACTGAGGATGGATCAGCTACATGAAACCAAGGGATTATCAAGGTCCACAATGCCAGACACTTCAGAGATTCTTATCTGGTGCCTCTGATGATAGCAGGAGATTTGCCTTTTGTGGTCCCAACATAGAAAGGGGACCTGGCTTACATGCCCGTGGCTTGTGAAACCCTACATAGGAAGGAACTCTTCAACTGCTGGCTGAGCAACTGCTGGATGCTTCTGAAGTACTCTATTGCCAGAATGACCTGACAAGTGACAGAGAACCCCTAAACAGTAGTCTTCTAATGGCCCTGGAAAAGTTTACAGAGTGTTTCTTGTTGTTCCCCACCAAAAGAATGTGGTGTGTCCTGTTACACTGAGTATGAATAGGCTGAATAGGAGAGACGCTAATTCTGTAAGCAACCTGAAATCCACAATCAGACCTGCAGGTGACCACACAAGGTTTTGATAGCATTCTACAGTCCTAATGGCCCCCTTAATAGTACCCCATTTCCCAAAGTGCCTGGAGGCCACACAAGTTTCTTTTGATTACTCCCACTAATACAAAGGTGCTCAGTCCCAAAGCTTTGCCCTGCCACATACTAGGGATTTGGCAGTTGGCACTTTTGGGTGCAGCCTTGACCCAGTATCACTCAAATCTGGATTCAGGTTTTGTCTAAGCCATTTGATGGCATGGTGGTTGAGTGATGCTGCTGTAGTACATAGTTTCATAGATGTTAGGGTCAGAAGGGACCTATTAGATCATTGCGTCCAACACCCTGCCCTGGGCAGGAAAGAGTGTTGGGGTCAGATGACCCTAGCCAGGTGTCTGTCCAATCTCCTTTTAAATACCTCCAAGGAAGGGGACAGCACCACCTCCCCTGGAAGCATATTCCATATTTTGGGAACCCTAACTGTAAAGAGTGTTTTCCTGATGTCCAATCTAAATTTGCTGTCTTCCAGTTTGTGGCCATTGTTTCTAGTTACCCTGATGGGTGCCCTAGTAAACATTGTATCCCCTATTTCTTGCTGACCCCCCATAATGAGTTTGTGGGCTGCCATGAGATCACCTCTTAGCCTCCTCTTGTGGAGGCTGAAGAGGTTTAGGTCTCTCAATCGGTCCACGTAGGGGTTTTTTTATAGGCCTTTAACCAGACGAGTGGCCCTCCCCTGAACCCTCGCCAGGCCATCCACATCCCTCCTGAAGTGTGGTGCCCAAAACTGGACGCAGTATTCCGGCTGCAGCGTGACCAGTGCCGCATAGAGTGGAAGTATCACCTCCCTAGACCTGTTTGTGGTGCACCTACTTATGCAAGAAAGGGTATGGTTAGCTTTACTTATTACCTCATCACATTGGTGACTCATGTTCGTTTTGGAGTCAACTGCTACTCCAAGATCCCTTTCCGCAGTTGTGCTACTTAGAATGATACCTTCCAGGCTGTAGGAGTGTTGATGATTCTGCCTTCCCAGGTGCAACACATGACACTTATCTTTGTTAAACTGCATCCTATTCTGTTCTGCCCATTTCCCCAGCCTGTCCAAATCAGCCTGGATTCACTCCCTGCCATCTAGTTTGTGTTCCTCCCCCTATAGTTTGGTGTCGTGTGCAAACTTGGACAGGGTGTTTTCTCCTCCCTCATCCAAGTCACTAATGAAGATATTGAATAGTACCAGTCCCAGGACAGAGCCTTGGGGGACTCAGCTACCTACATTTCTCCAGGTAGAAACCGACCTATCCACCACCACTTTCTGGGTGTGTCCCATAAGCCAGTACAGGTGATCTCTGACCAGTAAAGTTGGATTCCTGCTATGCAGACATTCCTTCCAGGAGGCTGGACCTTGGCATTCTGCCTGACTGGTCAGGAGAGATGGTAATGGGTCAAGGATATGGGACAATGGTAGGACATACAGTTCTGATAATGGCAGGACTGATGGAGAGATGCTGGAAGGATTGTAGACTGGTCCTCTCCATGGTCAGTGCCATGCAAGCTATCCTGTCCCAAGGCCTGCTGCACAATCCCAAACTGGAAAGGGACTTACAAGGATCCTCATGTCCTCTCCACCCAAGGAGCTGTACTTGGATTGGGGTTTGGGCTGCAGCTTCCTCATAATTCTCCAGATCCATGTAACCACTGTCATTGGAGAGCTTTGGGTCCAGCCCAGAGTCAATGATGAAGCATCCCTTGCAATGGTCCATTGGAACTCCTCTTGGTAAGGGCAAGTTATCTGCCAGTCACTCAAAACATGTCTGTTCTCACAAGCTGTCTTATACTGTGTCTTCTGGACCTTCTTCTTGGCTTGGTCCTGACTCCAGTCCTGGTTGTGGCTGCAAGTTGCCATCTCTGCTATGGCACTATGTATGATCTGAACCTTCACTTTTTAGAGCACTTTAGACACATTTGGAGTAGTACATACTTTTTATCTGTCTATATAGCCTGAGAAATCTATCTGCACTTCAAATTTTAGGATGGTAGATTTGCAGAAAAGCAATAAAATCTGAATTGTACATGTGCATATACAAAGACAGCAAGAAAAAAAACCCTGCCTTTCCCAGTTATTTTCTTTTGAAAAGCAAGAGTCAGGATGCAACACACAATTTCAGCTTTGTCTTGATTAATTTAGGGCGGTATGAAGTACACCATTCTGAAAATATGCTAAAACAGTAGGTTGGGGTAAAATTCTTTTCTTAGGCCTGCATAGCACATGCATAAATGGAAAATGTTCTTCCTAGCATTGAATAAATTGAGAGAGGTAGTTAGCTGTTAGTCTCCTAATGGAAGTCGAGCAGAAGGTACGGCAGGGTGTGAAGTGCTATTCTGCACTACCGTCTGCATTCATAAATGGGAGATCTTTATATATAGGTTGGGAATATCAAAATTTAAGCACTTCCATGTGGTAAATTTTACTCCTAGTCTGCGCCTTTAAATGATTACTTTAAAGTGCTGAAAATGTTGAGGCAGGTGAATGGAGTTTGCAGAACTCTGTAGGCTTTTCCTATTTTTCTTTCTCGCTTCCTAGTCTTTTCTCATTGCAGAAAACTGAAAACATTCTCTAGAATTTATATATTTTTTTCTTTCTAGATCCCCCAGAATGGGATTACTCTACCCCTTAATGTTACTCTGAAATAGGTTCTACTGGTTTAGTGTATAATTTTCATTGTGATTTTCAGTGCTGCAATTAAATGGCTAATTGAACAATTTATAATACATATGCCTAATTGCTTCTGCAAGAGGTTAACTGTGAAAGGAAGAGAAATTTAGCATAACAGTGTTACCTAGGTTACCCTTCATTGACTAAAGCCAGGGAGATTTTGTTTGCTTTTCTGTTTATAGGCAATTAAACTCTTGAAGATGTTTTAATATGAAATTTTCTTTGATGTTATAACTAAGATGTCAACCAAAGTATAAAATTCTCCAGTATAAAGGACCTCCATGTTATGCATATCTCTAGAAAAACAAATTTACTCTCTACTTCTTTTTTCTATAAATTTTCTCAGAGAAATGTAACAGCAGGTTATGTTCTGGGGTCTTTATTAAATGAAACAGAACAAAACAAATACTAGTTTTCTCAAAACATACATTCAGTACTATTCAAAAAGTAAACAGGAATCTTAATCTGTCATTTCTATTTATAACAGCATAAGGATTTTTGAAGCAATTTTTATTTAAAAAATAGTAAAGCTGTGTAAAATGCTAGCTGTACAGGAGAAAGCATCCAGTTGTTCACTGGACCAATTTTTGAATGACACCAAAAGGAGTACAGTGAAAGGGCAAATTTAAACACAAAACATAAGGTTATAATTAAGGTAGTTAAATGTGAACTTTCAAAGTATACTTTCAAGTATACTTTATTGTCCCAGATTAAGGACAATAAGAAGTCCTTTTTTAAATACATAGGGGGCAAAAAGAAGGTCCCGGGTAATGTGGGGCCCTTGCAGGACGCGTTGGGAAATTTGGTCGTCACACCAGACGACAAAGCTAATATGTTTAATGATTTCTTTGCCTCCGTCTTCCTAAGTAGGGACCAGAACAGC
>NW_017729024.1:22310107-22311915 GCF_001723915.1 Gavialis gangeticus | reverse complement strand
TCGTTTGACCCCAGTACTCTTTCCTGCCATGGCAGGGGGTTGGATTAGATGATCTTCTCAGGTCCCTTCCGACCCTAGAAACTATGAAACTATGAAAATCATTAAATGCTTTCCAATTAGAGTATTTAAAAATTAGCATTTTAGATGTATTAGTTTGCCCAACTGGGTTACACTTGAGGCTACTAGAGAGCTACAGGAAGAAATTATGGCAGCAATGCAGGCAGTAATGTTCTAGCATGTTTCTCAAAATATATATTTGTAATTAAATATTGTAGAATAAGAAGGTAACCTAGTTCATAAAAGCTGGATGGATACAATAGAGTTGGCAAACTAACTTTGTGATCAAGGAAGTCAAATTAAATAGGTAAACTTAGCTCCCTCCCAACTCATACCGCGTAGTATTTTTCCCCAAAAAACAGTTCTCCAAAATTGGGGTGTCTGTCTTAACCAAGGGAGCTGGTTTACTTTGCTGGAATAGAAGCATAGAGACAGGGGGCACTTGTACATGTGATGGTGGGGCCACGTACATGTGACAAAAAGCAACACGAAATTGTCATTTGTGTAACATAATGATATCACCATGTACATGTGAATGATTTTTTTTTTGTGTAAAAATTTATTTGAGCATGGCAACTTAGACCACCTCTGTATTTTACTTTGATCGGGACAAATTGTCCTGTTGTGGATTAAAACAAAATTGTGCACGTGTACAGGTCTGGTGGCAGGGATGATGCATGGAAACTTGGGCTTGGCAGGCTTCCAGCACCCCGTGCACTGTTCCCACCACCTTCTCTGGCCACCAACACACTCAGCTGCCCTCCTGCTGCCTTCTCAAACTGCCCCAGGGGCAAGCCAGCCTATTCTCGGGCAGGTGGCAGGGACAGTGCATGGGTCGCTGGAAGCCCACCAATCCTGAGCTACCACAAACACTCCTGGATTTTTTTTTTTCTTTCTTTGCAGAGCCTGCTCACCTCTCCCGCAGCCGGGGGGTGAGCTGCCAGTGGCCCAGCTGTGAGAGGCCTGGTCTTTCCCTCCACAGTGGCAGCTACCCCTGAGGCCACCTGGGTGAGCTGCTAGTGAGCAAGTGCCACCTGGGGGGCACCACTGCCGCAGAGGGAATGTCCAGGGCCTCCTGCAGCTCAGGGGCCACCGGCATTTCTCCCCCAGCTGTGGGAGAGGCAGGCAGGCTCTGCCAGAAAAACACCCAAACAGGCCCCTCGCTGCTTTTTTTTTTTCTTTCTGGCAGAGCCTGCCCGTGCTGTTTAGGGGGTGGGATGTGGTGAGCTGACGGTCTGCTGTCACTGTTCCATCACAGTGACAGAAGTCCCTAAATTGAAATGGTGGGTCACAATTAAAAACCCACAAATTAAAAACCCACCATTTGAATTTAGGGGAACCAAACACCCCAAATGTGTACAAGTGCCCAGGATGCTCTAGTGCCTGGCACTTTATTCTTGCTGCTTGCTGGGCTAGAAAGAAATCCAGTATTAACCTTCTCACTGGCAGTAGCTTTGGGTGGAGCAGCCCAAAGTTGTTACCAATTAGTGGCTATGAGAGGGTTAACGTTGGAGCTTGTGCCTGAAGTCTTCATTGAATTACCTGAGGGCAAATGAGCTGCTGCATGCAGTCAGCCATGATCCTGGAAAAATCTTTTTTCTCTATATTCTGCCTTCCAAAAACAGTGTTTGTGTTTGGAAAGTATATGACGTATGTGAGAAAATATAGCATTCCCTGAACACCGCTGCCATGTGTTTATGAAGAAATATTTCTTCTGCTGACTTCCTTCACCTCTTCATTTCTGCCATTCT
>NW_017729024.1:22301651-22305107 GCF_001723915.1 Gavialis gangeticus | reverse complement strand
TCTGGGACTCAGACATGTGTTTCTGCGTGGGGTGGGTAGGGATGGATTATTGGTTTGATCTGGGACACACTGTTTCTGCCATTCTCTTATCTTATTGTCTTTCCCCTACTGTCTTTCATTTCCTAAACCATATTTATAGTCCTTCTTTATACTTAGCCTGTGTCTGGTATTCAGTAGGGCTGTGTGAAATGCCACCATTCCATTTCAACTTGTGTTTCAAGATTTTGATGGAACAGCATTTCATTTAGAATTTCGTTTCAGTTTGAAACTCCTGTTCCATTTTGTTTCATTGAAACAGTGATGCTGTTTTGAGGCTGTTTTGATGTGTCGCCCATAGACTATAATGGAGAAGCTCGAAACAGCCTCTCTCATCTGGCCTGCAGATAGGGGCACAACCCCCGGGGGGCTGCGGGGCCTGTGCCAGTCCTCCTGGGATTGCGGCCCCCATCTGCCTGCCAGATGTGGGAGGGATGCCGCCTGGGACTGGACTGGGGAGATGGGGAAGGGAACTGAGCCCCGTTGCTCAGTTCCCCTCCCCAGCACTGGGACTGATCAGGGAAGGGAACTGGGGCTGAGGTGAGCCTGCCATCAGGCTGGGGAAATGAACTCAGCCCAGCTGGGCTGAGTTCTCAATCCCAGCGTAACCATTGGGCTGGTGAAACGAACTCAGCCCAGCTGGGCTGAGTTGCCTTTCCCAGCCCGATCGTAGGGCTGGGAAAGGAAACTGAGCGATCGGGCTCAGTTCCCTTCTCCAGTCCGACTGCAGCACGGGGGAGGGGAACTGAGTTGGGGCTCAGTTCCCTTCCCCTGCACTGTGATCGGCCTCCCACAGCCAGCTGCGGTTGGCAGGGAGAGCCAGGGCTGAGCCTGGAGCCACTGGGAGTCCAGCCCTGGTTCTCCCCTGTCTTCCACCACCTGGCTGCTTCAAAACTCGAAACATTTCAAACTAGCCTCATTTTTGTTTTGAAGCCCTTTGTTTTGTTTCAGTTTCTCCGTTTTGAGCTCGAAATGAGTCAAAACAGTGTCAAAATGAAACAGCCAGCGTAATTTCGCACAGCCCTAGTATTCAGTGTTCTGTTTCTTTCTTCCTTTAGGTTATTCTCTCATATTCTATGCACACATCTTTTTTCATGATTTTAGTAATGATTTAAAGTGGATATACATCTCACCTTCTTTGTGCTGAACACTAAGGATAGTTGAAACCGTTATTTGTCTACAGAGGGAGGATTTGGTTTATACTATTCCTGCAGTATTTCAGGAGCCCAAATTATTATGTTAGAAGTATTCTGTATGCTCCTTGTTTTCCATTATTCAGAAATTTTTTATATAGTTTTACTTAGCCATGTTAACAGTATATTTTAAGGGTTTATTGAAACACTGTTTGTGTTTTGCTTAAATTACTTTGTATTTTTTTCCCCAAAAGGATTTAACAACTCTGAACGAACATGTGACAAGGAATTTATAATACGCAGAGCAGCCACTAATCGTGTCCTGAATGTCTTGCGTCATTGGGTCTCCAAACATTCTCAGGTACTTTTCAATTCCATGTGTACATCTGACTTTCAGTTACACTTTCTGTGATTTGCATGTGGAAAGATGCATTTTGAATCATTGTGTCTAGTCATAAGATTTCTTACCACTTTGGCTATAAAATAGTATTAAGCAGTGCTGCTGTTTAGCAGTAGTCAAACCTGAAGTCAAACTGCATAGTGCTGTGCAGGTAACATGGAAGCTTATTTTGTTAAAATGCATTATTGGATAAATGAGAAATCCTTCATCTAGCCTTGCAAACCTGACCTGGGAACTTGTTCAGATACAAAAATTCTAAAATATTATAACAGCAATATTGTACTCATGGACATTAAAATATACATGAGAAAAACGCTGAAAGAAATCTACAGAACACCTATATTTGCTGTAATAAGTGAACTACAAATTACTTTAGGAACATAGGACTTGTAAGCACATTCAGTCATTGTTCTAGTAGTTCGATACCCTGTCTGACATACCTAGCGCCTTACAGTACTACTTCTTGAGAGGCAGATAAATCTCCTTAATCCAATTGCACCAATGTTCTATAAAGTGAGTGTAATTTATTATTTCCTGATTTCTGTATCCTAATGAGTCTTGCCTATTTTTCATTTATTTCAGACACTGTCCTAATAATGAACAAGTTGAGTGGTCAGTCTGGTGGTCAGTCTGCATAAACTAAATATTTTTGGTTCAAATACATTTATGGCATGTACAGAAATTATCTGTGCTTGCATATGTTCATGTTTTGTGAACCTAGCAAGATAGAAAAGAAACTTGAGCCTGCACCATTCACAGGCAGAACCTTGTGCAATACATCACAGGATCTGGGTCTTGGTATGTGTGACTAAAACTGCATTGAACAAAAAAACAGCCTAACTGGCATACAGGATTTCATTCACAATAATGTCCTTGAAGGGGTTTATGGTCACATGAAACAAATGTGGGATTTTGCAGAGTGTACTTAAAGACAAAATTCCCAGCTACCATTTTAGTTACTACAAAAAAAGCTAATCAAAGAAGGAAAAAAATACCTGGAAGTTTAGGAAACATGTCTGTAAGCCCCAGTTAAATGGTTTCACCTAGGCAATGACCATTTTGTGACTGAACTGTTGCTGGGCCCTAACTAATTAAGGAGCCTTGATCTTTAATTTTGTTTTTTCATTGCACATTTGGCTTCAGCAGCCCCTCATATCAAACTCCATTCCCCTTTTCCCAGTTAAAATTGTTGGAGAATGTAAACATAAAAATGCCTGGGTAGGAAATGGGGCAATAGCATTAGAAATAAGGGAGTTTATTTTTGATTTAGGAAGTCCAAAGGGGCTATGAGGAGTTCTTTGATCTGCAAGGAACTTAAAGCGCAGGGAAAACAGAAGAACTTACAAAATTTCTGAATTCAGCAACTGTAGTTGGTCCAGCAAAAAACAAACAAACAACAACCCTTTGTCTCTTCTCTTTCTGTCAAATATTTGAGAGGGAGTTATAAAAACATTTAAAATGGAAACCTAATTGTAAACCTTACATATGGAGTTATGGCTGTCTGTTCTGTGAACTTTTATTCATGCATAACTGGCATAATCAGCTGATGTTCCTCATGTGGGATTTTGCTACCTGAAATAAGACACTGTTTAATCCTCACACTTTGCTGATCAAGCAATTAGGTTATGTTAAACATTCCCTGTGAAAATGTTTGCACAGTGCCAGCCTCCTTCCCATAATTTCACGATGTATTTCAGACACTTCAAAGAAGACAGGAGTTTTCCAAAAGAGCTCAAGGTATAACTTCTCATGCTCAGTAAGATTTGAGGTGTTAGCTTCAGATTCATGTACTGGAGGGGGAAGGCTTCACTATGCTCACTAACTTAGCAAATGATAAGAAAGAAAAAGAAAGAAAGACTTTGACTTTTAAGTACTTTATTCAGGGGT
>NW_017729024.1:22280658-22301640 GCF_001723915.1 Gavialis gangeticus | reverse complement strand
GTCCGGTGCGTCCAAAGCGGAAGGAAGAAAGAAAGAAAGAAAAAAGAAAAAAGAAAAACCCTGAAAAGCTCACTTTGCTTTATGAGTCCCAGGTAATGCCATTTGGACAGTGCTGGGAGTTAACAAAGATATTTTCTTATAATCCCTATGTGAAGCCAGCATAGTGTGCATCTTGCGCGGGGTGGGGGGAAGGAGGGATGGGTGGGGACAGCAGCTCCAGATTCATTGAGAAGATTTCTCTTTTCTTCAAGGTCAGGAGCTTTGTATTTGGGGCACTAGTCTGAGATTCTGTTGCTGTGTGATTAGTACTTGGTGATTGGTACCTGGTAAATAAATAAATAAATATTACATATAGTGATGACTGTATTTGGTTAGGTAATGGGGTAGTCCAGGGACTAAGGCAATATCAGAATCTAAGACGGGTGCGCACTGATTAAGCAATGGGCAAGCTGTCCTGCACCTGCAGATATTCATTACTATACCAGGATCCCACCTTAACACCTTTTGGGCATCCAAAACAATAGGAGGAGGGACTGTGTACAAGAACAGCTAGAGTCTAATTCTCTAGGGCAGCATTCAGCCACATAATCATGAAATCATTCTGTCTCTTGCAGTTCCCCTGCCTTATTCACCACTTATCTTCCACCTTCTACAATTACTGAGGCAGTGGTCCTGCTCGTGAAATTCCTTCAGTACACAACTCTGATTCATTCCCAGAATCTGTCCACCCTATCCATTAAATGAGGCAAGCAGCCTGTGGAAGAAAGTGTCTTGTAATTTAAAGACTTTATTATAGCACGCACAAACAATGGGGCTGAATAAGTTTGCGTGTGGCTTTATTTGGACAGATTTTCACAGGGACAACAAAAGGCATAGTCCTGACAACTTTCAAGTCCCTGTTCCAAAGCAGGGTTGTATTTAAGTTATTCTGAAGGTCACCAGAATTTTGGTAACAATGCAAATTGCCCTTTTTTTCTATCTGTAGTCAAAGGGCTGGTTGAATCACTTCAACTAAAGCTTTGCAAAAAAGCTGGCATAGAAAATTTCAGCCCAAATAGTTAAAGTTTGCCAAAAGTTATAAGCAACTGAAAAAGGGCGTTATAATGACAGGTGCCTGGCTGCAATTCCACCTATTAAGTCCTTATAATTTTATGTTTCTATTTGAATGAGGGCTTTAATGCTGAAAAATAGTTTTGTTGTATGTTTTATTTTGTTTTAAGCAAATGTGTTTACAACCTTTCAACACCACCTCTTTATACCTCCCTGACCACTCCCTCTTCTTCCTTCCCCCTCAAAAGTTTAAATAACATCAAATCTTCTCATATCACAAAAATAGTGAAACCTTTTCAATTGTTAGACATAAAATTAAGAATTTACCCACAATGTTTGCACCAAGATTTCATTGGTTATGTGTGGAATCTAAATGGCTAGAATTTCAGTAGACAGTTTTAGTAGTCTATTATTACTCTGTCTCATGGTAATGCATACAAGACCCAACCTCATAGTGTAGTTACTATATAAGCATATAGCAAGGAGAGTGTCCCTGTTCCAATGAATGTCAAACTGGTACTGCCATCTCTGAACTCACCATTATATTAAATACTGTTAATTAACCTAGTGGTAAGAATGCTGGAAGTTGTCAGATCCTCATCTATATAGACCATCTGCAAGTACACTTTAAACCGGTGATAACATCAGTGAGAACTTCCTGAGATAAACACAGCCAGTAAGTGAAAAATTTCTCTTAGCACATAGTTATAAATAAACAAACTCTAGGTTATTTTGGCAAAGGGAAAAGAATTGGCCAAATGTAAACATGAGGAGCCTGCTAACAGGCTCCCTTTAGCAACACCTAGTGATGCACTTTTTGTTGGGCTGTCAGTGTAATCAGTAGAAGTGCTTTTTATGAAAGGCTTATTACTTAGTTGATGATGTTTAGTAAAGTGCATGCTCAGGGCTAGAAATTATCATAAATGCTTCCCTAAGATTATAAATATGCAGTGCTGGAAGGGACCTCCTGGACCTTCCATGTTTTCTTTGATTTTTAACTCATGATTTTCTTTGATTGTTTTAAAAAAACAAAAACTCCTTAAAGATGGAACTTGGTAAGTTTAGAAGGAGAGTTTCAATGTCATTTTCTGCAGTAGATGGGGACTGAACGTCTTGAGCCAAGATGTCCCTTCCTATTATTAGACTTGTTAGGCATGTCACATACAAAGGTGCTGGAGCTTGCAGGACTGACACACATAAAAACCACTATCAAGAGGAGGAGGTTTGGCCATGTTAGGAGAATGGGAAGAGACCATATCCCCAAGAATATTTTATACAAAGAGATTCGAGACAGCTCTAGAAAGCAGGGTCACACTCTATGGCAGTAACATGATATGTGCAAAAATTATATGAAGTCATTCAACATCCATGTAGAAAGATGGGAAGAGTGCACAGAATCTTGTCCAATCTGGAGGAAACTTCTGGCACTAGGTGCAGCTCAGCATGAAGGGGCTTTGATCCAGAGGATAGGAGCAGAGCAAGAAAGAAGGAAGCAGCCTGCTGCAAACTTGGACTCCAACTCAGACAGCGCATAGATCTGTAAAACTTTTAACAAGCTGTGTCACTCTTGAATTGGACTTATCAGCCACAAGCAGATTTATCAGGCATCTGAGTAGACCTCTTACATGTACACCATGATCCAGAGAATAAAGAGTTGCCTATATATAGGCATGATCAAAAAATATCCATGTCACTACTATTATGGAGAGAATTTCAATGGAAGACAATCGTGGATTTCTTCTATAGCTAACATCACTAATGAAGTGAACTCAAACAACCGCAACCTCTGTTAGGATGTCAGGAAACAACCACAGTCCCAGTGTTATGATCAGATAGGAACATGGGACTAGAAGGGGCTTTCTGAGCCATCAAGTCCAGTCCCCTGTGTTCACAGACAACCATTTATCCAAGTATTCCTTAAATAGCTGCTTCAAACCCTCGCACACAATTCCCAGGCATGAATCAGAAACATGAAGAGCCCTTTTGAAAAGGGTAGAATACAGATCTAAAAAGTAAATAAATACAAAACCAGAGGAGATGTGAGGGCACTCCCAGTATCTTGTGACTGTAATAGCAGCGAAGCAATTGGTTAATACATGCTCATAAGATGTCAGGAAGAGAACCATGTCCTGCACAAAAAAGGAAGGCAAAACCCCCACAAACCCTAAAATGCTTGAGTTTTCTAATTACCAGCAGGAGAATCAGCATACTTCAGTCATAAAACCCCACTGCTGTAGTTGAGACCAACATCCCAGTGCTTTAGTCCAGTCAAAATCAGTTGGAGCAGAACAGGCCTTTGGGCTAGTGTCACTCAGGCTCACTGGTTTCCGTTACCAACAGGCCATCAGGGAGTGTTCTGAGTCCGTAGACTGAATGACTTGGTACCCAGGTACAGCTGAGTGAACTGGAGGGGGTTTTTGGCATGAGTCTAAAGTAGGGCTTGAACTTGCACTTCTAGAGCAATAGTGAGACACTGAATTGCTCTGCTATTGCCTCCCAATTCTTCAGAGGAAAGCAAATTTTATATATATATATATATATATATATATATATATAAAAAAAATCTCCAGAAGCTGCTACTATTCACAGGAAGCAATACTCTCCAAAATCTTTGTAACAGCAAGAAAGATCACTTGTTCAATTCAATGTATTAAGGATTTTAGCTGAAATCCATGCTCCCGAAAACAACATAACAGGCATACATCCATAATATAAATTTAAACAGAAAAGCAAATATAATAAAATAGGGGCAACCATTATAAAAACATTATTCCTACTCCAAGAACTAACACAATCAAGTACAAATATGGCGATAAATCAGACCATAAATCTATAAAAATGTTGTGCATAGGTCCACAATTAACAGTGAAAAACAAGTACAGTAATAAAGTTTATTGGTCATATCAACAGTAAAGGAAGTTTAGCTCTGATCGCTTCAGTCTTATAAGCAAAAATTGCAACACGGTTTACTAAATAGGGATCTGTTTGCTGGAGGAGCCACATTAATTTCTCTCTGTTTGAGCAGTATGTCAGTTTCTGCAAGAACAGTGATAAATACTTTCTCCTTATGCCGTTATAGAAAGGATATTCTAAAATATAATAAATAGTGTCTTCCAAAACTCATAGACAGGCTGGACAGCATCTTTTTGCCCTTGGAATGGAAAGTCTACATCCAGCTATAACAGCTGTGGGCATCTGTTTGGTCCTGAGTTTAGTCAAAGAGATTCACTATTTATTATTGTGATCCAGCTATAAATACCTTTCTCCCCCCGAATCTAATTTCCAAAGAATATATAGAGGGGCAGTGCAAGTAGCCCTGGCCACTGGAAAATCATTCTGCCTGGCAATATCTCAGAACCTGTGGAAAACCCAGACCTTTTCTATGGGGGAGAAGAGTCTTTCATTGTCTTTGACATAGTGTCTCATCCTGCAAAGTACAAAAGTGTGGGAAAGAAAAGCTAGCCAGGAACACTGAAGAGAAGAGGGGTTATTGATGTTTTAGGCATGCTAAGTGCCTAAAACACTTAGAAGGCACTAAGTAGAAGGCATGCGTAATGTTGTTGTACCTGAGGGTGTAAAAATAGCTCTGCCTTTGCATTCTCACTGGGTTGACAGTAATCCTCAATCCACTTTAAATGTGATAGAGTCTATGAAATTATAATGATAATATTTTGTATTATTGTTATGCCAAGAATATGCTAGGTCAGGAGTCAGCAACCCCTGGCATGCATGCCAGCGTGGCACAAGAAGGAATTTGTCTTGGCATGCATGCCTTAGGGTAGACGGTGGGGAAGGAGCTGGTGCTGCACTGCCACAACAAGGATTGAGCCCCTTGCAGCTCCCCCACTGTTTGCTCCAATCCGTGGGTGTATCTGCCGCCAGCAACAAGCCAGGCCAGGGCTCTGCAGACCTTGGTACAGTGGCTTGCAGCCTACTGGCTGCCTGCCACAGCCAGCCCAGACTTTGGGCAGGCCCCTGCTGCCCACCACAGTGCTGGGCTGCTTGCAGCAGGTGTGGGGAGGCTGCAAGTCACTGCATCGAGGTCTGTGGAGCTCCGGCCCAGCTCGTTGCTGGTGGTGGGTGCGTGTGCACCTCGCAGCAGGTGGCAGGGAAGGAACCAGGGCTGCACTGCTCCAACAAGAATCAGGCTTCTCCCAGCTACCCCATCATCTGTCCCTGACACACCAACATCTTACAAGTCAATGTTGGTGTATTTTTGGCACTGGCCAAAAACAGTGCCAACCCCTATGCTAGGTGCTATATAAACACAGAAGAGCATGCAGTCAATGTCCATAAAAGTCCAGATAAATAATATGAGCAACAGATAAATGTACAAGTAAAACAGCTGAAAGGATGGTAGTCTGATTAGTTAACTGCTTTCCCCCTAACTGCAGCTATCTTTTTGCCCTCCAACCTCTCAAATAAATCAATCTTTATTGCCATTGCTCATCCCATTATGCCCTTCCACTTTCCCAGAACTTAAATTAATTGTTAGCATGTCAGATCTCCATGTTAATGAAAATGTTTGGAATTGGGACTAATGTGACTTTACCTACCCTTTCCCATTGCTTACAGATTCTTGATGGGGACTGGGGGTTTTTGCCTCTGTTGGACTATAAAATTAATTAGCTTTATAGAGTAACAGTAGAACCATATAAAAATAAGGCTCCAAGACTTATTTTTTAAGCATTTTTATTTGGTTACCCAAACAAGAATGACATTAAAATATACCAGGTGGTATTATCTGCAGGTTCCTGTAAGCAGAATGTGAGTAAAATTAACAATTAGGGCTATTCGGAGAGAATTTATATTACTGAAGCTGTTATGTTCTTCTGAAATCTTTTAAAGTAATGGCAAAAGAAAGGATTCTTCATTATTTTTAAAAACTTAGGTTAGACACTGTCAGAGCTGCACTTTAATTCTCAGCGAATATATATTGATAACACTGCAAGCGTTGCCCTTTTTAGTAGGGAGAAGAGCTCATTAATGTCTCCAGGCAATCTCAAAACATAGATACAAGTTTGGCAAAAACATTTATACAAATAATGTGACATGTAACTTTTACTTTTGCCAAAATGAGCAAGGAAATCAAATTTCTACTGTCCTTTTTTATGAAAGGTAAATACTTTAGGTTTTCACATATTTATTTACATTTTATTCTGTTTTGTTGTTGTCATTGTCATTGTTGTTCTCTTCCCCTTATACTTCCAACTCAAATTCCTTATCTTCTCTGTCTTTTCTACAACAACTAAAAGCTTTTCTGCCCAGAATAACAGTATGTTTTTGTTTATATTTTGTTTCTGAAATGTAATTGGGAGGAACAGTGTGGGTTTCTTGCATGTCAGCACAATTGCTGGGACAAGCAGTTACTATGGGAGCAAAAGCCTTTGCTAGCTTGACGGGAAAGAAGAGGATATGTGAGGACAAAACTCCCACTGGCTTCTGTGAGAGAAGTTAAAAATGGGAGGGGAAAAATGAGGCATAGGATAAACTCTCTGGGATGTTTTTAATATCCTAGTAAAGTCTCACAGCTTCCTTTTTTATGTAATGACACTTTTTTCTTTTTTTGTCTGAACACATTAAATTGGACTTTTTCTCATTCTGCAGAAACCAGTTTATATATGAAGTATTGTATCAGACTGTATGAGCAGGAAAAATTGTCTGTATCACCAAAGAAGCTGGGCTTCTCTAAGAAGTGAAGAGCTGTGAGGTTCCCAGCTCTGACTCAATTCAAAACCTTTTTCTTTAGCCTCCTTTGAAAAACCTGGCTGGAATAAATCCATGGCATGTGACAAGCTAAAGATTGCTGTCAGCTAATCTCACTCGATTGTGGAGTAGACTAACCTCTGCGTTTTGAGACTCCAGTTCACCATATGCTGTCTGATTCCTCCCTTGCTCAAGAGAGGAAAAAATCTAGTACAAGTTGAGCTAGCTCAACTCTACCAAGTGCACAGAACGTGGATTTCTGTACTATAGTCGCTATCGCTGTTTAGCAATCTGAGAAATCAGGCACTTGTAATTAATAAAAGTATGAAGGATTGCACAGCTGGAGAAAACTTCATAGTTATGCATCAATAATTCTAATTAATTTCTACATTGTGATTGCCTGAGGCAATTTTATTTTAGTACAGTATTCATTAAGGTAGCAATTAATTTATATCGTCAACTTCTAGGTTAACATTTAAAAGCATAAAGTAGGAAATATGGCTGGTGGAAGTAAGCCAAGTTAAATGCAGAAACTTGCACAAATTGAAACTTTTGCTAGGTTCACATTTTTCTGACAAACCTGGGCTGCATTTTAATGAAGTTCAAACCTTTGACTCAAAAGACTGTAAAGTTACATGTAAAGTGACCCTTCTGCAAACTTCTTGAACTGAAAGAAGTATACAACACCTTCCAATTCTGATTATTGTAGCATGGTCCATTGTTGCAGACAGGCTAATTAACTTTGCCTTTCAGCAGAGCTAAGTAGTATAGCCACATTCACACTAAGCAGCAGCACTAATTAGCTGTCTTGAAGGTGACTATTGCTTCTGACCCAGAGCAGTAGTTGCATTTTTGTGGTTCTGGGCAGCATTGTGCTTCATCCTCTCAGCAGACATGATAGGTTAAGGAATAAGGCTTATTTATTTGGCAGTTCCTGCAGACATTTCGCAGGGAACCCTACTCTTTACAGAACAACCATACTAAGATCAGCTTTGAAACTGATAGTTGCTAATTCATTTCATAGTTGCTTGTTTTCATAGCTGCCTGCACACCTGTCCAACTTGGGGCCCTATGCTGCTGCAAAGTTTGCCACCGCTAACCATAAGCAGAATGCTGATTATAACTGCTTTAAAATGTGAGCTGGTAGTCCCATTTCAAGGAGTTCTTGGTGACACAGCCCCCTGTTGGACTGTCCTGGAAAATTTGGGACAGATGATCACTTTGTATGGTATGCTCTCTCAAGCACACACCCTCTATTGTAAATTGGGACCTGAAAAAAGGTATTTCTACATAATTGTAGATCGACTGAAGGAACCAGATATAAATGCAGTTACAATACACTGTTTTTCACATAGGCAAGGTACAGCCATTACACTTTTACTGGTATAAGTGATCAGACGTCAGTCTATATCTAGTTTAGTCTCCTTTGAAAATCCTGGCTGGAATGAAACCCTGGCATGAATCGGGATTTAGACACAAAACTAGTCTGTACCCATAACAGAACTGAAGTTTGGCACACATAGACTAGCTCAAAAATGGCTAAACCCGGTCTAAGATTTGCTTCTCCTGCCAAAAGGAAAAGGTGAGTTGTGTTTGCTACTGATGTAAACTACGCCACTTACAGAAAATGGCATAGCTTAGATTGATTCTGTCTTGGGCTTTTTGCATGCCTGTATCTAGCCATAGTAAGATAATTGCAAATATTTGCATAATTATACACCACCCGTGACCTACATATGTTTATATATAAACTATTAATGCCTTTGATTGTCGCTATACTCAAGGAAAAGGTTGCAAAAGTGTAAGTGTTTGATCATCCATGACTTTTCAGGGAGTGTGAGCTGCCCTCAGAATGGTAGCCAAGCATACAGTCAGTCAAACTAATTAGAGATACACTACACTCACTTCTGCTGGGGTCTGACAGGTCCTTCTTCAGTGAGTTGTTTTTGTGATGCAGTTAAACATTCTGACTCCCAGAATTTAGGGGCAGAGATGTCACAATTTCTGCAGTGTGACTTTAATCTGACAATGCCTACCGTAGATTCTTCTTTCAAGGTTTCTGTGAACTCTGGGGCTATAAAATGCCTCTATAGCAAAAGGTTGGTGTAGTGTGCGATCAGAATTATTTAATCATTTTACTAATGTAGCTTATACCTATAAACTAGTATTTGGACCGGAATGACAAACTAAAACTGATGTTATAGAAGTAAAATAGGCATTCTACCCAAACAATGGCACCTGCTTTGCACTTGAACCTAAATGAAAAGCAAAGCAATCACTCTTTTGAACTTAAGCCAAGGACAGGTCAGAACTACATTTTGCTTTCATATCTAATGATTATTTCTGTCACCTCTCCCTTCCCCATCCATGACTGTTAGAGTTTAGGTTAATGCACAGGAAACCCTCGCTATTTGTGGGTTCAGTATTCGTGGTTTCAAATATTTGCAAATGCTGAACCCGCATTTTAAATACACTTTTGTTCTTAAGAGGTATTTTTAATCCTTCATTTTGCTTTGCTTTTCCCTTCCCTTTCCCCACCAACCTTTGTTAACATTTCTTTGCAGTTTCTCTTCCCATGTGTCACTCCCCAGCCCTCCCCTCTCTCCATCACTACTTTAAAATTTCTGTCCCTTACCAACCTGCATTCCTGCTCTGTCTTTCTCTCTCTATCTCCTACCTTTCCCAACACCCTCTGAGTAGAAACAGATATTGCCTGATGTTGTATTTGTCCTGCCATAACAATTTATTTGTAGGACAAATGTGGAGCCAATAGACATCCCTGCTCTTTGTCGTGCCACATCAGTGGTGCTAATGAAGAGTGCAGCTGACATCTGTTTGTTGTGTGGTGGTAGGGTGCAGACATCCCTGAGCTCTGGGCTGCCCACACTCTTCCACCATGCCAGGCAGGTGCTCTGGGGGCTTGAGGCACCTGATCATGTGAGCCAGGATTAGGACTCTCAAGCCCCTGGAGCATATGCCTGGCTTTTCCTGCTTACAGAGATGCCCAGGGCACACGTCTGTAAGCAGTGAAATTGGAGTTCCCTTTCCAGGGGTATGTCTCTGGAAGTGGGGTAAATCTGCATGGCTCCCCACGTGGAGGTGTGGGACCCAGGAAATCCAGGACACCCCACATCTCATGCTAGGACACAAACTGACCCATTGGGTCCAAGTTGGGGGTGGGAGCATGGGACAGGGTAGGACTCAGTGCAGGTCCCAGCATGGGGGCACAGGGCCCTGGGAATTCCCTTGGGACTCACACCGACCTGTGTTTCAGATAGAGACACAGGTCAACATGGGTCTCAGCATAGGGCTGTACAGAAGTTGGTGAATTTCTGCCACCTCATGCCTTCTTGCCAATAATAGCAGGAGAAAATATTATTTGCAGGGGCTGAGGGCCATTGCAGGGCTGTAATGCATGAGCAATGGAGGAGCATGTGGCAGGGGTGCTGGGTGCAGTGCTACAGCAGCGGGGCATGGCAGTGGTGCTGGGTGCTGTGGGATGGTGGCACTATGGTGCTGCTACTGTTGCTGACCACCACAAAATTAGTTTGGGGGGGCTAAGCCCCATTAGTCCCAGCTTTCCACCACCTATGGTTCTTGCCAGGACCCATGATGGCCCATACTTCATGTGGAGGCATGGGTCAACACAGGTCCCCGCATGGAGGCACAAGATGCCAAGGATTCCCCAGCTCCTGTGCCTCTGCACTGCCTCACATCAGGACCCACGATGACTTGTGCCTCTGCATGAGACACAGGTCAGTGCAAGACCTGACAGGGCAGCAAGGGTTTTGGGGAATGTCCAGTGCAAAGAGAACACATCTCCCCTTTTCCCACATTGGGCAGGGGGCTCAGTGTGGGACAAGGGGAGATGTATGTGTCACCCAGTAAAGCTGATGCGGGGTGATGAGATGTATCCCTTCTTAGCTGATCCTTTTTGATTTGATAACATCTGTTTCTATGCCCTCTTCTCCTTTCCTGTTCCCCTTCCCCTATGTTTCTGCACTGGAGGAACCTCACTATAAAGCTACAAACAAGGTGGAGAGGAATGACTAGGAAAAACTGCAACAGAGTTATTTTTTTCTTGCTTGTCACCAGTGATCATAATAGCTAAATCGTGGCATATCTGAAAGACTAGTGTAGGTTGTGCCTGGCAACTTTAGAAATCTTCTGAGGCAGCTGGATGAGAGAGCAGCCACCCTTCCTTCTTTCCTCCCTCAGAACTGGACTCTTCACTGCCACTGATCAGAGCTGGTCCAATGTGTATGCTGAACGTGGCCCTCTAAAAGTGCGGGGCCCTTTGCTACTCTGTGCTTAGGTACCTGATTTGATTGCCAAAACTTCTGGAGCTACTTCCATGTCTCTGTTTCTTCAAGCATAATATTATGTAAGGAAAAAATTAGAATTAAAAAAGAATCTAATAAAATTATTCCAAATATATTCAGTAAAGGCTGTCATGAGGGAGTTGTGTTAAATTTATCCTGACAACCTGTACCACTTCTCCTCCTCACATGGCAATCATAGGACCCTGATGCCAGCTTCCCAACTGGCTTCTTTACAGTTGTTGAGAGGTAGTTATAACATTATCTCTATATATAGGAGCCAAAGCAATGCAAGATTATTTTGATCTAAAGCCTGTAGAGTTACACTGAACTTAAATAATACAACCCTATGAATTAGTTTCCTGTATGGATTCTTTATGAGTTTGCTATAATCTATTCCCTCTTGCATGCATGTGCACTCACACTCTCTCTCTGTCTCTCTGTTTTCTATAGTACTTATCATTTCAGTATCCAAATGTTTCACAAATAAATTGGATATTTACACAGAGGTCATGGCAGGACTTCATGGGCTCTTCTACCTTCCTCTGTTCTGTAGCTTTAGGAAATTCTTATGTTATTTAAAAGATTATTTTCTTGCATCTATGTGAAGGATGAATCAAAAACAAAACTCTAGTCATTTTTCTATAAACTTGCACCCTTGTCATAACTTGTAGATTATTTCCTTGGAATCTTTGCTATATGATATTTACATATATGGTCAATATAAATACTTCAGCTTGTTTATTTCTGATGTGCACACTACATAAGAACTGAGTAATTATGCTTTATACTCCCTTCCCTGGCAATTAGCTTCATTCTGGCCCTAGGTTCTAAATCTATTAATACATTCACTCTTTACTCAGTCTGATGAACTACTTCCTTTCCAATGGGACTGAACATACTGCCTCCATAGTACGCCTAGCTCTTCTTGGCAAGGGGAGCATGCATCCACATTGAACTGTGCTCCCCTGGATAACAGCAAGCACATCACCAGCAGGCTCTCTCTGACCTTGTATAAAATTTTCTTATTAGCTTTATTGCTGTGCACACTCCATTGAGCATTTTACCTACACAATATGTACAAACATGCGGCCAGGAAAACGAAAACCTCTCATACCCAGTCCTCATCGCTTTCCTGCTCCTGCTGCAGCAGATTGTTCAAGGCAAAGATTGGGCTTATATAGTTGTATGTACCCACATGACTTAGCCTCCACCCCCCTCCTTTCCTCTCTCTTTTCTCCTTTTTCTTCTTCTCTTTTTTCCCTCCCTGTTTCTTTCTCGTTTCTTTTGTCTCTTCTTCCTCTCCCCCCCCTGCACTGCATGTGGTCATCTTCAATCGTGAAGGACGAACAGCATGTGCATATAATAGGGTAGTATAAAGAGTATGCTTTTCCCTGACTCTCTACTATATACATTTAGAAACTTTTGATAATGTTGGTGATTTGTGAACAGAGCTTTGATTTTGCAGTCCTTAGCCACTTCCTTCTGTTATTCTTTCTTCCTCATTCCACAGCTGCCTTCACTTCTTTGGTTTATCCAGCTTGTATGCCTTTAGGAATTGTCTTATGGCATATTATGAAATGGGGATGCTATCTTATTGAATAAGGATGCAATTCCCCCCTTACTCCCCAGCTAAACTGCTATTAAAGCTGGAGCACAGGTAAAATTGTTTCACCTTGAGTTTCAATGCTTCAACGGAACAGTGTTTCATCTCGAATTTCATGTTGAGTCAAAACAACTGTTCCATTTTGTTTCATCAAAACAGAAAGACTGTTTCACCACTGTTTCGCGTTTCACTGGGGATGGGGAGTCAGAGCAGCTGGGCTGCTTCCCAGTGCCCTGCGCTAGATTGTGCTGGGGGGTGGGAGGCAACCCAGTGGGGCTACTTCCCTGACACCTGCGCTGCATCGTGCCAGGCTGCCTCCCGCCCCTTGGTGCGATCAAGCATGGAGGTTGGGGAAGCAGCCCTACCGGGCTACCACCTGCCCCTGGTGCGATCAAGTGTGGGGGTCGGAGAAGCAGTCCTGCTGGGTTGCCTCCCATCCCCGGTGCAATCAAGTGTAGGGGTCAGGGAACCAGTCCTGCTGGGTTATCTCCTGCCCCTAGTGTGATGAAGTACGGAGGTTGGGGAAGCAGCCTCGCTGGGTTGCCTTCTGTCCCCGGCGCTATCAAGTGCAGGGGTCAGGGAAGCAGCCTCTCTGGGTTGCCTCCAGCCCCTGGCCCAATCAAGCACAGGGGTTGGGGAAGCAGCCCCACTGGACTGCCTCCTGCCCCTGGTGCAATCAAGCATGGGGGTCGAAGCAGCCCTGCTGGGCTGCCTCCCGCCCCCGGTGTGATGAAGCACGAGGGTCAGGGAAGCAGCCCCACTGGGTTGCCTCCCACCCCCCGATGAAGCGCAAGGGTCGGGGAAGCAGCTCTTCTGGGTTGCCTCCCACTTCTGGTGCGATGAAGCGCAGGTGTTGGGGAAGCAGCCCCGCTGGGCTTCCTCCCGCCTCCAGTGTGATCTAGCATGGGGCACTGGGAAGCAGCCCCGCTGGGCTGCCTCCTGCCCCTGCCAGATCTTGCACTGGGGATGGGAAGTCAGACCAGCTGGACTGACTTCCCATCCCCAGCCTGTGGTCGAAATGTTTAGACTTTCAAAACATTTCGATCAGCCTCGTTTTGTTTCGAGGCTATTTTGATGGCCTTTGTTTCATTCCGATTTTGCTGTTTTGACCTTAGAATTGGTCGAAACAGTGTCGGAACTAAATGCATGGCGAAATTTCACACTGCCCTACTATTTATAGGCCATGTAACAAAGAGTTCTCAATTCTGATGGTAGCCATTTAAATTGAAGTCTTTATAGTACAATCTCCTTAGGATAGCCATGAGTTAGGGTAGTAGTCTTTTAAATTGTGCAAATGATGTCAGTCATTTGCCAAATTAAGTTGAGTCCAATGTTAAAGGCACCATTTAGAATCATAGAATCATAGAAAATGACGGTTATAAGGGACCTCAAGAAGTCAACTAGTCCAACCCTGTGCTCAGTGAAAGACTGTTTCCAAATCATCCCAGCCAAGGCTTTGTCTAGCCATGTCTTAAAAATCTCAAAGGATGGTGATTTGACCACTACTCTGAGTAGCTTGTTCCAGTGCTTTACTACCCTCCTCATGATAAAGTTTTTCCTAATACCTAATTTAAACATCCCTTGCTGCAATTTGAAACCATTGCTCCTTGTTCTGTCATCTGCCAGCACTGAAAACAATCTAGCTCTTTCCGTTTTGTAACCACCCTTCAGGTAGTTGAAGGCTGCTATTAAATTCCCTTTCAATCTTCTCTTATCCAAACTAAATTAAGCCCAGTTCCCTAAGCCTCTCCTCATAAATCATTTGCCCTAGCCCCCTAACCATTTTTTGTTGCCCTCCACTGGATTCTCTCTAATTTGCCAACATCCTGTCTGTAGTGGGGACCCCAAAACTGGACACAGTATTCCAGATGTGGCCCCACCAGTGCTGAATAGAGGGGATGAATCACTTCCCTCTATCTGCTGGCAATGCTCTTACTAATGCAGCCCAGTATGCCATTAGTTTTCTTCACAACAGGGGCACACTGTTAGTTCATATTCTGTTTATTGTCCATTGAAACCCCCAGATCCTTTTCTGCAGAGCTGCTGCTTAGGTAGTTGGAGCCCAGCCTGTACCAGTGCATGGGATTGTTCCATCCTAAATACAGGACTTTGCACTTGTCCTTATTGAACTTCATGAGATTTATTTTGGTCCAATCCTCCAATTTGTCAATTTAATCTGGTTTAAGAGTGCCTGCTAATTTGTGTGGGAACAGCCTGCCTTTAGGTTGTCCTAATGCATTAATGCAGTTTACCTTGTAATTTAGAGCTTTTACTCAGCTGTTTGCACCTCATTAAGTCTTGTTTCATTGTTACTCACAGTGCCTTCTCTTCAGTAACAGCAGTGAGATTGGCAGGATCTATTCAGTTTCAGAGCTCCTAATTACACAGCAGTGGCAGCAATGAGAAGGGCTAGGCTTAACTTCCCATCCTACATCAGGTAGTTTTTTGATTGCCCACTATATACAAATCAGACTGTACTAACAAATCATCAACAGAAAAGGGGATCCAGTAGATGTGCCAGCTATACATTAATCATATTAATAAGTAAAAACTGACAGAATTCCAGGGGAAAAAGCCTTCTAAATATATACACTTGCACTTTATAACTAAAGGTTTCAAGCTGAAATATTGACATTTCTAGCTCCTTTGTATGGTTTTGAATATATCCAATTATCTTCCTAGATTTGTATACTTGGCTCATCCCCATGGCATCTGAGTACCTATTAAATCATTTATTTTTCCCAAATTATAAAGCACAGTCATTATGCTGGTGCAGGGAAAGCACTGAAAATAAAGAGATTGTAGCAGTAATGTCAAAAGGGGAAAGGGAAAAAAATTATGCAGTTAATATATAGGGAAGAGAAGCCTCATACGAATATATTCCTTCTTTAGATTGTAACAGTCTACTTGCTCCAGAATTTTAAACAGTTTTCTTTGGTAGCAACTGGATGGCTGAATGCTAGTTGTTTCTAAGTTAGACACATAGACTACTTGTTTCACCTTCGTTGATGCAGAAAAGCTAAATCAATTCCCTGGGTCAGGGGGGAGGATAGTTGGAACAGACAAAGAAAAGGGCAGGTAAATTGTTTTTTGCTACCCTGATTCCCTGCAGTCAGTCATCAGCTGCAGAGAATGCGCTGCCTGACTGCAGGTAACTCTAATAGTGTTGTTCCACAATGCCAGAAAAACTCCTCTTGGATACAGCTTCTACTGCTGAAGCTCTTGAAGAAGTCAGCATAACCCAGTGAGAACATGTTGGGTTCATTCTGTATTTCACCTCTATAGGTTTTTTCCAGCTATGTCAGGAGTGCCATCTTGTGGAAATTTCTATTAATAGATACAGGAGTAACTTGTTACTATATATTGTAACTGGGTATTTTTCTGTAAATATGCAAGAAACTGAGTTGTACCTGTTTCATGCTGTACTTGACTTTCACACAGCATGATTTTTTTTATCCTGTTTCACAAATAAAAACCAACAAAAATGGATAGAAGAAGACTATTCTAGGTTTAATAAAACACACTTCATATTGCTTGACAAAAAGACTGATTATAGTAAAAATAATAACACGTTGTCATCTTTAAAACTATTTTGAACAGAAATGTGGTGCCAACTCTGGCTAATAGCTATGCATGTAGGAAATGAAGTACCAGCCCTGCTGAAGTAAACGAAGTAAACTCCTCCACCGTCTTCAGGGTTTTATCCCAAGTATTAAATGCCTGTTCCTTGGTAAGGTGATTTCTAAAGCTGATATCCCTAGCTTCTCTTAGAAGCTATCAGATACAGATATTGTAGTTTGCAGTACAAAATTCCCATTTTGTTAATAGCAGTGATGACTAAGAGGTTAAAATTCCATAGTTTTAATAAACCCTCACAAAGTTTTCTGGTACAAGAGCCCCCAGAACAAAAATATTGAAATCTAGTGGGTATATCCCAAAGTTTCATCTTGACATCTTTTTCCATGCTACCCACTGCCTGTGGACTTCCTTTCATTTGTCTGTCTCCCTATTGAGACATTCAGATTTTTCAAACATAATTCTTCAGAAAGGCATTTCTAAAGACAGAGTCACTAAGAATAGAAAATGTACTTTGAAACACAAAGTTTGGTATTTAAATGTGTGTATCCTCTGTGTTTGAAGCATATTCTCTGTGTGTTGTTCCAGGCTCAGCACTGAGTTTCTCATTCACTTTAGTAGTCCTTGTTGTGCTATACCTGGACCTTTGCTGCAGAAAAATATGTACAACTTCAATTGGTACAAAGATGCGATTTAGTTTCCACTATAGGAAGATTTTCAATGAAAAATGGGATAGCTTTTATAGGGGAAAGAGGTGTGAAGCAATGCAGGTGAGTTGCAAGATGAGAGAGGAAGACAGCTCTCTAGCCATGTGATGCCAAGATTTTAACGCAAGAATCTCTTAGTATAATTCCACTTCAGTCAATGAGGAGTTTGACATTCCTTCTATCTTCCTCGAACCCTAAAATCTTCCTTTTGATTCAACTTATGAATTGTCATCAGTGCACCTTTCTGTGTACTTCTTGGTTTGCTTTACAGTTCTCAACACCTCCTCACCCCCTGATAAAATCTCCAAGAAAAATTATGCAAATACAACATGCTCTTCCCAGTCCATCTGAACCTCTGGTACAAAGGATGCAATTTGTCTGTCTCTGTGTATGGTGAATTGAGCCCCAGAATCATAGAGATTAAGAGCTTATCACATAAAATCAGATCAGAAGAACTGCAGATGGTGCTTTGGGAAAATGGTGTGTGTAGTTCTTAACCAGCAGTGCCAATGAAATCTACAAGAATTTCGTAACTTTGCTGCTGTCTGCTCTTCTGCTTCTGTTCCCATGGAAACAGGTGGTGAATTGCCACAAACATGGTAAGAGATTTGCTTGTGTTTATGAAGCAACAGCTACAAATATAATGGATAAGTGAGGCTTGTGGGCTTTGTTCCCTTTTCCAAAAGTTGGCATTTGAGCTAATGGCAAACATATTTGAAAAAGCTCCTTTTCTCTTCAGGACCAGAATTCAATTGCAGATCCCTCCATAAAATTAAATTATTTCATGCATCGTTTCAAAATTGAATATCCATAGAGAGTGCTTCTGTAGGTTTGTATGGTTGAACTGCTATCCCTTGTAATGGGTCTATCTGGAGTCCAGGGAGCCTGTCTTCCTACTGTTTATTATTATTATTTGTATTATCACAGCACTTTGAGACGTAATTATATGTTAGGGCCCCCAAGTGCTAGATGCTCTGCTGCATAGAACAAAAAAAGAGATATCCATACCCAACAGAGCTTTTAACCAAAGTATGAGATGAGAGCCAGAGGATGCAGACAGCTAAACAGTGGAGCCCAAGAAAACAATGAACAGACTATGGTCTTGACGCACCAGTGGCCTGATCATTCTCAGTCTTTCCTAGGCATAATAGGAAAAGGTGCCACCCTACTCCTTTTTATGCTCTGCCTTTCAATCAGTGGGAAAAGAAAGAATGATTTGCCACCATGGGACAAAGGCATCCTATACAAAATTCACACAACAAGTGTATGGGTTGCTTAACCAAGAAAATAGTCTCAACAGTAATGAGTTAGTTACTGATTAAATGTTATTCTACAAAGACCTATAAGTGTGCTTCTAAAAATTTTCGTGGTATGGCTACACTATTACCCAGTGGCAGATCCAGGGTTCGGCCAAGGTCACGGGGTGGCGGAGGGGTGCAGGAACACTCCCTGCTCCCAGCGTTCTCCCCCTTCCACCTGCTGGTGCAGGCAGGCTGTGTCATGGGAGACCCTGGGGACTTTTTCTAAAGTCCCCAAAACACATATGGATCCCTCCCCCTTTCCTTTCCTAGGCTGTTGGGAGCAGCAGCAACAATGATGGGCGGAGGGGTTCCTCCTCCCTGCACCTGCTTCTGGCAGGACCAAGCAGGGTTGGGGAACCCACCATCCCACCCATTGCTGCTGCCGCCCCGTCACTGTTTCCAGCTGAGCTCAGCCCTTGCGCAGCTGGACTGGAGTGGGCAGGAGCAACTTTGAAGCTTCCTCTACCCTGGGACAGCAGGGAAAGCAGCAGCAGCAGACAAGGGAAGAGATGAAGGACAGAGGAAAGGACATGGCCTCGAGGATGGAGGGGAAGGATGGATTATTACATGCTTTAGAGACTTTAAAAAAGTCCCCAGAGACTCATGTTTTGGTCCATGTCATTGCTCCCTGTCATGGGGCGGGCCCTACGAGCAGCCGTGGTCTTGCTAGCGCCCCCCTGCCGTGCCAAATTAGGAGATCCAGCACCCTCTTATTCTCGCCCGCCACGTCTTTGATCTTATATAATTTAATGTGGGAGGCTGCCTTTGGTCTCCTAATCTCGATAGGTGACCTGGTGCACCCCAGCCTTATGGGCTATTCATGCCTCCTACCTCCCCTTCAGTACGCCCCAAGCCTCGCAGCTGTTCCAGACGTTGTCTAGTCCCTCGTGCCTTGCCTGGCACCTTGGGCTTGTCACGCAACCCACGTCCTTCCTCGGGCGCCCCTGGGCTTGTCACGTGACTGACGCCCCTTGCTCTAGCGCCCCTGTGTTCGCTAGCCCTTGCCCCTCTCTGGGGCCTACTCGTGGGTTCACCCTTCTTCAGGCTCTATTGCCCGCATCAGCGCGCCTCGGGCCTCCACCCGCGCGCTCACCCTACTCCCGGCCTTTACCCACGTGCCCTGCCCTCTCCGGGCTTCTGCTCACGTGCTCTGCCCTTCCGGGCTCTTTAGACTTGCCCTCGCCCCTTTCAGGGGCTTCCCTAATCGACTCACCCTTGTCTAGGGGTTCTCCCATATCCTCGTCCTCACTGGACGCTCTAATCTTATACGTGACCTTCTCCGGGCTTCTAACCGCGCCTTTCTCTTCCTGGCCCCGATCCGCACATCCGCCCCTCTCCAGGCTTTACTCACGCACCTGCCCCTCTCCAAGACTCTGAACCACGCGCTCGCCCTTCTCCGGGGCTTCTATACAAAACCAGTGCGGCTCTAATCTTATACTAGCCCTCACCAGGCTTCACTCTTGCGCGCTCACCCTCCCTGGGGCCTGTGCCTGGTGCTTCCCGCACTCGTCCTGCCTGCACTCGGGCCTATGTCCGCGCTTCTCGCGCCCTCGCCCTTCTCTGGGGCCTATGTCCGCACTAAACCGCGCTCAGGGCTCAGGTGGCCTGTAGCTGTGCATATCCCCCTGACCCTTCTTGGGGTCCTTCACCCTACTGGGCCAAATACCGCCCTCACGGGCTGGGGTCTCAACCCCCACACACCGCACTACACTGGCACCAAACAGCTGTGCCTCCCAGGCACAGCTCCGTGCCCAAACAGGGCACCCAGGAAACCCCCCCCCAGACTCCTGGGGATCTCCTGTGAGGACACTGCGTCCCACCGGCACCAACCAGCCATGCCTCCCTGGCACGGCTCAGTGCCCAAACAGGACACCCAGGAAACCACCCCCCCAGACTACTGGGGATCTCCTGTGAGGCCTCCTCACACCCCTACAGCCTCACCCAGTCCTCCAGTGTAACATCAAACCCAACAAAACTTAAAGCCCTAAGCCCACCAGCTGCAACACAAAATCAGCCTACCGGCTATAACATAGATAAGCCTCCTGGCTGGTCCTACATAAACCAAACACAAGCCATGAGCCAACTGGCTATACCCTCCATTAAGCGCCTCCCTGGCTACTCTCCATCTCCCAGTCAGGGCTCTCTCCACCGCATACCATAATGCCAATACTCGGGTGGTCAGGCTGCTCTGCCCTACAGCAGAGCCTCCTGCTGTTCTGGCTGCCAGAGGGGGACTGACTCTGGCCTCAGCCTTCTCTGTTTATAAAGGCCAAGCCCTGCCCCCTGGCGGTCAGCTGACCCAATCTGTTGCCGAAGCAACCTTCAGCTGTGCTGCCCTGCTGATTGGCAGCCAAGCCTTACTGCCCATGCTAGCAGCAGGCACCCTAGTGTCCTGCTACACACCTTCCCCCCCGGGGTTGAGCCTCTTTAGGAGCGGGGCGCGGAAGTGCCCCGCGACACACCCCTCTGGTTCTGCCTCTGCTATTAGCAAAGGCAGCACCCACACTTCTCCTTTAGCCAAAGCCACTGACTATCCATATTTGAAACCCCCTAGCTCACTCCTGGAAATGTTTTATCCTGCCCCTGGAACCTCTTCTGAACCTAGAATCATAGAATCATAGAAGTAGGGTCAGAAGGGGCCTTTTAGATCTTCAAGTCCGATCTTCAAGTTTTCTCCTGGGCAGGAGAAAAAACTGGACTCAAATGATCCCAGCTAG
>NW_017729024.1:22280123-22280647 GCF_001723915.1 Gavialis gangeticus | reverse complement strand
TCTAACCCAGTCCTCCCCAACCTGAGGTCTGGAGGCGTTCCCCTCGAGTCTGTCTTGCATCATGGTGGGGAAGTCCTGGTCCCTGCCCAAGAAAACGGAGGTGAAGAATTGGTTAAAGAGGTCTCCTTTCTCCTCTGGCGCAACCACCAGATTGCCCAGAGGATCTTATAGGGGCCCCACTTTTCCCGGTGCTTTCTTCATCCTCCCCATATATTTGAAAAAGGAGTTTTTGTTAGCTTTGATCTTGGACTCAAGTCCTAGCTCTATGTCCGCCTTAGCTTTCCTGACAGCCCCCCTACAGGCCTGAGCAGAGGAGGTATACTCCTCTTTGGAGATAGCACCCCCCTTCCACCGGTTGTATGCTGCCTTTTTGGCAATCAGGCATTCCCAGACACGCTTGGTGAGCCAGGGGGCTTTCAGGCACTCCTACCCCCCTTGCTTTTTGTTGGGATGGTCACCCCTTGGGCCCTAAGTATCGTCTCCTTAAGGAACGACCACTCATCTTGGGCACTGAGCTCCCCTGC
>NW_017729024.1:22271432-22279939 GCF_001723915.1 Gavialis gangeticus | reverse complement strand
TCCTGTTTATTCCCCGAGTTCCTCCTGTTTATTCCCTAAAGCATTGCAGAGAATGGGAAAGGACAGAAGTGTAGCAGGATAACCATGTGATACCTGGGGCAGCATCAGCTGCCACAGTGCCAATTTCTGTACACAGTTGGCCACTGCTGCGAACATGGCTGTTAGGTAGGGTACCTATAGCACTTCATGAACGTAGCTATACTGTTTCCAGGAAAGGAAGTAGCCATGGGCCACAGAACTGCACTAAGGTGGGCACACTAATCTGAACCAAGTGTGGTATAGACCATCATGTCTTGGATTTTGCTTTGTGAAAGTAGACTGCTTTACCTTCAGTTTGCTTCAATCCCTAACTCTATCATAATTTGCTAATATTATTTAAATTGGAGAAAAAGACACTCTGCTGGAAGATACAACCCAGCCTCCCTTCAGGTTAGTCAGGGATGAGGAGGCTGGCATGTTGGGTTTCTGACATCTAATCTAGTTTCTGAGGGCGATGTAAGGATATGAACATTTTGGTTTTCATGTTCCCTAGCAATTTCAGGGAAACAGCAACTGTTCTCTTGAAGGACTATCCAGCAGTTTGCATTGAATTAATGCCCCCACCCCCACCCCGCCCCCAAAAAAACAGTGTAAAAGATCATAATTCTATTGACTTCAGTAGAGCCAATGCCCATTTGACTTGCCCTAAAGACTCTTGTATCATGAATGACTAAGGGTTTTGCTGCGAGTAATATAGCTGCTTCTATAATCCTTTTAAGAGGGGAAAGCATCTTTCTATGTATCATTTGAGTCAGAGGAAAGCAGTACTTTATGCTATTGACTGCTGAGAAGGATTACAATTATTATTTTCTGTATACTTGCACTGCCTCAAGGACTATAGAATTAATAATAAATACATGCTAACTCTGTTTCTGTCTGTTCGGTCATGATATTTTCAGGCTCATATCCTCTGTAGATGCATAAGATAATGCGCTATGTGACAATAATATCTGTAGATCTTAAAGCATGTCACAAAGTAAAAAATATTATTCACATTTTATAAATGGAAAAATGCAAAGATAGAGACATTTGCCCAGTGTCACATAGTAAGTGGCAAAAAAGGGGAGAAACTGCTTCCAGTCCTGTGTTCCGTTGATGACAAGACTACACTAACTTTGCCCTATCAGGATTCTCGAATGTAAATGAAATAATAAAAACACAGTTCATGAATCTTTGAATTGTTCATTCAAAACGTTTAAAACAAAGACAATAAGACTATTTTCCTTTGTAGGATTTTGAGCTAAACAATGAGCTGAAAATGAATGTGCTTAATTTGCTGGAGGAGGTTTTGAGAGACCCAGATCTTCTTCCACAAGAAAGAAAAGCTACAGCAAACATATTGAGGTAAGGAGGATTGAATGAATTCAGTTTGATTGTAGAACATATTGTGAGATATCAGTGGCTTGTTTACTGTCTCTTTAGGTTTCAGGGAACACAAAGTGTTTTATGAACTGAAAAATAAACCACACAGAGAAATAACATTTCATCTACCAGCCACCTCTGGGGTAAAATGTAACAATTGTTTAACAGAATATAGCAATTTCTAAACCATTCTTAAAGCCAATAGCCATTCCTAAAACAAGAAGCAGAGAATAATTCATTTGAAACTGGAAAAGGATTGAGGGAAACGTAATTATCCAAAATGTAATTACCTAATTTTGAATTTGGTGAAAAGATTGTGATTTTTAATGACAACTCAGTGTCAAGTATGAATTATACAACTCAGGAGATACTCTTCCAGCGACACAGAGCCTGCTGACTCCATGCTGGATCTTGGTTCGGTGCTCACTCAGAGGGAAGAATTCTATGTACTGAATTGTCTGTATAGCATTTTCTGAAGTATTTAGGTATTACTTGGAGGTTTCTTACCGGAGTAATGAGCAATCCAACCAGCCTAATGTGGTATGAAATCTTAAATATGAGATATTTGTTCTAGGAGTGCTGAGACCTATGACTACAGTTCCTTGGCTAGCCTACAGGGGGAAATTATGGGTTAATTATATGCTATAAAATAAAAATAGTAAAAGTTTCTGTACAATCATGGTAATTTGCTTTTTAGGGTTAAAACAGAATGATATTGCAGAGCTGGAAAATATTTTTATGCAAATAATTGTATCCATATTGAGTGTATAGTATATTCAAATGAATTAAGATGACAAGGACGGATGTGTAGTTTTATTTATATATTTTTTAATCATCAAGAAATAATTAAGAGTAGAGAGTCAAGGAAAAATGATACCATGAAAAACCAGTACCATAGGATCTTATTGGAGCTTTCGAAAGTACAACTTCCAGAAAACCAGTACAGGTACAATGAATATCAAATGCTTCAATTCTCTACAAACATTGAACACATTCCCACATCAGTTATTTACATGAAAAGGAATGAGTCAGAAAATAAGTGGAAATGTGGTTTGGTGGATCAAAACTGCTTAAAGGGCAGGAAGTCATTTAAGATGAGAATTTGGTACCATTTTTGTGAGGCCTCCATTTATCATTTCATATTAGTGAAAAATAAATCCTTCATGCAATATGTTGTAAAAGTAACTTTAATAATAATAAGAAAAATAAGAATTACAATAGTGCTATTATGTTTTCTTGGAAGAAGCAGCCAGCAGGGACTTGATACCTGAACTGGAATGATTTAGCTGATTGTAGAGCGGTAGGTATTACTGATGCAATAAAACTCACCAGTAATCTCCCCCCTGGAAGACATCCTTGTGTTGAGGGATAGCCAGTGATGATTACTAATAAGTCTTGCAGCAAAGAATACATAGGGTGCCAAGGTGTAGGCAGACTGGTCACTGGGGTGGGGGTGAAGGGGTACTTCAAGATGCTTTGCTTCTGAACCAAATAAAAGCTTGAAGAAAAAGAGAGTTGAATGTTAATGGCAAGACATTTCATAGATTTCATAGACATTAGGGCTGGAAGGGACCTTGGAAGATCATCGGGTCCAAACCCCTGCCCCAGGGGCAGGAAGTCAGCTGGGGTTATAGGATCCCAGCAAGATAAGCATCCAGATGTCTCTTGAGGCGTTCAAAGTAGGTGTTTGAACCACCTCCGGTGGCAGTCTATTCCAGACCTTGGGGGCTTGGACAGTAAAGAAGTTCTTCCTTATGTCCAGCCTGAAACGGTCTTGCAGGAGTTTATAACCATTCGACCTTGTCATCCCTTGGGGCACTCTGGTGAACAGGCGTTCCCCCAGATCCTGGTGAACACCCCTGATAAACTTATAGGTGGCCACCAGATCACCCCTGAGCCTGCACTTTTCCAGGCTGAAGAGTCCCATAGCTCTCAGCGTGTTGTCGTAAGGTCTGTTTTCCTGATCTCTGATCATGCGCATGGCTCTTCTCTGGACTGTCTCAAGCTTCTTCACATCCATTTTGAATTGTGGAGCCCAAAACTAGACACAGTACTCCAGCTGCAGCCTCACCAAGGCTGAGTACAACAGGAGAATGACATCCTGGGATTTGCTTGAGAAGCATCTATGGATGCAAGCCAGCGTTTTGCTCGCTTTACTAGCCGTGGCATCACATTGAAGGCTCATATTCATCTTGTGGTCAATTATGACCCCCAAGTTCCTTTCATCCATAGTGTTAGCCAGCGTAGCACTGCCAAGCCTGTAAGCATGCTGCAGGTTTTTCCTCCCAAGGTGGAGAACCTTACATTTTTCGGTGTTAAACACCATCAGGTTCTCATCCTCCCATTTCTTGAGCCTATCAAGGTCAGCCTGGATCGCCCTTCTGTCCTCAGGTGTTGATGCTTTACCCAAAGTTTGGTATCATTGGCGAACTTGGACAGTCTTCTTCTGACTCCAGTCTCCACGTCATTAATGAAGATGTTGAACAATATAGTTCCAAGGACAGAGCCTTGGGGGATCCCACTGGTCACAGTGCACCATGACGATTGACTTCCATCAACCACCACGCTCTGGGTCTGACCACGGAGCCAATTTCCCAGCCAGCGGATCATGGTGGACCTGAGGCCACAGTTAGCCAGTTTTGCCAAGAGGTGATCATGGGATACCAGATTGAAGGCTTTTTTGAAGTCAAGATATCCGACATCAATCTCCTCTACCTTGTCTAGATGATAGATCACGTAGTCATAAAAGGAAATAAGATTGGTCAAGCAAGACCTACCCACAACAAACCCATGCTGACCATCCCTCAGGATGTTGCCATCAGCCAGTCCGTTAAGAATAGCCTCTTTGATAATCTTTTCTAACACCTTCCTCGGGATAGAGGTCAGGCTGATGGGCCTGTAGTTTGCCAGATCCACTTTCCTCCTTTTCTTGAAGATAGGCACCACATTGACCTTCTTCCAATCTTCGGGCACTTCCCCAGAGCACCAGGAGTTCTCGAAGATCCATGCCAGGGGCTGAGCTATGATGCTAGCCAGCTACTTGAGTACCCTGGGGTGCAGATTGTCAGGGCCGGCTGACCTGAAGTTGTCCAGCCTCTCAAGGTGTTCCTTCATGAGGTCAGCATTGATGGAGGGCAAGGAATCTTCCTCAGCCAGGCCTCCCTGTCCTGTAATGGGCAGATGTGTCCCATGGGACTGGTGAAAGACCGACGCAAAGTACCCTTTTGGTAGGTTGGCATTTTCCTGGGTGTCGGTTGTCATTTGTCCCATCTGGTTTAGCAGGGGTCCAATGTTGCCTTTGCTTTTCGTCTAGCTCCCCACATATCTAAAAAAGGACTTTTTTTTATCCTTGATACTTGTAGCTAGTTGGAGTTCATTCGCAGCCTTGGCTATCCTGGTTCGCTCCCTGCAGGTCTGAACTAGTGTGGAATATTCCTCCTTAGATGTGGATCCTGTCCTCTATCCTTTGTAGGTCTTTCTGTTTAGCCGCTGGAGGTCCTCTAGTTCCCTGGAGAGCCAAGGGGCCTGCTGTGCCCTTTTGCTGCATTTCCTCCGAGACGGAATAGCATTAGCTTGTGCATTGAGGATCACTCCCTTGAGGAGCAACCAGTCTTCCTGAACTCCCCTCCCCTTGGGGTCACGGTCCCTTAGGGCCTCACTGACAAGCCTCCCGAGCTTGTCAAAGTCAGCTTTGAGCTTTCCTGAAGTTAAGGACTTCTGTATTACTGACTGACTTGCCAGCTTTACAGCGGATGGTGAAGGTGATCAGCTCGTGGTTGCTCTCACCCAGCTTCCCATAGATCGTTCGGTTGCTGATTAGGTCGTCCCCGATTGCCAGTACCAAGTCGAGCAGTGCTTTACTTCTCATTGGCCCGTAGACTTATTGTGTCACATAGAAGTCATCCACGCATGAGAGGAAGCTTTGCAACCACTTGGATTTAGCTGAGCTCTCTTCCCACGAGATGTCTGGGTAGTTGAAGTCTCCCATGACAACCATGGCCCAAGAGCATGCGGCTTCAGCCAGTTCCCTGGTGAACTCCTGGTCAAGCTCTTGACTTTGGGTGGGAGGTCTGTAGTAGACTCCCACCATTGTGTCCCCTGTGCCATGTTCCCCACGGATTTTAACCCAGAGGGTCTCAAGTCATCCACCGTGGGTGCCAATATTGGCTTGCAGGGACACGTAGCTCTCCTTGACATAGAGAGCTACACCCCTGCCCCTTTTGTCCACTCAGTCTCTCCTGTACAGGGTATAGCCGTCTATACCTGTGGTCCAGTCATGGGTGGAGTCCCACCAGGTCTCTGTTATCCCTATGACTTTGTAATTATTTGTGTTAAGCAGGAGGACAAGTTCCTCCTGTTTATTCCCCAAGCTCCTGGCATTTGTGTACAGGCAGGCAAGTGTCCCCTTGGGGGCTCTTGCATTGCCTACAGATTGTTCCAGGGCTGGGGCAGGGGTGGGTTCCCTTAAGTGCCTTGGCCTGCTGGCTTTGCAAGTGTTGCTCAGTGGGCCAGCAGTGGCGGTAGTCCCCCCATCCCCCAGCAAGCTTAGTTTAAAGCCTGGTGGAGCAAGTCAGCCATTCTGGCTGAGAAGAGCCTCCTCCCCAGTGGAGAGAGGTGGAGACCGTCCCTTCCCAGCAGCTCACAGCCTCCCTCACCAAAGAGCGGGCTGTGGTCATGGAAGCCAAAGCCTTCCTGATGACACCAGCGCCACAGTCTTTGGTTTACTACCTGAATCCTCCTCTCCCTCCTCAGCCCATAGCCTGAGACTGGGAAGATCAAAGAAAACACCACCTGTGCCTCCAGACCCTTTAGCCCCACTCCCAAATCCCTGTAGCATTTCATGACCCAGCTGGGAGCACTCTGAGCCATGTCATTGGTGCCCACATGGATAAGGAGCATAGGATAGTGGTCAGTGGGCTGGAGGAGCTTAGGGATCTTCTCCTCAATGTCTTGGATACGGGCTCCTGGAAAGCAGCAGACTTCTTGGGCTAAGAGGCTGGGGCAGCAGACTGCCCCCTCGGTCCCCCTCAGGATGGAGTTTCCCACGACAAACACTTTGCGTTTTGTCTTAGGGAGAGTGGGGGCAGTAGCTACAGTAGAGCCCGTGTTGTCTGTGGGAGCTGGCAACTTAGCAGGCTCTGCTGGGGCTGCAGGAGGTTCGTACCTGTTGCAAAGCTCCAGTGGTGGGGGGACCCTGGTGCAGCGGGGCTTGGGGCCCTTGACCACCTTCGTCCATCCCCTTGGCTGGACAGAATGGGGAGGTCCCCGAGTCCTCTCTTGTCCTGGAGGAATACTGTGGTCTACCCTCTGTCTCCCAGGGGAGAAGGGCCTGGCAGTAGGAGTCAATCTCCTGCTCGTAGTCCCTGATGGCACACAGTCTCTGGACTGCGGCATGGAGCTCCTCCAAAAAGGAGCAGACCTCACAAGGGGAGGTGGCCATGCTCCCAGGCCCCAGAGCTTGAAAAAGTGACAGACAGCCCCCCGCAGCCAAGAGTCAGAGGCTCCGTCTGTGTGGAGCCTGGAACCATGGGCTTCGTCTGGGTAGAGGCCTCTGAGGAGCCAGAGGGGGGCAGGCTGCAGGCCCCGAGGGGACTCGAGGGGTGTGGCGTGTCCCTGTCCGTGTCGTGCCCTGGTCCCCAGGGAATGCCCGTACCATGCACCCTCTGGCCCACGGCAGGTTACCCTGGATGAGGAAGGGGAGGCTGGGACCAACAACTGTGCTGGCCCCAGTAGCCTTACCTGGAGCCCTGGGGGCTGGGGAAGCTGCAGCCACATCATTCCTGCAGCTAGGAGCCTGGCTGGCAGCCAGTGTATGTCTCTGGCCAGCCAGGCTCTGGTTTTGGGTGGTACACGCTGCCTCCACATGCACTGCTCCACTTTTCTGTGTGGATTTTTTGACTCCAGGATTTACTAGGGGTAAATCTGCAAGGTATTGGCACAGGAAAAGCCTGAATGTGCAATGTGTGTGGTGATGCAGGCAGGTCTTTGGTGCCATATACCACATGACTGCACTCGTCTGGCCATGGCCCTTGTGAGTAAATTCCTCCCACTGTAATTCTTTGCTCAGCTGCTCCTTTAAATTATGCATATTTCTTTTCCTGTGATTTTTTTTATGGCATGCATTACTGTTGTATCTGAGCACATCAGACACATTAATGAGTAAAGTTGGTCAAATGTTTCCGTTAACCATTTTTATTAATGAAAAATCACTTTTGGCTATAATATGGCCAAAATGTTTCATGAAATTTGGTAAAAATGATCCAAATGGAAAAGTGGAAACTCCCAAAAGTTGAGTTTGAAGAAGCTGAAAACAGGAAAAGGAGGGGAGAAAAAGACATACTGGAATTAAAATCTAAAATATTCTGAAAATTTTGTTTTTTTATTAAAACATTTAACATTCCACCAAAATTTTGGAACAAAACAAAAATTCCACATTTCATACTTTTTGTCATGTCATGCATAGCATTTTTTCAGTTTCCTCTGTTAGAGATTTATTCTCTGTCTTGAGGTAGTAGAAATACTATCATCCTCAGTTTAAAAGTGGGGAATTAAAACACAGCTACAGTGATTTATTCAAGGTCACATAAGAAATCTTGGCATCATCAGGAAGAGAATACAGATCTTCTGAGTTCTTCCCCTGCAAAACTATCTTCTCTTTTACTAGACATTAGGGCTGGAAGGGACCTTGTAAGATCATCAGGTCCAGCCCCTGCCCAAGGGGCAGGAAGTCATCTAGGAGCAAAGGATCCCAGCAAAATAAATGTCCAGATGTTTTTTGAAAGTGTCCAGAGTCAGTGCTTGCACCACCTCTGGGGGCAGTATGTTCCAGGCTTTGGGGGCTCAGACAGTAAAGAAGTTTTTCCTTATGTCCAATCTAAAACAGTCTTGCAGGAGTTTGTGATCCTTTTTGAATTGTGGAGCCCAAAACTGGAGACAGTACTCCAGCTGCAGCCTCACCAAGGCTGAGTACAATGGGAGAATGATGTCCTGGGATTTGCTTGAGAAGCATCTATGGATGCAAGCCAGCGTTTTGCTCACTTTACTAGCTGCAGCATCGCATTGAAGGCTCATATTCATCTTGTGGTCAATGATGACCCCCAAGTCCT
>NW_017729024.1:22260074-22266432 GCF_001723915.1 Gavialis gangeticus | reverse complement strand
GTCCTGGGATTTGCTTGAGAAGCATCTATGGATGCAAGCCAGCGTTTTGCTCACTTTACTAGCTGCAGCATCGCATTGAAGGCTCATATTCATCTTGTGGTCAATCATGACCCCCAAGTCCTTTTCACCCATAGAGCTAGCCAGTGTAGCACTGCCGAGCCTATAAGGATGCTGCAGGTTTTTCTTCCCAAGGTGGAGAACCTTACATTTTTCAGTGTTAAACACCATCAGGTTGTTGTCTGCCCATTTCCTGAGCCTGTGAAGTTCAGCCTGGATAACCCTCCTTTCCTCAGGTGTGGACGCTTTACCCAAAGTTTGGTATCGTCGGTGAACTTGGCCAGTCTGCTTCTGACTTCAGTGTCTACGTCATTAATGAAGGTGTTGAACAATATAGGTCCAAGGACAGAGCCTTGAGGGACCCCACTGGTCAAGGCTCACCATGATGATTTACTTCAATCAACCACCACCCTCTTTTAGACCAGTCCTACCATGGAGTCATTTCCCCAGCCGGCGGATCACCTTAGGGGATACCACTAGTCACTGAGTACCACATTGATTCGGTTCCATCAACTACCACTCTCTTGGTCCGACCTTGGAGCCAGTTCCCCAGCCACCAAGCTGTGGAGTAGTCGAGACTTCAGTTTCCCAATTTTTCCATGAGGACATCATGGGACACCAGGACAAAGATTTTTTTAAAGTCCAAATATATGACATCAACCTCTCCCTTTTGTCCAGGTGATATATCACCTGGTCATAGAAGGAAATGATATTGGTTATTTCCAATGAGGTGTGAAACTAAGGCACCAAGTAATTATAGTTATTAAAAATCCTCCAGTCCTTTTAAGAAGAATGGCAAAGTTACTAATTCTAGGTCAGGAATAAACATTAAACTTTTACTGGTATAAGTTATCGGAAACTGGTTTATACGCATAATAGAACCGATGTTCAGCACACAAAACCAGTCTATACCTGTAACAGAACAGAAGTTCAGCATATATTGACTAGTTTAAAAATGGCAGAATCCATTCTAAGATTTGCTCCCTCACCAGAAGGTGAATGTTTGTTCTTTTTGTTATCAAGCTAAGCTGCGCCACTTACAGGAAAATGCATAACTTAGTTCAATTCTGCCTCATAGTTTTCGTTGTTTCATAGATTTTAGGGGCTGAAAGGAACTTTACAGATCATCGGGTCCATCTCCCCCCTGCACTTGGGCAGGAAAGACTGCTGGGGTCAGATGACCCCAGCAAGATGGGCATCAAGACACTTTTTGAAGATCGCCAGGGTGGGTAACTCTACCACCTCTGTGGGAAACCTGTTCTAAACCCTCATAGGAATCCTTGGAGGTTTCTAAGATCTGGCTAGACAAAGCTTTAGGTGGAACGATCTAGTTGGGAATGGCCCTGCTTTGAGCAGGGAGTTGTACTAGATGAACTCCTGAGGTTCCTTCCAACCCTAATTATCTATAATTCTGTGATTAAAAATCTGATTTTTTGTTAAAACAGTACAGACACATTTTTGAAGCTTGTCACCTGCCCAAAAGACAAATTCTAGTATTGCCAGTTAATACTGTGTTAGTCTAAATCAATGTTTCTCATTGTTTTTAGACTCAACGCACCCCTCATAAAAGTCAGCTCTTAGTTTTCACTTGCTTTTTGGTTACAGAAAAATAGAGCAATTCTGTTATGAAGAATTCAGCCCACAATAGCTTAGAATGTTCTTAACACTGTGGATTCCTATTTGAAATTTCTGGGTTTATCTTGTGACTCGTGTTTGCATATCTAACAGTGCTATTATTGTGTGGCATGCCATGGCACCCTTGAAAAGATCTCAAGGCACTCCAGGGTGTCACATCATCCTAACTGAGAATCACTGGTCTAAAAGCTGCATTAATGATTTCGTTAAACCCCTTCAGGAAATGTTAACAAGTATATATTGGACTGAAACTTGCAAAGCCCAAGGCACAAACAAACTGCCAAGCCAAATGTCATTTAGAGAACATACTAGGCTTTCTGGTTTTGAAGAATATCTTTCCAATGTGGATATAGATATGGATTTGGATGGATATAGTTGTAGATATGGCATTACAAAAAGAACGTGTGAAAAGAAAACCTAAATCTCAGTGCAGGTTACCTTTGAAATAGACAGTTGACAAAAATCAGAAGCCAACCTTTACTATAACTCATTTTATCAGAGGCTTTCAGCTAATGTAATCAATAAACATCACTAGATACAGCAGCAAATTCTCAAACAGATGGTAATGGGACAACTGTTTGCTTGCTATGAACAGAAGTGAGATCTTATCCACCCTGCTAGTCCCTTTACACCAAGTAAAAAGAATAAGAGCATAATAAAGGGGCTCTAAAGCTAGGTCTATGCTACTTCCATGGTACTCCTGAGGATGCCAAGTATGGCCTTCCCTACCTGCTTTCTCTCTAAACACAGAGGTAATGTAGTGAAACCATGCTGGGACACTCCTCATCACTGCTGAGCTGTTTCCAGTCTTCATCTGGCAGTAGGGGAATGCAAGTCTCTTTAAATATTAATTTGCTTCTGTCTCCTACTTTTATGTGACAGACAAAGGATAATCCCTTCTCTAGAACAAAAGGCTGAACCCTCTCTTGGTACCATACCAATGTACATGATTGGATACTAACAAATACTTGCCAACACAGAAAAAATCATGATTTTCAGTCTTTTTATCAGGTGATTCTGTTTGGCATGGTAGTCATCCAACACATAAAAAAGAAAAAAAATGCACTGCTTTTGCCTGAAAACTAGTTTCTTTTCCAAAGATTAAATTATTTGTATTACTTGTTAATTAAACAGGTTTTCTGAAAGTCTGATGGGGAAAACCAGGACAGAACTCAGACATACTTATTTGAATGTCTGTACCTAACCCTTGTGTGCTAACCAATTCCTACTTTGACTGTTTACATACCATTGAATTAAATGCCTTTTCTAAAAACAATTATACTGTGCTGCTGTTCTGTGATGTTGAACTGTTGCTGTATTTCATGCTATATGTGACTTTGATTCATCTGCAGCTAAAACTTTTTCTAAAAACAGTCCATGCACATGGTTTTTATATTTGTGAAGTTATTTGGGAACTTGTAGATGAAAGTCACATAAATTATGAGATGATAGTGTAGATGATTTAAACTGACATTAAGGTATTCAGTAGATTGTGAGGTTGTAACATATGGGTAAATGGTGCTGTCACACAGGGGTTTGCATTATACAAGGTGTGTGTACTAAAATTCTTTGGGTCTATATTTAGCAGACATGTAAGCGACAGGTGTTTGCTATACAGTATATACATTATGAATTTAGCAGTAGTCAGCTGGTTTAGAGAAATTAATTCCACAAGATTTTATGCCTCTAAAATGCCTCCACAATCTTGCAAAACAGAAGAATCAGGACAATTTTGGTTTTGGTAAAAATTATTCAGCCTGGGTGCATCTACACATGCAATTGATGTGCTTATTGCGCTAGAGTTTTTTGCTCTTGGGCATGCTGCTTTAGCATGTGCCTGGGAGCAAAAAAACTATGGAGTATATTGCTCTGGAGTTTATTCTTGCACAGCACATTGAGCCTGGTCAGAGCAGCCCTGGCTGGCATCAGCCCAGTGCCGTTCCGACTGGGCTCAGTGTGTTGCAGAGGGGCTGCCTGGGGCATGAGGTTGCTTCAACGTGGGGCTAGCCAACAGGCAGCCCCCACACTGAAGCACCCTTGTTACCTGGCCAGCCAGGCAGCATCTACGTGTGTGCTGCTGCACGCAAGAAAACTCCACAGCAGGGTAGTACTTGTTTTTATAAGTTCTGTGGAGTTTATTAGTTTCATGCATCCTAATAGAGGCACACATGTAGATGCAGAGACATCTGCATCAGTAAACATCTCATGTAGATGTGCCCCTTGTCAAACATTACAACCCTTCACCAGGGGGTTGGGGTGGTGCAGGCACTAAGGCACAGTTGACAGCCCAAAGGTTGCAAGTTTGAGGCAATAGCAGAAGTGCTTAGTGTGGCCATGTCAGATTTCAACAAGAAGGTACATGAGAAGGAAGGACTGTTCACCAGAACTTTTAATTCACCTGAGTAAAATGGGTTTCCAACTGTTAGGATAGTTTTAAAATAAAAAAATAATTATGCAGTTTTATCTAAAGTCTCAATACAGTTATGTGGCAAACTGAAAAGACAAAACAACAAAACAGTAGTCAGTTTCCTCCCAAGACTTATGTGTATTGTCACCTACCAATTAAATAAGGATGAGCCTTTCCTTACTCTTCCACCACCCTTGATTTGTAGGTTTCAATGTATAAAATCACTATTTGTGTAGTCTTTCGCCCCAACCCATGCATATGCAAACATTCAGTTCTCTCCCCTGACCATAAAGTTGTGAGCACATTTTTTTAGTCTCCTTCCATTTTGTACTGACAAGAACTTCTGAACAAGTATTGTATGTAGATTACATTCCTCTTGGTAGATAACTTCTGCAATGAACCAAATCCCAGACCCTCTGAAAAACTCTGGACACTTGTGCAGTGATTCTATGCAAGACTGTTTATGGAGGTGTGACCTCTTACACACACACTGTGGCGGGTGCAGTGATCCCACCTCAGGAGCACAGCTGGGTATTCGTATCCCTCCGCTGTTTCCACCACGTGAGGCGGGCCAGTAGGGGGTGCTCCTGCGTTGAGCCACCCACCTCCCTGCGCCTGACCACCTTCCAGGCTCCGAATGCCTCCCTAGGGGCGCCTTATGTCCGGCCGACCCCTCTCCCGGAGCACACTCGCTAGTCTGGGGGTAACGTGCTGCCACCACCCCAAGAATGGACTGTCTCAGGGCCCTGTGTCCTTGGGGTAACACAGGCCTAAAGTCCCACGGGTACTCGACCCAGTACAGGCACTTGGGGTACTTCCCCAAGTCCGGGGGCAAAAAGGTATAGTCTCCCTTAGTCCACAGACCTAAGGGGTCTCTTAGGCATAATTTAGACCCACCCCTCAATAAGTCTCCCACACCAGTCAAAAAGGAGAACTTTATTGATTACAGGGGGTAGGGTAAACTAGGGTACAGGATAGAGCAATATCTAGAAATCCTAAAGAGCAAACAGTCTGGCTGTGGTAGCCTTTTGATTACGCATCTGTGATACTTCCAGATAAATATCTAATCAGATTGAGTAGCTTACTCACAAGCATCTTCCAAAGGCAGGTGAAGTTTCCCTTTGGAGGCAGGCGGTTCCTAGCTCGTGAGTTTGGGGGGAGAGAGCCAGTTTCAGATGTTAAGGCTTCTCTGTCCCCTGCCTGGCTGCTGCGTCACCTCATGGCCGGAGAGGAGAGACCGCCTCCTTCCCCGTCCTAACTTATATAGCCCCTGTGACCTCATTCACCTGGGCCAGCGGAGGTCAGCCCCAGTTGGCTGTCAGCCAACCAATCTGAAATGCATCACCTGTTACCGGGCAGATTCCAGCTCCCCAGGTAGAAACCCCTTACCCAGGTAAGTGATGCAAGTCACGTAGGCAGAGGGAGCAGGTTTCCCCCTCCCTCAGGAATGCAGCCAGCTCCAGTTCCCCAAAGAGACAGGCTGAGGGTGTGGTCCCCTGTGTGCTGGGCCCACCCTAATTGAATGGTCACAGCACAGAGATTTAAATCACAGTGTCACAGGGCAGAGATTTTTGGGGAGAAACCAAGGTGGCTTTCTGCCACACACATTGCCAGTTGCTGCTGTTGTAAGGTCTCCTAATGATCCTTCAAGTTGTCATCTTATTGCTGATTCAGAGTTGGAACTGACTTCACTCCCTTCTTCAAACTCTCAACACAGAGTACCCAAAAGAAAGACATCATTGGTGTCAGGAAGATTTGGAAGGTTTGAGAGGCTGATTAGAGTACCTCTGACTCCGTTCTACAATTATTTTCAATGGAATCAAGAAATCTAGAGAAGTAAAAGAGGAGACACTGCTCCTGTTCCCTGGTGTCTGAGTCGCCTCTAAGAAATCTGAAGTTAAGGGCACCAAAGTTCTCTTGTACCCAAGTGCAAAGTTCCAGGTGTGTAGGTACTGATAAACAGGTTCCCAGGTCTACAAATTAAGGTGTAGTGTGAGGAAAAGATCAGTGCTGAATGTGAGGAAGGGACTAGTGGTGAACATTAGTTTCTCTTCCCTGGCATTTGGATATTGTTTCTCCCTACTGTGCCATTCCTGACAGGGATGTTCCTTTATCAGGTCACGTTATTCTTGATATTTGGAGTTCTCTGCAGACTCCTGTGTAAAAGTTCTGAGGCAAGGGCACCTTGGTTAGCCTTGTCTAGATTTTTTTCTCAGTTAAGCAGGGATACTGATAAGGTGGATTTTTCAGAAAAATGTT
>NW_017729024.1:22251278-22255074 GCF_001723915.1 Gavialis gangeticus | reverse complement strand
TTCCTGACTCCAAGCCTAACTCTGGAATTAGTCAAACAGAATGATGGAATAGATTTTTCCTAAATTTAGGTGTAGGGGAGTGTTTTCTCTGTTATTACTTGTTGGATACAACTACACGTGCAATTAGTGCACATGAATAAACTCCAGAGCTTATTGCTCTGCAATTTTTTGCTCCTGGCTGCACCATTTGAACATTCACCCAGGAGCAATTAACTCTGGACCAATCAGCTCTGGATTTTATTCATGTGCAGCACATAGAGCCCAGTCAGAGCAGCCTCGGCTGGCAGGGGACCCTGGGAGTCCATCTGCCAGCCTGGGGCTGCTCCAGTCAGGTTCACTGTGCTGCAGAGGGGCTAGCTGGGGCACAAGGTGCTTCAGTATGGGCCTAGCCGGTAAGCAGCCCCCTCACTGAAGCACCCTCGTACCCCAGCCAGATGGGTTAGTGTATACATATGTGATGCTGTGCATGAAAAAACTCTGCAGCAGGGTAGTACTTGCAAATACTGCAGAGTTTATTCGTTTCCTGCACCTTAATAGTGGTGCACATGTAGATGCTGACACATTTACTGTGGAGCTAATTAATTTTGCAGTTAATGTCTCATGTAGTTATGTCCTCTAAGGATTCCATTTCTTAGGCTGCTTACAAGCAAGGTTTTGTTTCTTGTAGCTCGGAAAAATTGGTGTTTCAATGAATGACCCCCTACTGATATCAGAAAAAGGGAGGTGTCTTGCCCTTATCCCAACTTCATCCCCTTAAGGTGCAGATAGAAGTGCAGCTCCCAGCTGTAACTCAGAACCTGTTCGGCAAAGCATTCTGAGTTGCACCATTACCCAAGAGCAAACAAAAGTTCACTGTCGGTTCCAGGGGGAGGGGAATCTAGCTGTGGGCCAGGAGTCTCCAGCCAGGTTCCCAAAGCAACTGCCATGGCTCTCTACCAGTGTTTACTGTTTTCAGAATGGGAAGGGGGAAAGGCAGTGAAGGGAGCTTATTCTTTGGGCTCCCCAAGGATAAGCTGGTGCTGAAGAGTGGGGTAGGTGAATTGGAGCCCCCCCACCTCAGATTTTCACCTGATTGTTCATTTTTTAAGTTGTCTGCAGCCATGTACTTGTTTGGTCACAGCTATACACTGCTTTCTGTGTTCAGATTGTGCAAAAATTGTCACTTCTGTTTGCACCCATAATGATAACTAATTTTCATCTGAATCAGATTTCTAAATTACCAGTACCTTTTTTCTGCCATTCATTATTCTAGTGTATTACATGTTTTGAATCCTAAGAGGATTTTTAATTACTATTGTAAGAGAACAAAATTATTCCTTGAGTCTCCCAAAGTGTAAATTGTTTACACTTGCAGGGTTAGGAGAGAGATAAATTCCCATCACTTGTTGAGAAATGTATCATTGAGTCCTATAGGTAGTTAGCCTGAGAGAGCTCCTAGGGCCAACTGTCCTGTGGTAGAGATGTATAGAGCTGTTACCCAATAGTTTGTCCTTCTGCATAGCTTTACTCTCTTGACCTCAGATTCTAATACTGTATTTGAAAGAGCTGACATTGTTCAATTAGTCTTCTCTTATCCCTTCTTTGAAAAGGGATTCTGTTCTCTGAAATATAGAATTCTAATCTGACGATACTCAAAGAAAGAAGAAAAAGTATTCACCTGTAGTTATTGTTCTTTGAGTGCAAAGAATTACAAATAAAGCCAGTTGTGCTTTTTTGATACACACAAAAAATTCCTTGGGAATTGCAATTTCAAAACTAACATTTTTTGTGAAAACTTTTCAATTTCAAATAAAATTTTGTTTGGAAGTTTTCTTGGGCCCAGGATAGGAGTGAGGAAGGGGGGAAAAGAGATCTAGATCTACCTCAAACAAGCTAATATTCCATGTCAAGGCTCCCCAGCTTCTAAGCAGCCAGGGGCTGCATTACCAATAGGCCTCATCAGTATGAGCCACAGGTGCCTTTCTGCTGTCCTGCTAGTGCAACTGTGGGCATCCCAGCCTCTTCCTTGGCTCCCCAGCCACAGGTTCCCCTGTCATGGGGAAACTCCAGCTGTGGGTTCCTCCTATGCTCTTCCTGTGGGCTCCTTGCACCAAGGCCATGGCAAGATACAGAAGCTGTAGGAGGGAGGGTGAGAGCCTGGGAGCTGCGATCCCTTGTGGATCGTATATGGCCCACAGACCGCCAGCTGGACAGCCCTGTTGTTCCAGGTTTCAGAAGAGTGCACTAACCACAGGTACTCACTCCTGTTTTTTCATGAAAGAGAAAGTAAAATCTCAAATTTATCATGAAACAGAATTTTTTACTTTTGTCCAGTTCTAATTATCAGATGTACTTTCCTCACTCTCTTCTTTATAGTCTACTCTGTATTCTCAGGAAGTGAAAAGAACTGAGGGTGAAATTAGCAGCAGTGGCTGTGTGTAGATGAAACCAGGGGCATGTATGCACAACACTTTAAAGCAGCCCAACTGCTTTTGTACTGCTTTAATGGTGTCAGTGTTTGCACACCTTGGTGGCATTTGTGCATTAATTACAGCTGCTGTAGCAAATTCAGTGGCGTAATGCACCTTATATGACTTGGGGCGCAGCAAACTAAATCTTCTCTGAGGAGGAGCTACCACTACAGCTGTGGAGTGAAGCACCAGGCTCCATGCAGCTCAGGGGCTCTGCAGAAAGCCCTGCAGGCAGCCTGGCAGCAGCGCGGAAAGGCAGGCTCTGTGGCAGGAAGCCACCTTTGTTTCTCCCCCAAATCTCTGCCCTGTGACAATGTGATTAGGATGGGCCCGGCAGAGGAAGAGACACACCTTTACCCTATCTCTTTAGGTAACCTGAGCTGGCTACATTCCGGAGGGAGGGGGGAAACCTGCTCCCTCTGCCTACATGACTGGTATCGGCTACCTGGGTGAGGGGCATCTACCTAGGGGACTAGAGTCTGCGCGGCAGCTAGTGATGTATTTCAAATTGGTTGGCCGACAGCCAACCGGAGCTGGCCTCCGCTGGACCAGGTGAATGAAGTCACAGGGGCTATATAAGTTAAGACTGCCCAGGAGGAAGGGGCAGCAGCCATGCGGGGGACTCAGAGGAGCTTTACCATCTGAAACTGGCTCTCTCCCCCAAAACTCACGAGCTAGAAATGGCCTGCCTCCAGAGGGAAACTTCACCTGCCTTTGGAAGATGCTTGTGAGTAAGCTACTCGAGATCTGATTAGATATCTAGCTGGCAGTAACTCAGATGCGTGATCAAAAGGCTACCACAGCCAGACTGTTTGCTCTTTAGGATTTCTAGGATATTGCTCAATCTTGTACCCTATTTTCACCCTACCCCTGTAATCAATAAAGTTCTCCTTTGTGACTGGTGTGGGAGACTTATTGAGGGGTGGGTCTAAATTATGCCCAAGAGACCCCTTAGGTCTGTGGACTAAGGGAGACTTTCCTTTTTGCCCCCCACTTGGGGAAGTGCCCCAAGTGCCTGGACTGGGTCAAGTACCCTTAGGACTTTAGGCCTGTGTTTCCCCGAGGACACAGGGCCAAGAGAGAGTCCCTTCTCGGGGTGGTGGCAGCTACGTTACCCCCAGGCTAGCGACTGTGCTCCAGGAAGGGGGTTGGCTGGACGTAAGGCGCCCCTAGGGAGGCATTCGGAGCCTGGAAGGTGGTCGGGCGCAGGGAGGTGGGCGGCTCAACTCAGGAGTGCTCCCTACTGGCCTGCCACAGGCTCCACCCAAGAGAGGAAAAAAAAAAGCGGCGAGCCTGATCTTTTTTTTTCTCCCCAGTGTCTGCCTGACTGCCAGAGCTGTGTGGGG
>NW_017729024.1:22231185-22246278 GCF_001723915.1 Gavialis gangeticus | reverse complement strand
TTTTCTCCCCAGTGTCTGCCTGACTGCCAGAGCTGTGTGGGGGCCCGGTGCTTCCCTTCGCAGCTGCAGTGCCCCACAGATCTGCCCGAGCCAGGTGCCTGCAGGCAGGTGTCACTTGGTGGGGGGGGCCACTGCTGCCACAGAGGGAAGCACCAGCCCTCCCCACAGCCCAGAGACCACTCCACCCGCCAGCAGCTTGCTCTCCCCGCCTCTGGAGAGGCAGATATGTCAGGTGTCTGCACGACATGGGGACTTAATTGGCCCTAAATTGAAATGGTGTTTTTAAAAACCCACTGCTTCAATTTAGGGCCCCCATTTTGTCTACACGTGGCCAGTGTCTCTAAATGTAACCTCACCTGGAGCATTCTGGGAGTCAAGAAAAAGTCACAGATTTCCCAGGGATTCTGAGCCTTGAGCTAATGTTCAGGCACAATCCACTGACCAGCTACAGGTGGATCACTTTGAAGACAGACCCAGCATTAGTAGATGTATATGTATATTTCAGTTCACCTTTTTACACAAGCCTTGCTTTGAAAATTGGGCTTCAATGGCCACATCCACACAAGCACAGACATTTGTTTCCCCAGGGACAAGAAGCAGTGACACCTTGTGCCACTGCTGCTTGTCCTCAGGGAGCAGCTGCGCCATGCCTTAAAAAAGTGGGGCAGTGCACATGGAGGCAGCGCCCTCACATGTGCGGCAAGTTACCCCAGGTGGAGTAGGGGAGGCTAAGGCCAGCAACTGTGCTGGCCTTCCCAGTCTTGGGAACCTCCCAGGGCTGCAGCTACATTGCTCCTGGCAGCCAGTGTGGCTCTGGCATGCCAGGCTCCAGTTTTGGGTGGTGCACACTGCCTCCATGGGTGCTGCCCTGCTTTTTTAAGGCATGCCCCACTTTTTAAGGATATCCCAGGGTCAACCCCGCCCCCCTGCAAGGTAGCAGTGCAGATAACGCCTGCATGTGCAGTGTGGGGCGCTGCAGATGGCTCTTCAGCGCCGCATATCGCACATCTGCGCTCACCTGGCCACAGCCAGTGGTTCCTTTCATTCTTCCTCCAGCTTGTAAGTGGGTAGGGTAGAATATATATTTCACAAGCAGATTTTAGTGTTAAAAAAAAAGTCTTATGGTCACCTCTAGGAAAAACTGAATAAGAAAACTGGATGGCAAAGAAACTGTTTGTGTTTACTTGTAAAGTGCTCCATGCATCTTGAAGTCAACAAGTGGCATAGCTGGTATTCTTTGCATGAAGAATTATTGGTTGACCAGACTGACAGGACATCTCTGCAGGGCAGAGAAGTTTTTAAAAATATATTATTCCTGAAAACCAAGTAGGTCTTGCTGAAATGTTTTCTGCCAGAAATAGGGCTTGAGGTTTGATATGACTTTGTAAGTAAACCTGAAACTCTGGGCAAAATTTCAGTGCTATTGAGATACAAACAGGTTGCAAACACTGAACTAAGCAGGCATGTGTAAAGTATGGGCTGGATTCATACTACAGTGAATAGTTTTGGCTGATAAACAGTCCAATCTTCAAAAAGATCATTGCTTAAGAAATATTTCATCCTTCACATCAAAATGTATTTGAAATGTAGAGAGTTACAGTTTTAACTAGGTGAGCAACCCTATTGCACCATTGGACAATACATTTCAAACCCCTTAGCTAACATATCTCATTTTTCTTTGATATTGACAGATAAGAGAATGAGAAGTTAGCTAGCTGGTATTAATTCAGACCTTTAAAGAAGTTTCTTGTAGATGAAAATAATCAGTATCTGAAGTATTTGGAAAAGAAGTTAAGGCTTGTTTAAACTGGAGACATGAAAGAGAAAGTTTATTATTTTTCATCTAGTACCTTCATTTCCAAAGGATAAACTTAGACGAGGAATTCTATTTCATTCTCAGTGAACATATCTTGGATGAAGAACACTTTTCTCTCTCTGCCATTTCTCTTCTGACCTGAACCTGAACTTTCTCCTCACCATCAAAGAAGCTGTCAAGAGATAAATGGATTTCTTTCAGTGAAAGAAAACATCATCCCTATCCAGGTTTCTAAGCCTTAAATCTGAGGCTGGGGGACATGGTAGCAGAATGGTTAAGGTGATTTGCAATGGGTCTAGAAGCTGGGGAAGCTGTGCATGGTTACCTTGTCCTCAAGCTAGGGAACCAAAGGATACAAAGTTAGCCACATCACCCTTTTGTGCCATTGGCTTCAGATACTTGGGATGGACCTTGGAGTTTGAGCCGAGAGGAAAAAAAACTGTTTTTCCATAGTTGGAAACTAGCACTGATGCTAAAAATGCTGGTACTCACAGAATGGAAGCTACTACTGGTGCCATCAGGACAAGTAGTCTTAATCATGCCAGTGCAGCAGGGATGGATAATTAACTGCCAAAGACATAGCAGTTTTTTAATAATAAAAAGGGAGGTCTTTTCTTGCTCAGAATACTGGGTTAGACAAAATCCACCAGAATCTCTTAAGAATGAGGGATTAGAAGAATTGTTAGGCAAAATCTCAACACTGCTATGCTTCTGTGTCAGAAACAGAAGTGGCTTAAAGTCAAATATTTAGAGCCTCTGGGTGCTTGTATATGTGCAGCAAAGCTGCTCCGATGCACTGTAATTACAGTGCATTGGAGCAGACTTGATTACTCTGGGAGCATAGTAATTACCGTGCTCCAGTAGACTCAAGCATCACATGTATCAGTATTCCTGGGCTGAAAAATGGCATCAGGGGTGCTTTAACTAAAGCTTGTTTGTCAGGCTTCAGTTAAAGTGCTCCCATCACCATTTTTCAGTGCAGGGATGCTGATACATGTGACACTCCAGGTGTTTTAATTAGAGCAGCTCTTGGAGCCACTCTAAGTAAAGTGCCCCTCCCTACTCCCAGCGTGTGTGTATAAATGCACTTTTTGACCAGATTGCCTCTCAGCACATTTCATAGATTTCATAGACATTAGGGCTGGAAGGGACCTCGGAAGATCATCGAGTCCAGCCCCCCGCCCAAAGGGCAGGAAGTCAGCTGGGGTCATAGGATCCCACCAAGATAAGCATCCAATTTGTTCTTGAAGGTGTTCAATGCAGGTGCTTGAACCACCTCTGATGGCAGGCTGTTCCAGACCTTGGGGGCTCGGCCAGTAAAGTAATTCTTCCTTATGTCCAGCCTGAAATGGTCTTGTGGTAGTTTATGACCATTTGAACTCATCATCCCTTGGGGCGCTCTGGTGAACAAACGTTCCCCCAGATCCTGGTGGTCACCCCTGATAAACTTGCAGGTGGCCATCAGATCACCCCTGAGCCTGTGCTTTTCCAGGATAAAGAGCCCCATGGCTCTCAGCCTGTCATCGTAAGGTCTGCTTTCCTGACCTCTGATCATGCGCGTGGTTCTTCTCTGGACTCTCCAGGTCAAGAAAATTCTGAGCAGTTTCCCCTGTATTTGAGACTCAAAATTATCACCCTGCTATACCACCAGGCACACCACTAGCACTCAGAGAATAAATAGTAACAATATACTGGTATTATAGGTATGTTGTATATATGTTTCTCCAACCAAGAACTCACGGAAAGATGAAAAAATACGTCAGGCAAGCAGGGCAGTGGGGGTGATCAGATACATGTGTGCTGTATCAACCAATTGAGTATTTTATCCAGGTCTGGCCTGTAACAATCTGATCTTGCCAAGGTAATGAGTGACTCTTGAAAAGTAGCAAGTTAGAAGTTGAGAATGAATGGCATTATTCAGCAAGCTAGAGGAGGGATGCTCAACCTCTGGCTTGCAAGTCAAATATGGCCTGTGGAGCCATAGTATCCAGACTGTGGACTCCTCACAGATCCGAAATTTGGTAGCCAGGAAGCAGTGGCAAGAAATCATAGAATTATAGAAAATTAGGTTTGGAAGGGGCCTCAGGAGGCCATCTAGTCCAACTGCCTACTCAAAGCAGGACTATCTCCAACTATACTACCCCAGCCAGCGTTTTGTCTAGCTGGGTCTTAAAAACCCCCAAGGATGGACATTCTACCACCTCTCTGGGTAACCTGTTTCAGTGTTTTACCTCCCTCCTAGTGAGGAAGTTTTGCTAATATCTAACCTAAACTTCCCTTGCTGCAACTTGAGACCATTGCTCCTTGTTCTGTTATCTGCCACCATCCTCTTTGGAATCCCCCTTCAGGGAGTTGAAGGCTGTTATTAAATCCCCTCTCAATCTTCTCTTCTGCAGACTAAATAAGCCCAGTTTCCTCAGCGTCTCCTGAGAAGTCATGTGCCCCAGCCCCCTAAACATTTTTGTTGCCATCCATTGGACTCTCTCCAATTTGTTCACTCTATCCAATTAATTACTTCCCTCGATCTTCTGGTGACACTCCTACCAATGCAGCCCAGTATGCTGTTAGCCTTCTTGGCAACAAAGGCACACTGTTGGCTCATATTCAGCTTAATGTCATGGTTAATATTGCCATGCCTCCACCACTGCCAAATTCCTAAGCTCCACATAGCTGGAACAGGGCCAGGCCACATCTCCTTCCTTCCCTATACCCCCAGATTGGGGCTGGGCTGTGGCCCTTTTCCCTCACTCCACATGGCTAGGTCAGGGCTGAGGCACTCCCTGAACCTGTCACATGGCTGGACTGGGTCCTATCTCGCCGCCCTGTGTGCTGGTTTAGGCCCAACAGCCAGATCCAGCCCATGGCGGGGACTGAGCACCATCCACCTTGCCTGAGGGGGAAAATGGTTGGGCACCACTGCCGTAAAGGATTGGGCATAAAATCAGCTGCTTTAAGAATGAACAGATTAGCCTGGGTATTACACGTTCCTTGGCCCCCTGCTGGTGTTCTCTGAAAAAGCAGCATTTAAGACTCCACATAGCATCCTAATTAGAACAAATTGACTTGTTCTGAAGAAAAGACATTTTGTGGGGATTTGAAAGGCCCAAAATGAAGGCTCTAACTTGGATGAGCCATATTCTTGGATGCTGTAACTTGTTTTTCTTTTCTCTCTGTTTTTGGTTTGTGTATCTGCATTCAGGTTTAACTTAGTCAACCTTCACTTTGGCAAACTGAAAGGAAACAACAACACCCCAAAACAGAAGAATGAAGGACTAACTCTTCCTCCCCACCTACATAGTATACCTTCTACCTCAAACTCATAGTAAAAATCTTCAAGTGTTATAATCCTTTCCTTTAACCCCTTTTACACTCAGGAAAGGGTAATCCTGTTCCTATGACCAATTCACAGCTCTATAATTTCATATAGGGTCCTTGTACACATGATGCTAATAACATGTACACGTGACGAAAATGTCACTTTGTGTGGCTTAATGGTATCACAGCATACACATACAAGACTTTGGGGAGTTTTAAATGACTTTGCATCATTGCAAACTAAACTACATCAGGATGTAGTTTAGTCTGTAACTTTGCAAATTGCAATGATGAAGCTATTGGATTGATCCCCAGCCACAGGAGAGGTGGGCAGATGCCACAGAACCAAAGGATTGGGATCCTCACTGCTTCTCCCTTCAGCAGCCACACTTGGCCTGCTAGCAACCTGCCTGGGCAGCTCTGGGGGCACTGCCATGGTGGAGGGAAGGACCAGGCCAGCTCGCCCTCCCCAGCTGTGGGAAAGGCAGGCAGACTCCACTGAAAAAAAGGATCAGGCCCCTCACTGCTTCTGCCTTCAGCAGGCCCCTGATACTTTTTTTTTTTGGCAGAGCCTGCCTACAGCTGGGGGGTGAGTTGCTAATGGGCTGAGCAACTCCTGAGCTGGGGGGGGGCTCCAGTCCTTCCCCCTGCAGCAGCAGCTCCCCTGGGGATGCCTGGGTGGGCTGCTAGTAGGCTGGGTGCTGCTCCAGCACAGAGGCAGTTGGATTGGGTTGGGTGCTGCCTCTGAGCTGGGGCAGCACCTGGCCCACTACCAGCCTATCCAGGTGGCCCTGGGGGGTACCTCCGCCATGGAGGGAAGGACCAGGGCCCTCCAATAGCTCAGGGGCGGCTCAGCTTGCCAGCAGCTTGCTCCCCTTCTGTGGGCAGGCTCTGGCTCTGACAAAATTAAAAAAAAAAGAGCATCGGGCTCCTTGCTGTCACGTGATTGGAAAAATTCTAACACTTTAGTCCTCAGTGTTTTATTCTATGTCTTGCCCTTTCAATTTAGGGCCACAGAATAAAACCCTGGGGATTAAACCCCCATCCTGTGTACAAGCCCCCTAGTTTTTCCCTCTGTTTTGAGGCAGAATCAGTATAACGAGGTGCTATCTTGACAGATTTGTCTAAAAACCACCAGAAAGGAGGACGACAGTCTCCATAGGTGGTCTATTCCAGTACTTAATTTGCCAAGTATGTAACCAAATCACCCTTGCCCAAAATTGGACAAAGTACCCAACTGAGGCTGAGTAGAGCAGAACAATTGCCTTTTTTTGCAACATGCTAGTTTGTTGCTGAATATAATTCTTAGGTCCCAACAGCCAGACTAACCAGTTATTTCCTATTTTTTGTTTAAACATTTGGTTTTGTCTTCCTAAGCATATTTTTTATATTCAGACACGTGTATTTATTCTCATCTTATTGATTTAAGATAATTTCTCAAATTTATCAAGATGATTTTGAATTCTTATTGTGGCCTGCAGAGTGCTTGCAACTTCTCTCAGCTTGGTGTTCTCTGCATATTTAACTGCATCATGCACTTCTGAGATGGCAACCTGCCACAGTAGTTATTTCACTGTGTAACAGCTAAATTCCAAACTACTTAATGGTTAATTGCATATTAAACATTATTTGCAATGATTATTATTGTTTATTATTTGTGTTACAGTAGCACCCTACTAAGATTGAAGGTCAGATTGAGGTAGATTTTGGGCATAATGAAAGAGCTCCTGGCAGACAAATTTAGCAGGCCAAGTAGAAATGAGCAATGAGTGAGAAGATAGCATATTAGAATTATGCACCAAGATAGCACATTGATAGAAGGCTTATTCTTAATAACAGCAATATAAGGAACCTGGATGATGCTGGGGAAGACTAAGAGAATTGGCTGTGAGATATAGGTTTTTTCTCCCTTTTGGATGCCAATTCTAATTTAGCTCAGAGACCTATCAATCAAATGTTTTCCTCAAAAAAAGCAGTTTGATGCTCTGCCCATCACTGTTTTTCTGGTGCTAGAAAAACTGGGAAATTTTGCAATTGGATTTTATCTCGGCACTCCTCGGCATAGAAATCAAGTACTGAATGGATGTGGAAGCTAAACTTGTGGTGTTATAGGTTTTCATAGAAGTGGGACAACATCTGGAGATGGAGCATGTCCAATGGGAGGTAGTGCTCTGTCAACAGTGGGTAAGCCTCTAATGCCTAGTTAGAGTTTAGGCACATTGGTGGGAAAATGCAATGTCATATGTGTTGCTGCTGCCTGTGATGTAACTATTCTTGCAACAGGCCTAAATTCCCCAGGCCTAGCAATCCAATATTTTCACAGTACTACTGTACAGTACATTTTTTCCATTATTTCTAAAACCAAATGTGAACTGTTAAGTACTGGAAATATTTTAATTGGACTTTCAACTACAACTTTAGCATTTATTTTAAATTAACATGATCATTGAACTGTGATAAAATATTCTCATAACCACAGATAATTTTCTTTATATAGGATGTTCTGCCACTTAATTTTTCAGGGCCCTTTCTCAGGATGATCAGGATGATGCCCATTTAAAAATAGAGGATATAATTCAGATGGTAAGTGCATCTTTATATCCAGTCCCTTATAAAGTTGTGCATTTTATGTGAAGCATTAAAATGAAACTTCCATGTAGCTTCACTGCCATATTTGTAACAAGTTGCTTTTCCTTTATTTATCCATTTGAGATCAGTAACGTAAATGTGGATGTTTAAAACTGTAGTGACAACACATGTTTAAAATGCATGGTAACGGTAAGCTTTCCAGAGCTTCTGGACTTCAGTTTGAATTAGGTGGTTGCCAATATTAAAAAAAACAGAGAAGATGTGCATGTATATAAAACAAGGTGTGAATCAGTAGGATCTTTGCCTCAACACAACAACATTGTTACTCAGAACCATGTATAATATTCCCTGAGAGGGCCCATTCTTAGACAAGATGAGTATCTGCCCACATTGTGCTCCTGTGCAGCCTGTTAAGCATACTGATGTAAACCAGCCTAATGTGGTATTTGAGGTAGGTATTGCAAAGTAGTTTTGTGGAAAGTTACGAAGAATGCAGGCTTCTACCTGTATTATACCATTAATGTATCTCTATGCCCTTGGTATAATACTTCAGACCTTTCCCATTAGTTTCCATACCAATAAGTCAGTATCAAACCCCATGTTGTTGTTGTTGTTTGACCTACCACTCCTTTTTTTTCTATAACCTAACAGTTATATTATATTGTTCTATTTAACATGCATGTGAAGTTAATTACCGTCCTATGCTTTGCAGTTAGAATGTCCAAAACCGGAGTGCTTTGAGACTTTGTCAGCCATGGAGCTTGCAGAGCAAATAACTCTCTTAGATCACATAGTATTCAGAAGCATACCTTATGAGTAAGTATCCTCCAAAGAGTGATTTGTAAGAACATCTGACTTCGTAAGAACATTTTGGGCGCTATGATGATCCATGCTATTGATATCCCTCCAAAACATTTTGCACACACAACTGGATAGTATCTCCAACCTCTGTTGTTGTTTCTCTCATATTCCATTTATATTATGAAAGTCTGAGTTCAAGAATGTTAAAATTAGTAGTATCTCTATTGCTGTTGTACTATGTATTCACTGTGCCATATTTTTTTATAGAATTATGCATTCCTGCTTAGTCTTTCATTGAGGCTTTAATCTCAGGTTAATATTTCAGCATTAACTTCCCGTTGAGAGTCTTTGGTGTATTAAGAGCAAACCTACAATCTACGGTTTGGGTTACTACAGGCTAGGTATAATGGGGGTGTGCTCAGTATCTGGAAAGGTGAATGCTGTCTCAACCCCCTTTATACAGCAGGCTGATCTTGCCAGCTGTTGTGGCGACATTAATAGCAGTTTCAAACAGGCTTAGAATGCTAAGTGTCTGGAGCAAAGGGGAAAACAGAAAACTGAAAGAAACATAAATGTTCTTTACAGTATTTCTGGCTTTTCGCTGTTCCAGCAGTGGCATAATGGAATGCTAGAATGAGATATTGCTGAAATCCATTTGGTATGCAGTTGCCATGGTTTTTTATACTTCATTTATTGGTAACTGTTTTGTTTTTCTTCTTTTTTAACCTAAATTTCTAGAGAGTTTCTTGGGCAGGGCTGGATGAAATTGGATAAAAATGAAAGAACACCATATATTATGAAAACCAGTCAACATTTTAATGATGTAAGTAACTATAAAAATAGAGAATGACTTTGAGGAACTCTTGACACCATGTATAAACTTTGGAATATAAATGTCTGCTTCTGCAGCATGATATAATTTCTGATTTAGTAGTGACTAAATATTATAGCCTCTTTGTGATTAACCTTACAAATCATCAAAGCATGTAAAGATTCTCATTTTCATGAATTGCCAGCCAGCAGTTTAATGGTAATTTAATGGATTGGAACCTTTTGAACTGTACTGAAATCTTCTACAGCTCTACTGATGAAATTTAAGTTCTTTCTTTAGAGGATGACAATATAACAACAACAATTCTGTTAACCATCCTCCATTTTAATGAATACTGATGAACTCTCTACTTATATTCTTGGTCTTTACTCATTTCCTTACACATTGCTGAGAGCAATCACCAGTAGCAACCTTACTGCTGCAGACATTACTCACTGGTCCTCTGGGTGCTTTTGTTACTTTTCCTTTAGTTCACCATTTCTCTTCCTCCTCTCTAACAGCAATTTTTAGTGTATAGTTTTAATCTCTGCTAATCAAAAGCCATAAGATGGCCTAGCTTATTGTTAAATAGTATCATTTGCAAATGTTTTTATTTAAATGTCTTTGATTTCTGGCTTTTTATTTGGTTAGATGAGTAACCTTGTTGCCTCACAAATCATGAACTATGCTGATGTTGGCTCCCGTGCTAACTCAATTGAGAAGTGGGTAGCAGTGGCAGATATTTGTCGATGTATGCACAACTATAATGGTGTTCTAGAAATCACATCAGCCTTTAACAGAAGTGCAATCTACAGGCTGAAGAAAACCTGGGCTAAAGTTTCTAAGCAGGTAAGCAAGGCATCACAACACATTATAGCCTTTCAGGTGGTGATACAGGCAAAACATGTCAAGATATCAGTGTTCTAATTGGATAATCTTGAAGGGGAAGAAACAGTATGGTTGTCTGCTAAGGAGTTCAGCTGGTTTTGTTATCTCATTTCTACCACTTGTATATTTTGTTCATTTGCCATTCCTGTATCATTAATGAAATATTTTAGGCAGTAATTGACTTCATTGAAAGTTTGGAAAAAATGTCAGAGGTGCTCTCAAGCCCAGAAGTCCACAGGCATTTTGGAGGAAACATGCTAGAGCAACAAAGCTTTTTGAATATTCACACCTTTGCATTTTCTCCCACATATTTTCCTTTCTTTTTCTAGGAAGCAGAACTGGGTGGTCATCCCCAATTAAACCGTGCTTCAATCATGCAAAGATTGATGCACATGCTTAACTTCAAGCTTTGCAGCAATCCTGAAATCAGCTAACACAGTTAAGGTTAAACAGGTTCACAGTCTTTCTGCAATCTGGGCTTCAATTTGTCCCTCTGTTGGGTTGCATCTCTTTTTTCCACTTCTTGATTTCTTGTAGATTTACTTACCCACATTCTGCCCAATAGCTTGATCTTACTGAGAGCTGCCTGAGGGGTGCTGAACATCCTCCATTCCCACTGATTTCAACTAAAGCAGAGGATGTTTTACAGGATATTTTATAGGCTGAGTTTGAAATATCCATGTGTGCAGTGTAACTCTGAAGTTGTATTGTTGAATGTTAGTTTCATGAGGCTTGTTTTTTCTGAATCCATCTGTGTATGTTGTTTATTTCTCAAATACTTAAAAGTATTTTTTTTTAAATGATCTGAGTCCCATTTTCTAAAACAAAGTAGAAATTTAGGAAATTATGTCCCAATGACTTCAATGCACCTGGGCTGCAAAGTACCAGATCCCAACTAGTAAGCTAGGTATTTAAATGGGATAAAAAGTGAACTAGAATATCCCTACTCAAGCTGGTACAAAACTCATTCAAAGTCAAGTCAAATTTCCACCCAAGTCAAGTGGCTAGTCCAGTTAAGGCACACCAGTTTCTAGAATCAGTAGTACATGAGGGAATGGAAACTAGCATCATGTCCATCTGCCTTTGAATGTGCACCTGTGCAGATATAGATGGATTGAGTGAGAGCAGCCATCAGCATAAATCTAGAGCAGGGCTCGTTCCTACATTCCTGGAACCATAGTAAATACGCCTTACACCAGTGTTTCTCAACTCGTGGATTGTGACCCAAAAGCGGGTTCCAAGCATAAATGAAAAGATCACCAATAAACCCTAAAAATGGATTCCTTTAAAGGAGAAAAATGTGGGAAACTGTGTGCAGAGTTCCAGCATGCAACGGGCTGCTTGGGAGGTCCCCGTACCGCACACCTCCCCCCAGCCCCGCACACTGGAGGGCTGGGGACTGGGGACAGGGACCAGTGGGTTGGGAGTGAGGGGTATCAGCAGGGCCAGAGGGCTGTTTTCTACTTAAACTATTTACTGGGTTAGGACTGGCCATCAGTGTTTACAAATAGGTTATGGTACAAAAAAGGTTGAGAACCACTGCTGTAAACTACTTTGCCACTATGTCCAATGAAGAAGTCATTAGGTGCCTATGTATTCAGCTGGTGCCTATATTTTAGACTGCAGAGATCCCCTGGTGCCTAAATCTTGGTTTCCATTCATGCATGCTCAGTACCATAATCTGAACAACTAGGCCCTTTGCTCCATCCTAAATGCTTTTCCAATCCTTGTACAAAGGAAAGCAGAGTGTAGAGATTGCCTAAGTCCCCAAGGAGCCCAGTCTGCTATCTGTGTTCAAAGCATACTTAATGCACGCTGGCAGCACTAAGTTAAGTACAAAGTGTGACAGCCATACTCTCTTTCACTTAACAACACAGCAAAAGGTTAGTGCCCATGTTTTATCTAATAGGCTAGTGGTTGTAGGTCTATCTCAGTGTGAGGAGATTAAAACTACATCTTTCACCTCCCAGGGACTGCCCTAGCCATTTGGCTATGGAATAGTCTGGGTAGGGAGGGCACCTTAAGCACTTAACAAACAAGAATGCAAGAGCCAGAAAACAAGCAAGAAGCCACCTGACTTTTTAGTCCAGTGATTAAGGCATTCAGTTGCAGGGAGTGTGGGGGTGGAGAAAGGAGTTCTGGGGTCCAGCAGACAGTCCATGCTCTCAAGACTGTTTCTTTTCTTTATATAATAACCCTCTAATGTTAAAAGCTTAAAACGTTCTTAGGAGTTACTTTTGAAAATGGGACTGATGTGTCTAAGTGGTTTTGAACATTTTTTTTCCCCAATACCATGTATTTTTGTTATTTTGTTGGGGTTTTAAAATCAGGAATGACACTTATTTTTTGTTCTTTTTTTAGACAAAAGCTCTCATGGATAAACTTCAGAAGACTGTCTCATCTGAGGGAAGATTTAAAAATCTTAGAGAAACACTAAAAAAGTATGTTTCTAACAATCAATTAGTAGTCAGATAGGAATATTGGAATACATTTATTGACGATACAAGTTGGTTCTGAGTTAGTTTTCATGATGCAAATAATATTGGATCATATTTTTACCTAATAACCTTTACCAAGTTGAGTTTATTTTGTTTGGCACTATTCTTCTGCTGAATATACTGTAATCCAGTACCCTTGATATGTTAATATAGTACCTCTGGAGAATAATCAGAGCAGATTAAAGCATTATTTTGTATAAAATGCTTCCTGTTGATGGTTTTCCTAAAACTGATAAACTTTTTCAGTAAGTGTAAGACCGGCTTTTATAAATAAAAGTTCTTAATTAATTCCTATAGTGCTTTTTGGCAGGCATAGTCCCCAAGTTCAATGTAACTGCCTCCACATTACTCTCAACCCAAATTTGCTTCTCCAAGTTTAAAGTGCACACAGTTGTGGGGTCATAGCTGGACGATGGTTCTCCCAGGGTACTTGACAACAATTGTGTTGAGTCATCCTGGGAGGTCATTCCAGAGTTAAATTGCTGTATGTCTAATATATGTTTAAACTACAAACCACTGCCTGTGCACGTTCGGGAAAAGACTGCTGTCATAGGACCAAATACTTTAAAGAGAAAAATACTTTTTTGACTTGTGACTTCTGGGTAGCTGTCCCCTCAGTTAAAAACCTAAAAATATTTATTCTGAGTTAATTTTCTTAACTGTAGAACACAACCTTTTTCCTACCAAAGTAGGCAGAAAGTTGTGTGAAATTAGGATTAGGAATGGTTCTTCAGTTACACCTGTTCCTCTGCAGCAAACACCTTCAGTGGGGCAAGAGCATATTGAATGAGTGCAGTAGGCGCATCTACACGAGACACTTAACTGTGCATGAGTATAGTTTACTGCAAAGTAAGCATGTGCATCTACACATGCACATACTTACTACACAGTACACCTCCCTAATCTCGAGTAAATTTGCTACCTGTAAATGCAAGTAGTAAATTTACTCAAGATTAGTAATGGCACAGTAGCACTTGAGTAGATGCCTGACCAGGAACAAAATCTGCTTCTGGTCAGTCATCCACCAAGGGGCAGGAGATAGGTCCCTGACCCTGGGAACTTCCTGCTGCTGGGCAGGCTCTGCCACAGGAGCCTAGGCAGGAACTCAGCACAGAGCTGTGGAGGGACATGCTAGGGAGTTTGTTCCCTGCTCAGATCTTCACTCACGGAGCTGGGGGGCAGGGAACAAGCCTCCCAGCCTGTTCCCCCACCAGCTCTGTGCTCATGGAGCTACAGGGCTGTCCCTGGGTGGGGGGCAAATCGGGGTGACTGCCCTGGGCCTCACACTTTGGGGGACCCCACAAACAGTGCCATACAGGCCCTGCTGCAGCTGTGTGTCACTGGCTGTGCACTGGGGCTGCTCTCAACCCTTCCCCCCCACTCCATCCCCCAGCTCCATGCTGTGGCCACTTTGCCCCTCCACTCCCCACCTCCTGCTCCACGCTCTGGCTGCTCGCTACCCCCTGGCCCCACACAGGCTGATATGCCCTGGGCCCCACATACCCCTAGGGACAGCTCTGCAGAGCTGGGTGGGGAACAAGTACCCCAGCCTCTTCCTCCCCAGCTCCACACTCACATTGCTGGGTGGGGAACAAGCTCCCCAGTCCTTTCTTCCCCAGCTCTGCACTCACAGAGCTGTGTGGGGAACAAACACCCCAGCCTGTCCTCCCCCCAGCTCCGTGCTTGCGGAGCTGAGTGGGGAACAAGCTGCCCAGCCTCCTCCTGGTGTGCAGGACAGGGGCTGAGAACTGCCCTGGTCAGGGACAGGTCCCAGCCCCATACCCCAATTGGGTGATTGAGGCACTGGGCTTGGAAAGAGCTGCAGGGGTGGAGGAGGCCCCAGCCCCCTACCCCAATCCATTGGTGGGGCAGCTATCAGCTAGTTCACTGCTAGCTGCTCCACCGGTGGATCAGGGTAGGGGGCTGGGACCTGCCTTTCCCTAGCAGCAAGTTCTGAGTCCCCTGCCCCTGATCGGGGAGCCAGGGCCAGGAGCAACTTGCTGCCAGGCCAGAAGGACATTGACCCTACCCCAGAAGCAGAGTCCCCTGAGGCCAGGAGACTCCTGGCTTGGTGCTCCCTGCCAGCTCCTGAGCTAGCACCCAGGGGGAGCCTAGAGCTCCCCCTGGTGGCAGCAGGGGCCCATTTCAGGGCTGCAGGAAACTTGGCGCAAAGAGCAGTAAATCTTGACCCTAATCCTTGCATGTGTAGATGCCTGCCTGAAAGCGGTTACTTCAGAGTAGCTTACACCAAAGTAAATTTAGGCCGGATCAAATGCATATGTAGATGTACCCAGTATGTACAATTGTGTGCTGATATTAAAATGCTTATAATACTTCAGAAGAACACAGACCACTGCCCAGAAACATATATAGTT
>NW_017729024.1:22217071-22226185 GCF_001723915.1 Gavialis gangeticus | reverse complement strand
CCATTTCAGGGCTGCAGGAAACTTGGCGCAAAGAGCAGTAAATCTTGACCCTAATCCTTGCATGTGTAGATGCCTGCCTGAAAGCGGTTACTTCAGAGTAGCTTACACCAAAGTAAATTTAGGCCGGATCAAATGCATATGTAGATGTACCCAGTATGTACAATTGTGTGCTGATATTAAAATGCTTATAATACTTCAGAAGAACACAGACCACTGCCCAGAAACATATATAGTTTTGTGCAGGTCTTTTTTCTGTGATTATCTGTTGTTTGAGATTGAAACATGTTGAGAATATACTTTGATTTCCAATAATGGCCTTTATTGAATGTTATCCTTCTTTCTCTAATATTTTGACATGAGATATTTGATACAGTCTGTGAAATGTGCCACTAGTAGAAGTGGGTATGACACAGGCAAAATAACAATAGTCATACTTCCTTCCCCTGACCTGTGAATTTGGTTCATTTTGTAAAAATGTGTTAAGTAATAATAAACACAAAAATTAGAAAGATGTGTATTATATAAAAATAATGTCTTGCAAATTAACTCAGAGTAAGGGTAAATTTGATTTATTTTCTTCTCCGGCAGCTGTAATCCCCCTGCAGTTCCTTACCTTGGAATGTACTTGACAGACCTAGCATTTATTGAAGAAGGAACACCAAACTTCACTGAGGAGGGTCTGGTCAATTTTTCCAAAATGAGAATGGTAATTTTTATTTCACTATATGTTTTCATTACAGGCATTTAATTACAGGAGTTATTCACTGATTTACTTGCAACATTTGAATTGTACCTGTTAGATTACATCATGTATTTTCATAACACAAGATAGAGGATTGAAATCAATCATTTGCATTTGAATCCAGAAACAGTCTTTTATCACCACCTACTGGCAAGCTAAGGAGTACTGCATTGCAAATATAGTCTTTGGTTTGTGGAAAATTGCCAGAAGAAAAAGCAGCTAGTATAGGTTTGTTTAGGTGTGGTAAATGTTTTTTAAAAATGTAGCTGCCTTTGAAATTCAGCTGGGAGCATTATTCATACCACATACCTGAAGTTGTGTTTAGGTCTGCTCTCAAAGAAAGCAAAAAAGGATGTAAAAGTTTATTATCTTTTAAATAGAGATAGAGAGGCCAGTCCTGGGAAATCTGGACACCAGCTGCCATCCTTTCCATAGTTTATTACACTGTTTATGATGATAGGTTGCAGAGTCACCAGAAGAAAGAGGTTACTAATGTAAAAAAGAAAGAAGAAGGTGATCCAGTTGAAACTGGATCTGAATGATTGATTTGGGAGGAGAAGCGCTTTAAAGCAAAAGAATAAAATCTTGGCTATGATAAATTGTGTATTTTCAGACTTAGTTAATCCTAGGTGTAGTCTTATTGAAGTTAGTATGCTAAAGACAAAGCCTATAAACACATGTTCTTATATATATCTATATATTCATTTGATAGATATCGCATATTATCAGGGAGATACGCCAGTTCCAGCAGACCTCTTACCGTATAGAGCATCAACAGAAGGTAATATTGATCATAGGTACTATAATACACTAATGGGATGGAGGTTGTTGAAATGAACATATTTTATTCTTTCACAGAGGCAAAAGGAGATAGACAATGGAATTGGTGCTAGCACTTTGGGTTGTGACTGGGGAATTCTTTTTTTCTGCAGTTTTGCACATGAGAGCAAATCTTGCCTTCACCTCTGCAGCAGTGTAGTCTGTGTAGTGGTGGAACCAAAATACATCTGCTATATAAAGGGCCAGGATTTGGAGGTGCCATTCAACCTATGTTCCCCCTGTGTAGCATGGAGCTCAGCTCCACAGAGAATGCCAACACACAGGGAGTAGGTGATAGAGTAGAACATAACCCTCTGATGCTGCTATGTGTATCCTGCCATTTTGTTCCCTGCCCTTTATGGAAGTAGTGTCTTACATCAGTGGGGGATACTGGCTTGAAGGGAGGATTTATTTTCTGTGCATCTTCTTAGTGCCCAGACCAGCAATATGCTGAGGAGATAACAAGGCTGAGGATTGGCCCTTCCTGAAAGGGACTTGGCTGGGGCTTTTGCGAGCAGCTGAGGTACTTTGAATCATGTACAATCAACTATTCTGGCTCACCAAGAAAACAACATGCAGAAGTTTAAAATATTAATCTGAAGTGAACTGAAGCTGCTAACTGTTGTGCAGAAAGAACAGAGAAACTCAGCTGAAAAATATAGAGAATCATAGAATCCAAGAGTTGGAATGGGTCTCGAGAGTCATCCATCCAACCCTCTGCCTGAGTGCAAGAATGCTATTTATAAATCATCCCTCACTAGTAGATATCCAGCCTTCTCTTTAAAACCTCCAACAAAAGAGATTCTACAACTTCCCTGGGCAATCTACTCCATTGCCTAATAGCAAGAAAGTTTTTCCTGAGGTTTATCTAAATATACTTTGCTGCAATTTGGAGTTATTGCTTCGTGTCCTGCTTTCTGCCACAAGAGAAACAGTTCCCCCTTTTTGTTATGGCAGCCTTTCAAATATTTTAAAAATGATAGCATGTGCCCCCTTAATCCAAACTAAACATACCTAATTCCCTCAACCTTTCTTCTTACGGCTTGCCTTCCCACCCCTTTATTGTTTTTGTTGCCTTCCTCTAGGTCCTTTTGTGCTTCTCCACATCCCTTTTATAACACGTATAGCCCAGAACTGCATGTGATACCCTGGATGAGGCTTAACCAGAGCCAAATAGGGTGGTACTGTGACTTCTCGTGTCTTACACTAGATGCTCCTTAATTATGCCCATGCAGTCTTTTCATCTGTGCTTCCTTTATTGCAGGTCACTCACTATTTACTTGACAAGAGCCTCATCATAGATGAAGATACTTTGTATGAACTATCCCTAAAGATTGAACCTAGACTCCCTGCCTGAGAAGCCAGCTTTGTCCCTAAGTCTGCAGAAAGATTTAGTGAATGAACAAAATTATGCATGCCAAAGCCTACAGCAAGGGGAAGGATTGAGAAGAATGAAAGCTCTCTTTTCCAATAAGGGAGATTTAGCCTCACAGAAATTCCCTTTCAAGCAAGGAAAATCAGCTGTTTGAGGTGAAAGACAGAATGCTTCAGACATGGGTTAAGTGATAATGCTTTGCAAAGGGGACTGTGCATCTAACAGAAAACAGAAGGTTTTTGTGTGAACAGGTACTTTTAATGTGACAAAAAGGGGACAATTCTAAATATAGGTACCTTAGTCTATTAGATTAAGATAAATGGGCAAGACAAATGGCATTGATTTGGTATAGGTTGCTCATCAAATATGTATCTACTGAGGCATTCGCAGGATTAATCCGGTCTCGTTAGTTTATGTTCATTGCAAATAATAGGACCTTAAGAATCATTAACTAACCTTCAATGGAAGCAGTATAACATCTAAAAACATGAGCTCTACAGCATATGCTGGTTTAAAAAAATGTTATTTAGTTTTCCTTCATAGAATATTATGTTTTTAAAATGTCTTATCTGCCTTTTATAAGGCAGAGGATTTTACATATTACAAATTAGCTTCACTTTGTAAATATTTTTTCACTACATGATGAGGACATTTACTGAATGGAAAGTAATGTTTTCAGGTAATTGCTTGGGTAATTGCTGGCCATGGGCATCTGAACAAGACAATGTGAGTGTGGGAGTTGTTCTTGGGTCAGCAGTGTCCAGGTTCAGGGTGGGCGTGAAGAGCATGTAATGAATGACACAAATTTTGCTTCTGATAAAGATGTTTGAGTTCTCTGTACCTTTTGTACACACTTTGGGTTTGAGCATCCTGGACAATTCAATCAATGAAGCACCTTCTATACACACTGTGAGAGGAAATATCTGTCTGACCTAGCAATGGTCAGCAATGAAGAGTGCAAATAGCTATTTTGTCTTACCTGAAGTGAATGGTTTGAAAAGCATTCTATTTCTGCTCAGTTATTTAACACTGATTCCACCGATCAGTTCTAATCTCTTTCCTCCATGGTGAAGTTTGACTGTCAGGAAACACAATGTATAATGTTCATTGGGGAAGTCAGCTTTTGCAGATGAGCCTCAGTTAGAGGAAAAAGTACTTTTTGTAACTGTTTTAAAACCCATGCTAGTGTGTGATATCAGGTAGAATTCACTTCTGAAACTAAATGATGTTTCCTCAAGTTTCCAAGAGCGGCCTGTTATGGTTGCTTGGAAATGAGTTCAAGTGCATCCCGTAGAGTACATCATAAAACAAAATGCAGGTATTATCACTGTTGAATAACTAGGCTGGAAAAGTGTCCTTTCTTTTCCAATGATTATCAGCCAGTTGAAGAAATAGGGCTATATCACTGTTTGCCTCCCTTAAATCCTCTCAGGGAGATGGATGTTTTAAAAGAAGATTGTGACCTGGGCCTATTTGATCTGACATTTCTTACTCCAATTATGATGCTTCTTAAGGCTAACAATGAAAAATGGATCTGCCTGGCTTGTGCTTTCTTTGTCTTTATTTGCACTTTAATTACATTGTTAGCTCAGCCAAGAGCTGTACAATAAATTCTATTTGTTCTGTCTAAGTGTAAACGCTAGCATTTATAAATGTAACTTTGCAGCTGTAAATTTAATTAAGTTTCCTGCACCACAAGGACCGTCTTTGTAAATAACTGCACGAATAAACATCCAATAAGTACTAGAAGATTCCTCAATAAAAATAAAATAAGGAGGATACTTCTAGAAGCATCTTAGTTCTGATTAATGAATGCTATAGTAATGAACTTGGAAAGTATTATTTATAGAAGCTCTTTATTTTTTAAAAAAGTTGCTTGTTTATTACATTAGTGACCAATACAAAGGTGATTGCATCTCAGTGCATGGCAAAAAGAAAAAGCATGGGTTATATGGACCATAAAATCAACTTACTGTATATGTTCTGTTAAAAAAATTACCATAAATCAATTGTATAAAATGCCTCAAAGTCATGCAGCAGAAAACAGAAGCAGAAGAAATAATAGCGCTAAAAGCAAGTTTCCAGCTTGGCTTTATTTTTTATCTCCATTCACAAAGAAAATGTGAGTGTACATGTCATCATTGACATTTGTGGCATCTCCTTCACTTTCTTGTGTCCCATTTCATCAGAATTTTGTGGTAGAGCATGATGGCCCCATCAGGGATGATCTTAGGATACAAAAGGAAGTTCCTCTATGTCTTCTCCCATTATTCTATTTATTTTACATTCTCCACAGAAACTGAAATTAAACTCTTTGTTATTAGAATTATATGTACAAATGGCAGCATAAACTATATGCTGCCTACATATAACTTCTTCCAGTTTCAAAGTATTTAATAAATATTAACTAATTGTTTCTTGCAGCACTGTTGGAAAGTTAGCAAATTATCCTAGTATCCCCAATTTCACATGAAATAAAACAAGAGGCTAAGGGGTGATTTTTCACAGGTGCTGAGCATAAACAATTTGAGATTATTGGGCACTGCTGGTGCTCAGCACCTCTGAAAAATCAGGAGTAAGTAACTTACCCACATCTATACAGTAAACCAGTGGCAGAGTTGACCTGATATCTCTAGAATAGCTGGGTCTTGGCCTGATGTTTAGACGACCAGAAAATAATGGCTACCGTATACATGGGAAGAGGTTAGACACAGAAAGAATTCCATATAGCCACAAGGGTGGCTACTCCAAAATGTGAATATGTGTCTTGTTAGCCATAGTTATAGATAACATTTGCATCTGCTCACAAAGCTTGAAACGTGGGCTTTGTGCCAGGGTTGTATATGGACATCGCAGGATAGTATCCTCCTGGTAGGTTGGACCTACTATCAGGTGCTGCAGTCTCTGCAGTAATAGACAACATATTCCAGTGTGCTCCTTGGCTCTGATTGGCACCTGCATAATATACTTATCCAACAACCAGTCAGACGGACTGTGGTGTTCCCCCTCCTCACCTACATGTGCTGTATAATATTGTGGCTCATCTGCTTCTTTTGCTTTTCACTAAAGGAAAGTGCAGGGAGAGAATGGGCATGATTGGCTTGTCTACTTCTTTGCATACATCCTGGGTCAATCGTGCTTCTGTTACACAAGTTGTCCTGCTCACATAAGTGGGGCTACCTGGAGGATTTATTCCCTTGTGATTGGAAAATTTGCCCTCAATTGTTATCCTGGTGAGTCAAACATAGAAATCATATGCTATGCTTCAGGCAGGCAGGGAGCTGCATCCAGGGTTGGGTTTGGGATCTTAGGGCAGTAACAGCATGGGGCCAGGCCTGGGGCAGAGCCACGATCCCCTCCCCAAAATGACCCTGCCCATAGAACTTGTGCCCATCACAGAGGTAGGTATACATGCAGTGGATTGCAGCTCTGCCCTGAACCCTGGCCCTGCACTGTCACTGTCCTAAGATCTCCTGGCCCTGCTTACATGTCTCTCTCCTGAACACTGCTCCCCACCCACCCACATCCCCATCCCACTCACTCATCCAAGTGCCCTGCCCACGTGGGTCCTACCCCTAAGGGTGGGTGCAGGAATGGACAGGTTGGGGTGTCCAGACAGCAGGGCCAGGTCTGGTGGCTGCGGCAGTCAGAAGGAGCTGCAGCCACCAGAGCTGCCAGGAAATAGAGTCCAGCGGCTATGCTGCCCCCACCCCACCGTGTGTCTGGGGATGGCAGGCCTGACTGCATGTGCCACGGCCTGGACTGCTTCCTGTGCCTGCCCTGGATGGGACTAAGAGACCTGCCGTGGGCCAGACAAAACCCCTCTGTGGGCTGGATCTGGCCCACAGGCTCTATTTTGTCCACCCCTGGTGTAACCTATTCTTTGTGAACAGAGATGCATACAAATAACAGCAAAATGCCAAATGTTATTGGTATATAATAGAGTCTCCAAATAGGGTAGTCTTATTCCCTTGCAGTGAGGCTGCTCCAGGAATGTACAAGGGAAGGAAATTGTCTGAGACCTTTCCCCCTTCAACTCTTTGGCCCCTGTACTAAGGCTGGATGCAATCACACTTCCTCCCACCCCTCCATGTTCACCAACTGCCCCCTCCTAACATCCCTGGGTATAACACCCCTGAGAGGGCAAGGACAGGAGGCATAACTGTCTTGATACAGGTGAGGATGGTATAATTCAATCTGTACATCAGTATAGCAGTTGGGTGCACTTACCAGAGACCTCTGTACCATTGCTTTCCTTAGGCTGGTAGGAACCAGTATGTGACACTCATTTAGTGTGAGCCACTGCTGTATATTTGATTGAAGTCATAACTTAGCATAAAATGAAAGAAACCTAGACCAGTTTAGTTTACAGTCAAATTATATCTGTGTTACATGATTTTCTTTCAGCAAATCCAATACCTCTTCAAATGTAGTATAATGTAACTATAATGAGAAATTCCCTTTGACTGATGAAAATGTTACTATTATTAGAGAAACAACCCTCCTATTGTCTTAAAATGAAATGTTTCAACTTTTTATTTAAACTATTTATTAACTTTAAGTATGTCAGTTTTGACTTCAGTACATATTAATTATCGCAGATTTTCCTAAATAGCCATATTTATTTGAAACTTTATTTGTATGGGAAATTATATTTTTCTTCATTTACTTTTTTCATTTCCTTCATTTACTCATAATAAACAAATAAATGATATAGAATTCCAACTGAGGAAGCCATTTCTAACCATTCATAATTTTTCATTAACCAAGGGCCAAACCCCAAAGTTCTCATTCCAACAAAAATCTTGGCTTTAATTGGGATTTTTCTAAAATAAGGACTTCAAGGTTTGACTCTTAACTGGCTCTCAGTTACTTGCCTGTTACCATTTTTTGCCTCCAAAAAATTAAATGTCTCCATATATAATGTTCTGTGTCTGACATGCTTGCTTTTGATTGCTTCATTGTACACTTCCTTTTGTGGTTGTCCCTGAAGTTTTTGTTCCTTAGGTGAACAGACGTGCATTTATTTTACAGAAGTAGTGATATCAATCTCATCACGTTAATGCACACCAAGATGTTTTTTGCATGTACTGTAATTGATCTTTTGACCTGAGGTTATTGCTGTGTATTGTTACTAAGTCATGTCAGACAGGGCTTTGTGCCTACAGTCAGATTAAACCATTTCTTTTTCCTGAATTCAAAATGTTCTTGTGTGTTGCTGTGTTATTTTTATCTCAACATGGTAGGAAAATGGAATATAACTCACTTTCCTCCAACAACTACAGAATCGTTTTTTGAAACATGGAACAGCAGGGTCAGACCCTAGAAATCAAAGGCACAATCAGGCAGAGTCCTAACCACTTCTATTGTTGGAGAATAGTTTGACTTATTACCCCTTGTCCCTTGCTTATTTATGTTGGTTTCAAACTGGTATTGACTTCACTGGAATTACTACTGATTTATATGGATGTCAGTGCAGAGAACTGAACCTGTTTTCTACATAACTAGAAGAGCTGAGAGTCGGGGTGAAGCATGGGTTATAAATTCCTAACTGAGATAGATGACATAGATTCGATAGAGCTGACTCTCCAATTCATTTTTCTTTCACTCTGGAAGACATTTCACAGGTCTGAGCTGCAGAATTTTACATGTATCAACTTCTCCTTCAGTGTCATGACTGATGTAATGTCAGTGTAAACAGACGTTAAGAAAAACTATTTCTCCTCCTTGCAAACTCAGTCGCAAAATATTAATGAATGATGTTGAAGCACATGCTTGCAGACATATAGGCAAATATATTAATCTATAATTGCTGATCTATAGACAATACCATGTCTGTTTGTTTCTTGTTAATGAGATCATCTTCTCCAAGCAAAACATTAGTATGATGCTAGCCAGCCTAATGCTGACTTCATCTAATTGTTAACTGCAAGTTCATATTTTAAATAAGTTAAAAAATCTATGTCAAACCATTACCAACTTTTTGACTTTTTGAAGAATCTCACTGGTTTGGTTTGTTTGTTTCCTTGAAGATCATAGCACCTTGAGTCAGATGATGATGTGAGAATTTCAGCTTCCTTTTTCCATTTCCCATTTTTAAGTGACATTAATAATCCTTGTGGTTATGGCAATCCCTCCCCCCCCCCCCCAAAAAAAAAAACCTGGGGTTTGAAAAAAC
>NW_017729024.1:22200227-22216966 GCF_001723915.1 Gavialis gangeticus | reverse complement strand
ACCTGGGGTTTCAAAAGACCCAAAACCCAGAAGAATCAAATCTAATTATTCTTTTTGGAGCTCGACTCCAGAATTTTTTTTGAAAGTTTAATAATACTGATGCCATAAAAGATAATAAAATACTTGAAAATGTTAATATGCTGGATGATTTACCAATAGGAGGAAGAAGAGCTTCTAAGACTCACTGCCTGCACTAAAACCAGGAGAAGGTGAAATACATCCCTCAAAACTCTTTGCAACTTTTGCAGATTCGGGCATGTGCAGGCTTTATATAAACCCTGCTGCTCATTGCAGCACATAAACTGCTTGTCCTGGGAAAAGTGGGAAAGCAGCTGCAGAGAATGCCCAGTAGATCTCAAGAACTGTGTAAAGGAAAGTGCCAGCTTCTCACAGCCTCCCATGCTTACTGCTTCTACCCTTTTCTTTAGGGGAATCACAAACGGGGTGCATCTACATGTGCAGTTAGTGCAAATGAATAAACTCCAGAGGTTTTTGCTCCCTGGCATGTTGTTTGAATGAGTGCCCAAAAGCAATTAACTGCTGCACAAACAGCTCCAGAGTTGCATATGCAGCATGGGGAGCCTGGTCAGAGCAGTCCTGACTGGCAGGAGGCTCTAGGGATCATCCTGCCAGTCTAGAGCTGCTCCAACCAGGCTCAATGTGCTGCAGAGAGGCTGGCTGGAGCATGAGGGTGCTTCTGTGTGGGGCTAGCTGGAGGCACCCTTCACACTGAAGCATCCTCACGCCCCAGTCAGCTGGATCAGCAACAAAAAACTCTGCAGTAGGGTATTTACAAGTACTACCCTGCTGTGGAGTTTATTGGTTTCCTGCACCCTAATAGGGGTGCACTCATAGATGCTGAGATATTTACTGCAGAGCTGATTAGTCAGCTCTGCAGTAAACATCTCGCATAGATGTGCCTAGGCAGAGTTTGAATACTTTTCCTAAAGAATACTTGAATACTTTTCCTAAAAAGTTTTGCTCACCTGTAACTATAGTAATGGTCTTTCTTTTAATATCAAATAACTACATTTTTATTTGTCTAAAGAAAATAGCATTATTTCTACACTTCTGTCTGTCTGCCCATCTCTCAATTCTTCATCGCCAGGCTTCTACATAAACTCTTCCTACCTTCTTTCTTCCTGGTTTCTTGCTACTGACTTAAAGAAAAAAAGTGTATCCTCTTCTCATGTCCTTTTCTATAAATCATTTAAGAATTAGTAATTAATAAAAAATATAAATTCATGAGTACTCTGATGACGTCCCTCCTTCAGATCTGTTTTATTCTCTGTCTTTGGTGTGCATTGTACAGTTGATTTTTTTTGTTTCATCAGTTAAAAGGCTGCTGGCCAGGCTCCAAGCAGTGGGCTCACCACTGCTTCAGCTCCAGGAGGCCCCAAGATCCCAGGTAAGGTTGCTGGGGCCAGCCAAGTGCTGGCCCCAGCCTCCCCTATCCCCCCTGGAGGAACCTGGCATTCCCCAGGGACAACTAGCAGTGGCACAAGGTGCAGCTGCTAGTTGTCCCCAGGGAACCAAACGTCCACACTAGTGTGGACACAGCCAAAGAGTCTGACTTAAAGAGGCCACAAAACAGAGAGATGAGGAGCAGCTACCAGACAGCATAATTGCCCTGAGAAAGATTAGCTTGACTAGTGGAGTATTAAGACCATTAAAAAGGAGAGAGGATAGTTAATGCCTGTAGAGTGAAGAACAATTAAGTCAATTGACTCCTTCAGCTGTAGGACTAGTAACACCACAGCTACTGCATGTGGAACAGGAATCAAACCAGGGCAGAAAATCATCTTCCCCACTTAATACATGCACCCCAAGTTTGGGCTGATCTTGGGGGAAAGTTGTGTGAAAAATATAGTACTATTTCTACAATTTATTCCTCATTTTTCAGCATGTCTTCTAAGAACCAAAATGGATTGAGCAAGCAAATACATCTTGATGTTTGTCAAATTTTTTCAGTGCAAGAAAAAATCAAAGTACCTGCCAGGTTGCTTGGTTTTAAAGTACTTAGCAGTGGCAGAAGGATTTGATTTTCATGCTTCCCCCACAATTCTTTTAACCATTTAATTGAAACACTGCTGAAGAGTTGGATTGTTGTAAGTCTCTCCCCCTCCCCCCACAGTTATATGTCCATCATTATAATTTGTTTAGTAGATATTTAACCAGGGGGGTGTCACATTCCATATTTTACTTTGTTTCAAGAAAGTAACTACTCATTGCACTGGAAAATGATACATTAACTAACACAATGAGAGTTCCTCAGAAATTTGCCAGCCCACAAGCATCTTTAATCCTGTTTGTGAGAAGGGAGAGAGAATTCAATTGGCACAGTCTATTTAAACTGCTCAACTAGGGGGAAAAAGTACTTGAAATCAGTCTTTATTTGAGTTTGAGCCCCTTACGCAAACATAATGAGCTTTCTTAGAACTCCCAATGTTTGACTCACTTGGGATATTGGGTGGGATAGTTTAAATGGGGGAGGGGAAACAAGGCCACTTTTGCACTGGATTTTCAGTTTAGAACAGACCTAGGTAGAAGTAGTCTTGTGGCGTTTATTCGAGTTCCCTGACAAGGCAGAGCCAACCCTGCATGCACAAGACAAACAGCAGGGAATTTGTATTCTCAGAGATAGATAAAAATCTCTATTTCATATGTTGGCTGTGGTGATGAATTCAACGTAACGGATAATCAGAAATATAATCTCAGCTCTGCTTGTTTACTGAGGTTTTAGTTCCTTGCAGCTACTGCCCCTAGAGTCCATTCATTTATGCAACTTGGGAACTGGTTTATTTTTCTATTCTAGACCCTAAATAAATAACAGTAATAATAACATTCACAGTAGCACTTATTATTCCATTCCAAAACTTAAATAACTCACATTTTACTATTATTTATTATATTTTGCTTATAATTATACCTGTCCTTTTAAAGGAACAGGGTTCTGAGAAAAATCATTGTTCTTTTCCTTTGTTGCCTCAGAGACCAACCTTAACTATGCAAGATAGACCTGTGTGTAGAGCCCCGTTCACGTCAATGAGCTACTGCCTACTTGTAGGACCTGGGCTTTAATGTGTCAGTTAAAACCTGTGCTTCACGAATATCTACCCTTTCATAGTCCTTTACATATACTGTCTGAACGGATTTGTTTTGCCCATGTTTATAATTCTAAATGAATGTTGGTAATTTTCTGAAGCCACTTTACAGACTCAAGTAGCTTTGCCATTCAAACAGGCATCAAGCAGGGCTGTGTGATTGCACCAATTCTGTTTTCCATCTTTCTTGTGGGCATCAAGATGCTCATCCATGACTGTCTGCCACATGGCATTGGCACTGAGTACAGGATAGATGGAAACCTTTTCAATCTCTCCCACCTCTGTGCCAAAACTAAAGTTGCTTCAGCTTGATTGTGGAACTTTAGTACGCCAATGTGCTCTTGTTGCATATACAGAAGAGGACCTACATACAGCCCTTAACTGCTTCTCAAGCATACCAGTGCCTGGGACTGACCCTTAACATTGTAAAAACAAAGGTGCTTCACCAGCCTACTCCAAGCCAATCAATTCACCTAGCAAAGATCTTCATTGACAGACAAGAGCTGGAGAATGTTGAACACTTTGCGTAGCTTGGCAGCCTTTTCTCGAGAAAGGCCAACTTTGATGAGAAGATCCAGCATAGATTTGATGTGCCAGCTCTGCCTTTGGAAAACTGAATCATCATGTGTTCAATGATTACATCAGGACTTGAATAAAGTTCATACAATATAAGGCTGTGGTAATCCCAACTCTTCTCTATGGCTGTGAAGCTTGGGTGACCTACAGGACCACCTGACCACCTGGAATGCCTTCACCTGTGCTACCTCCAAAAGATCCTTGGCATAAAGTGGGAGAATTGTCACACAAATGCCAGTGTCCTCACAGATGCTGACACAACCACTATGGAAGCACTGATTATTCAACATCAGCTGTGGTGGACAGGGCACTGTGGGCACATACCTGATGTACATTTAACAAAATAACTGCTATATTCCCAACTCAGCCAAGGACAAAGGACATGTGGGGAGGTGAGGGAGCAGAGGAAATGCTTCAAGGACATCCTCAAGACAAACATTAAGAAGTGTGGCATTGACACTACAGATTGGGAAAAACTAGCCCGGGACAGGGCTACAGGGTGACATCTTGTGAGAGAGCATGCATCTTACTTTGATAAAAACCGTCTCACCCTGGAGGCAGAAAAATGATAGAAACAGAAGGAAACAAAATCAAGAAATTTGTGTTCTTTCTCTCCCTTTAACCATCATCTGTAGTGTTTGCCAGAGAGTTTGCAGCTCTAGGATCAGTCTTCTTGGCCATCAACGAACTCATTTACAACCCTTTACTTGACCCGTGTGACAGATCATCTTTGACCATCAGGGATCTCTGCTGCCAACAGGGGAGAGTCCACAATTTCCCTAAGAAAGAGCAAATGGAGAAATAAATTTGCTCTTAGGTTGCACAATTTTGAGAAAAATGGTGGCCTGGTGGAGTGTTAGACTTGCCCCCCACATACTAGCAGAATTAAAAGTGGTATGATGCTCCTCAGGGTGAGGTGAGATGAGACCTTTTTCTCTTGTAAAATCATGGAACGACTGTCTTGCAAAACACATAAAATTGCCTATACAGTATTCTTACTATTTTTAATAACATAGGTTGACACCCAACAATTTCTACTTCACTTTGTCCTTCTTCTTGAAAAAAATAGTATTACAATTCTCTATAGTGCCAATAGTTTTTAATATAACTTACAATATTGGGTTTTTTACAATTTGTAAGGGGTACACAGTATTTTCTTCATAACAATGTAAATACCTCTGTTTCTCCAAAGGAAATCCAGGTCACCTCCATATTTAGGAAAATCCATTCTCCATTCTCTGGCTAGTAGATGCATTACTATTTATAGGAAACTTTTCCTTCAGTATGCACTTGCTGGTCTGTGAGAAGAACTGGAACTATTTTAAACAAGTTGGCCAGATCCAGTTCTGGTGTTAATTTAGTTGAGGTTTGTTTGCAGCAAGCAGTATATTCTCTATGATGAATTAATTAGTTTGTAATCTAGCAACTATAGTGCTACATACCTTTGATAAAAGGGTCTTTTTCCTACTGATGTTCTCTTTGCATTCAGTGAATACTTCTGAAGTAAATTGACATGGTACAGTTCAATTGGCATTCTTGCATATCTTCTGTATCAGTGTCAGGTACTGAGGATCCAGTGAAATCAGAGACAAAACACCTATGACGTCCACTGGGTGTTGGGTCAGCCACTTGGTGCAACTTCTAGGGATAATGCAGTTTGTGTACCTTTTCTCTCAAGACTCTTTGCCATGTACAACATATCCTGTAGCTCCTACAGAAACATGCTCAGTAGTTCCAGTCATTGGTAATCCAGTCATTACCACAGTGCCAATAATAAATAACCAACAATAATTGGTCCCATGAATATTTTTATACTTCTTTTGATTACTAATAAGTTGTTTCTCAAATACCAAGGTTTAACTTTATAGAATTTTTTTTCTAAAGCAAAGAAGACAATTAGAAAGGCCTCCCTATCACATGCAAGTAATCCAAGTAGTTGTCTATACTGTTATCTTTTCTGTTCAGCAGATGGCTCAGCGATGCTTTAGTCAGGCACAAGTGACTGCTGAATGGCAATCCAACTCCTTTTGGAGGGCTAACTAATATTTTATTAATAGCAACTAAATTAGCACTCAGCTACCACTATCTCACCAGCACAAGCTACTGAGACTGAGAGAACATATTAATTGGTAGGTTGCCACATAAATATTTAGGTTTGATAGAAATGAAATTGTAACATTATCTCTAGATTGTCTGTTCATTCTTAATATTCCATCTATTTCTTTAGTTGTATTCCTTAGAGATATGATCAAACAACAGTTGTAAGATCAAGGCTGGTTTTGAAATATTAATGTTAATTTGATGTTCTTTGGAAATCTGAAGGGATTTGTCTGGAGACATTTGCCAGGTGTTTCTGTTGTCTTTGATCTTTGGCAGCAGTTGGGAGCTTTTTGTGTAGTAGTTGTTCTCTGTGGCTCCTAGTCAACAAAAGATTTAAGCAGCTGCTTAACTCCAGATATGTGTTTCGATCCATTACTATTCAACAGAGCATCTGAGCATGTTTCAGTCAAATGCAAGTTCCTCGTGCACTTAACTGTCTTGCTAAAGTGGGAGTGACTTAATCAGAAATCTAACATTGTGTGGTTGAGTCTTTGTTGAACTGGTGCCTTCCTGTGTGATGCTTTCATTTTAAGCCTGAAACTGGCTGGATAAGTATAGCCCAAGCACAAAAGGTCTGTTTCACTCAGTTTTATCAATACTCTAGGGAAGTCAGAAGACTTAACATTTGAGTTATAAATATTGTTAGCAGGGCCTACAGTTTGAGATTGGAGTTGTAGAAGTTTTGGATATAATAAAATATGGCTCAGAAGTCTAAATTTTCACAAAAGAAGGGACTTTCAGAGGTGCTAAACACTGGCCTCATTTCCCTGCCACTGTACCAAAAGTCCAATTGACCTCAGTGGAAGGAGACTTAGGCCAGTGCTGAATGCTTTTGAAACGTCAGCTGAAAGATATCCTTTCCCTCACTTCCTCAGCAGTATGTAGCTATGTTTAAAAATAATCTAAATCATAGATAGGAGGAGATACACGTCCCTCCACCTACCTTTGCCTCTCAGCAGTGCCCCTTCTCCCTATCCTATCCTTTCCTCCTCCTTCCCCTATCCTTTGTGTTTAGATTATATTATTCTTTTCTATTTAGTACCCTTGCCCTTGGCAAGTCCATTCATAGCATCTGACAAAGGAGACTGTCACTGAGAAAGTTTACGCTTTTCTGAACAAATTAGTGTCTACGGTGCCATCCTGCCCTGCCTTTTGCTTGACTTCAGACTAATGCGCATTTATACACATACATTTTCGTGCTCAGACGTACCAGATCTCTGGTGCACATGACCTGAAGCGTATGGCTCTGGGTCACTTAGAGTTGTATAAGTGGTGAAATGTGCATCAGTGTGGGAAAAATGGTGGCAATGCACTTTTGAACTAACACCTTCTATGTGTGTTAGTTCAAAAGCAGACTGCCACCATTTTCTGCATGCTGACATGCATTTTGCCACATATGCAACAGCAAGTGATGCAGCGCCAGGTGCTTTTCAAAGCACATGTTGCTGCAGCGCTTGCATATGTAAAAATGTGGCTAATTGGTTGTGGCTAAATGTGGCTAACTTCCTCTTTCTTTGTAACTGGTTACTAATGCATATCACTGAATTCCTCTGCCTTAGGAAGAGACAACTAAGATAAGAGTAGTGAATAGAAAAGGAGAAAACAAACAAAGGAATGGACATGACGTGTCTGCTAGAGGCTCCTTTCATTTTTCTTGAGGTTACATGCCACCAGTTCTCTACTCTGGCCAAATTTCAGTCAGGATCATCTAGAACACAAGTAGGGGTCTACTTCCATTTCTTTTTCCTTAGGCCTGGTCCTCCCACTGGGGCTGTGAGGAAACAATGGTATAGTGCTGCTCCAGTGGCCTGTGTTACCCATGGATTCCCTTATGCTTCTGTGGGAAAAAGGGCCTTACAGCTGAGACTCAAATCTTTTATGTTATATTTATGACACAATCTCCTCTTTTGGATCAGTCACTTGAAGAAAATGTTGATTTCATAACTATCACGCGTGTGCTTCACTGCCTCATCCCATGGTGTGTTCAAGGACACTGCTGTGTGAACAGGCATTATCCATAGATCTGAATGAAGCAGGATTGGGCAGTGAAGTCATCGTTTTCCCCTTCCCCCTCCTCCTCATATGACCTGGAATCTTGTCAGTGCTTAAACGAGTTATTCATGTTACACTTCTGGGCTGACTGCAGGCAGCAGGACGTGGCGAACTTCAGTTTCAAGGTCAGTTCCACTAACTCTGCTTAATGTTAATTCACAGCTAAGGGTGACATTTAAAATAGGAGGCTTCTTGAAAATGAATTCAAAGCACCATGAAGCATAATGTAATTTGGATATAATTTACCAATTTGCATAACTGCTCAGAGAACAATGGCAGAAAATGTGTCGGCCCACTGTGCAGCTTCTTCAGATAAAGGCACTCTGGTAGCACCTTAAATAAATGAAAATAAGATCTGTCTTGCAGAATTGTAATGGTGTTTCCATTACAGAACAACCATCTTAAATAGTCAGTGATGTTTATAAATGCCTGATGTTAGGCAGGTTTTGGCTTTGTCTGCACATTAGAAATATGCTTTCTTTCTATACTATAGCTAATCCTGGAACATGATCAGCACCCATAATTCTTGTTGACTTCAGTGAGAGTTTGGGGCTCAGCACCACCCCAGAATAGGTTGTTTGGAGTAAATCAGCCTCAAGGGAATGACACCAGTTTCTACCAGCTCAGGACCTGGCCTGGAATGCTTTGTTGCGAACGTGCAGTTGCTTGAACTGTTCAGACCAACATTCCTCATCATATCTTTCTTTTTGTTTCTTTCTCTGTAAGTTGTTTTCAAATGAGAGGATTAGTTTTTATATCTGCTTGCTGATTAGTGGAATTATGAACAGAGAGAGATTAAATGTTAGCCTTTTTATTAGTGATACTGCACATTAAAACTAAAATGGTTGTAGAGACTCCTACAGGCTCTTTTATTTCTAATGAACTCAGCCTAAGAGGTTAAGCAGTCATCCTTAGGCAAAACTGAAAGAATACTACTATTTTTGGGACTTTAACATTTTTGCATGGTAGCAATATTGTGCTTATTTTCATAATGGTGAGAAACAGCATGATAAAAAACTGATAACAGTGATTGTCTTATGACATTTATTACAAATATTTCTAAAGTGCTCACAACTGCAGCAGAAAGGTATAATGGCTTGATCCAAAGCACATTAAAGTCACTGGAAAAATTTCCACTGGCAATGTGGCAATGAAACAAGGCTCCAAAGGATAAAATTGTTCTGTTATTTTATAGCCGGTAATTATTCAATGGTTCTGATCCAAAGCTTTTTAAGAAGTCTATTGACTGCAATATTTATCATTAGCAAAAATAGCCTGTTAACTGGTTAAAGTATGTATATACACCGTCTGTGTATGTGTAAACTATAGCTTTAACTATGATTCTGTGATGCTTCTAAAATGTCACTCAGGATCACATGATGTGCTAGTTAATACCAGCAGTGACAAGGCTCCAATAATCTAGTTCTATTTCTAGAAATACCAGTTTTCCTGCCTCTACTCCTTCCAGTATCTTTTCCTCCTGATAAAAAAATGTATATGGTTCCTAATATAAAATAAAAGAGAATCAAAAATTTGTTGTCAGCTACACTGATCCCTATCTAAGAAAACGGATTTTCCCCCCTCAATTGAGAAAGGATTCTTTAAAGAAGTGGGTTAGCACTATTAGGAGTAGACATTTTCAGATGTGAATTTAAATATTTTGTTTCTGTGCAAATAATTAACTCTCTGGGTACATGCATGCATGTAAATAATCAGGGAGCACTTTACTCTTGAGTAAACTACTTGAGAGTATAAACTCTTCCAGGCACATGTCTACACACGCAGGGACACAAGAGCAGATTTGTTGCTCCTAGCAGCAGACTGCTTCCACTCCCTATGGCCCTACAACAGGCCCCTGCAGCAGCCAGTGGGAGATCTAGGCTCCCTGTGGGTACTAGTTCAGAGGCCAGGAGACAGCTGTCTCCTGGTGGGGGGTTGGGACATTGCTGCCTGCTGCTGGGGCAGGCTCTGCCACGGAAGCCTGAGCAGGGACAATGTCCCCCTGCCCTGGCAGCAGGGATCTCCCAGCTCCTGCCCTATGGCTGGGGAGCCCAGGCTGGGAGATCCCTATCTCCCAGCTGGAGTCCCATGGTAGCAGGGCCTGGGCTGGGAGATCTTTATCTCCCAACACCAGCTTCATGGTTGCAGGGCTGGCACTGGGAGATCCTTCTCTCCCAGCCCAAGTCCCATGGTCACAGGGCCTGGGCTGCGAGATCCTTGTTTTCCAGTGCCAGCTCTACAGTCACAGGGCCAGTGCTGGGAGATCCTTCTCTCCCAGCCTGAGTTCTGTGATCACAGGGCCTGAACTGGGAGATCCTTATCTCCCAGCTCCAGCTACACAGTCGTGGGCTGGTGCTGGGTGACAACAGAGCGGGGGCTTAGGGGTCCCTGCCTGGGCTCCAGTGGTGGAGCCCACCCCAGGAGCAGATATCTCCCAAGGGCAGGGAGCAATCTATCACCCTCTGCTGCTTGGCTGACCAGGAGCACATTTGCTCCCAGTTAGGCATCTACACATGTGCTACTGCGCAGTAAGCAATTGCAAGTAAAATTTGCTACTTGCATTTGCACGTAGCAAATTTACTTATGATTAGAGCCAATTACTGCACAGTAAGCATCGGCACATGTAGATGCAGATGGTTACTGTGCAGTAAAGTGATTCATGTGGACTTACCCACTAACTCTAACAGTAATCTGGTAATGCTAGAATATGCTGAAAAAGCCTGCAGTGATTGCTGCTGATCTGAAGTGAACCCAATGGTTAAGAAAGAGGGGGAATTTTAGGAAGTGTTGGCTCATGCAGACTTTGTATATATTTACATTTTTTTAAATCTGATTAGGGTTTGCATTAATATTAAACATGGATCTAGATTATCCAGAATCTTTGGAAAAGTTCAAATTCAGCCACTTCAGATCTATATTAATGTGATTTAAGGGCAGAATTTGTTTAAAGCTCCATAAGTAGGCCTTCACCTCTTTCATCCTAGGATCCCATCTAATTGCAATAAGTTCTCCTTACATGTCATTCAAAATCCTTTGTGTTGATTCCTAGCGAGTACCAGAATTGCTGCAGTTGTTTCTATTATATTCAACAAGACATTTCCATCCCTTTACACTGTACACTGAGGAGTTGGGTTTTTATATTAAAATAGTTTTAAAAAATGAAAACATGGTCTTCGAAAGACTGGATACATGCGACTGATCAAATCTGCTTCAGGCAAAACTAGACGACACCCAATTCTTACTAGAATTGCACCCAATTCTTACAAGCAAACTGAGTAGCTGTGATGTGGATTTTTTCACAGTAAGGTGGGTGAAAAACTGGCTTATGGGACACACCCAGAGAGTGGTGGTGGATGGGATGGTTTCTCCCTTGAGAGATGTGGGCAGTGGTGTTCCCCAGCGCTCTGTCCTTGGACCAGTGCTGTTCAATATCTTCATCAGTGATTTGGATGAGGGGGTTGAAAGCACTCTGTCCAAATTCGCAAACGACACTGAACTATGGGGTACAGTAAACACACTGAAGGGTAGGGAGCAAATCCACATGGATTTGGATAGACTGGGGAAGTGGGCAGATCAGAATAGGATGCAATAAACAAGGATAAGTGAAGGTGATGCACCTAGGGAGAAAGAATCTCCAATACACCGATAGACTGGGAAGTACCATTCTGAGTTCCACGGCAGTGGAAAGAGATCTTGAAGTCTTGGTCGATGCAAAAATGAACGTGAGTTGCCAGTGTGACAAGGTAATAAGTAAGGCTAACCGCATTCTTTCTTGCATTAGTAGGTGCATCACGAACAGGTCTAGGACGGTGATACTTCCCCTCTATGCGGTATTGGTCAGGCCACAGCTGGAGTAGTGCATCCAGTTTTGGGCACCACACTTCATGAGGAATGTGGATAACCTTGAGAGGGTTCAGAGAAGGGCTACTCGTAAGGTTGAGGGCTTGCGGATAAGATCCTATGAAGACAAACTGAGGAACCTGAATCTCTTCAGCCTCCCCAAGAGAAGGCTAAGAGGTGATCTTGTGGCTGTCTACAAACTCGTCATGTGGGGTCAGCAGGGAATAAGGGATACTCTGTTTACTAAGGCACCACTAAGGAGTTACTAGAAATAACAGTCGCAAACTAAAGGAGAGTAGATTTAGATGGGATACCAGGAAGAAATTCTTTACAGTGAGGGTTGCCAGAATCTGGAATGGGCTTCCAAGGAAGGTGGTGCTTTCCCCTACCTTGGAGGTGTTCAAGAAAAGATTAGACAGGCACCTAGCTGGGGTTATTTAACTGCAGTGCTCTTTCCTGCCTATAGCAGGGGGTTGGACTCGATGATCTACAAGGTCTCTTCTGACCCTAGAAATCTATGAAATCTATCTATGAATTCTAGAGAAAAGGCCATAACCTCTATGCTTATGACCTGCTAGACAGTTCCTGCCAATTCCCTACAGGTCACAAGGTATCCATAGGTTATAAACCATTGTTCTAGAAAGAGCACTTCCAAATTGGCTCTGAGTTTTGACTACCCTTTTATGGTGTTCAGTAGTACTATGAACAAACAGGGACCATTGCATTTGTGCTTTGAAATCTAAGTACAGACTTAAAACTTTGTGTTATATTATTTAATCACTGCTTTTTATATTACTGTTACATTTATTCCCAGGCAAAATTAAACATTACATGAATGAAATTACATGCCATAGCTTTGATCCACAATATGCCGTGAATTATAGGGTACTGAACAAAAGATTGTTTACTAAGACAGAATCTGATCCAAGGAACATACCTAGCAACTGTTGCCAGGTTGGTTGCTTCATTTTTTCTTTCTGCTGTAGAATGAAAATTTTGTCTTCTTCAAGTGTTTCCACAAGTGAAAAATGACCTTGGGAGTTTGCTTATATGGTACTTTATGCACTCTCCAGGCCTTTGCATTGTGCTCCTGACTATGATATTGGGCCAGGAGTACAGGTGAGCTGCAGCCTTTCTCAGGCAAGTCCTGTGGTGCTACCACAGGCCTCTGATGGACAAAACGTGTAATGCCTAAGCATTTTACATCAAGTCTTAAGACCCGATTTACATCCCAGAGGCCATGAGAAAGCCTGTGCAGCATATCCAGCTAGAACAAGAGAAGAAATCCTGGCAAAACCAACAAATGCAAATACAAGCTCAAGCTCTACCTTCTTCAATTCATAGATACCAGTTGTGGACACTGAAGATGTTTCCATCTGAAGCCATGCATCAATGAAAGGGGCAGGAGAGATCCACTCCCTACAGAAACAACATATCGTTCTGAAGAATAAGGGGTTGTTTCACCAGTAAAAACAGTAGACTAGAAAGACAAAAAGAGCCCCAACACACTGACTAGACCACAACCTCTCCAGAGGATTGGGATAAAGATGGTATTGTACTGATTATTTAAAAGGGTAAATGCAATGACTTAATAGTTGGCTGCTTACAGAAGTGGGGAAAGAGAACCCCAACACTTTACTTTCAGCTCAGAGCGCCTCTGCACAGAGTGCAGCACATGCCCAGAAGAGGAATTGCATCATTTGGACTTGACTCCCCAGTGTCTGTATAGCTCACACATTTCAACAAGGCTTTTTGGCATTTTTATCTTATAGCTGATTAAAGAAGCTATTAGATAAAAACACCAAAAAGCCCTGCTGAAGCATGCAAGGTATACTGGGGTGTTGGGTCAAACTGAGACAATTCTTCTTTTGGTAAAGCACTGTTTTGCTTATTTTTTTCCAAGTTTGTCAGCACCCCATAGACCTATCAGCATGACATTTTTCCTGGCTAAAATAATGGAATGGGTGATATAAGGTTTAATTAATAAAGATTTATATGAAGTAATATAACAAATATCCACAAAGATGGCTTTGTCTTCTCAAACTGACCTCATATGATTAAACTTCTCAGGTTTGGTTGATAAAGCTAGTAATGATGTAATATAATATAAATCTGTAAGGTACTTGATATGATGCAGCAGGACATTTTGATAAAGAAACTAAAACAGTACAAAAGTACCATGGCATATATTAAGTGGATAAAAACTAGGTAGATGATAGGTCTCAAACAGTAATTATAAACAGAGAACCACCACCAACGAACCAGATGTATGGGATGCAATAGAGGTTGATTTTTGGCCCTATCCTATTCAGCATTTTATCAATAACTTAGAAAGAAATATGGGCCATGTTTGCATAATAGGGGATTCTAGGAAGCAGCGGCTCTGTAAAGAACTCGGAGCTCAGGTGGATTATCAGCCAAACATGAACTGCTAGTCCAATATGTAGCCAAAAGCATTGGCGTGATCCTTGGATGTATAAACAAGTGGCTACTGAGTAGGAGTGGAGAGGCTGTATCACCTCTATATTTGGCATTGGTGTGCTTACTACTCAAAGGCTATTCATTTTCACTATACACACTTCAGAAATGTATTGAAAAACTTAGTGAGGGTTCAGAAAACAGCTAAAAGAGTCATTAAAAGATTGGAAAACTCGAGGCTCAAGCTATGAAAACAAACCCCTCTCTCACTATGAGGACTAAGCAGCCTGATAACAGCCTCCCTGGAAAAAACTGTAGTCTTCTCACTTCAGTGAAACCAAAGGCCCAAGGGCCAGATCCAGATATGCAGGCATGTGTGGTCTGCAGTGCCACAAACCACTTTGCAGCACTACAAACTGTACGCCAGGCACATTAAAATGTGCCCCATGCTGCAAATTTGGAGTGCTGGGGAAAAAAATTGCTACCAAGAAATCCTGGTAGCAAAACCCCTTGCCAACCTCCCCCCCCCAAAAACAAACAAACAAACAAACAAAAAAACCCCAACAACAGTGCAGTGCAAGCTACAGGAGCATGCACTGGAAGACACAGAGGCTCACTCCTCCTGGGAGAAGCTCTGGCTGCTGGCCAGAGCATCTCCCCTTATCTAGTTCTGTCCTGGCTCCTCCAGCATGCTGGGAGCTGGGAAAAGTGGGGAAACAATAGTTTCCCTGAAGCCGGGCATTTTGCCACACACTGATGCCCATGTGCAAGGGCGTGCACAATGACAAATAGTAGTGACACAAATTTGTGATGTTACTTTTTTGCTGCTTCAAGCACATGTCTTTGCATGTGGGAACATGCCCAAGGAGTTCAATCTAGTTAATCAAAAAGAAAGTGAAGGGGTAACTTAGTTTCTATCTTTAAGTAGCTGATTCAGAATAGAAATTTGATAGAGGCTTCTTCAGTATAATAGAGCAAGATACAACACAGTCCAATGGCTAGAATTTGAAGCTAAATAAGATCAGACCATATAAATAAAGGTGCATTTTTCAACAATTGAACAACTAGATTCTCCATCACTGGAAATTTTTAATCAGGATTGGATGCTTTCCTAAAAGCCTCAGCCCCAATTACTGACTTAGAGCTAGAATTAATTTAGGGAAGGCCTATGGCCTGTGTTATAGGACAGGGGTGCTCAATCTCCAGCCCAAGGGCTAAAACTGGTCTGCAGAGCCATGGCATCCAGCCTGAGATGCCTTTCTCAGACAACTTCAGAAGATCCCCATTTTGGCAGTAGGCAGCAAAATTCCCCACACCTGGTATGTCTGGATCAGGGACAGGCCTCTCCCTGCCCCCACAGGGGGGTGGATCCAGGGGACAGAGAGCAGAGGCTGTGTACCCTACTGCAGCCAGATTGGGCCCTTACCACACTGGCCCTGCATACTATATTGAACCCACCAGCCAGATCCGGCCTGTAGATGGACCTGGCCCTGCCAAAGGTTGGGCACGACTGTTATAGGAGATCAGACTAGGTGATCACACTAGTCCGTCTGGCCTTAAAAATCCATGAAAAGCATGTCATATACCATTTTAAATTAAATTTTTTTGTGCCACTCAACCCAGTCCTTTTTTCCAGTTTTCATTTTGGTCTTTGAAATGGGGGGAAAATGTTGCACACATTTGATTAGAATATGTTAATTGTTTCTATATTATACATGCAGGTTCAGTCTGTGCTGCAGTGTTCTATGCATTTATATTCTGCAACAGCATTCTGCCTATGGGGTACACGTCCAATTTAAGTGGAGGTATAACTAGACACTTGCGTGCTCTGCGTGGCATCAGCTGCCAGTGGTAGTGGGCCAGCAGCACAGTTGTACCCCACTCTCTCCCCCAAGTGTAAGTGCCCAGGGCTAGTACCCCAGTAACCCACCTTTGTTATGCTCCTGTTTTAAGGGACTCATACCTTGTTGACAGAAATATGCACAAGCCTATTCCAACAGCAAAACATCTGTAATATTTGTTTTTAATTTCTCCTTCTTCCCAAAAAATACCTTATTGTCATACTCCATGACGCTTTTCATCTGACAGTCGAAAGGGTTGGCCCCTGAGATGCCATGCCATGCTACAGTCAAATGCTTGTTCTACTTAAGGTGCAAAACACACAGCCATCTGGGTTCTTCAAATTATTTCAGGTGATGGTTGCTTGCTGCTGTGACTGACAATTGTCAGATGCCTCTCTCAGAAGAGTAACCTGTGCCAGGAACAACTCTTAATGGTTTACAAAGCAGCAGCAATTTGTACATTGTAAAATGGACTTATGCACAGAGAAAAGAGGGGAAGGAAGCTAAGGATTCATGAAGGCAGACTCTATACAGCAAGCAGTGTAAGCCTTCCAGGAAGACACAGTTGCCAGAAAGAAAGACACTTTAATTATGGGACTTTTTAAACTTCCAACAGAAAATGAGTCCTACTTCACACAAAAATCTGGCTTCAGGAGCAGTAGGTTGGGCAATACAGATTTACTCATCTATTCAATCCTGGTGACAGCGCATTTACATGAGACATTTACTATGCAGTAAACTAGCGGTGTCCAACCTTTTTGAATGTGGGGCCAGATCATGAACTTTTTATCACCCAGTGGGCCGGCGA
>NW_017729024.1:22192758-22195227 GCF_001723915.1 Gavialis gangeticus | reverse complement strand
AATGAAATAATACCAAACACTTGACTAAAATAAACACTTTTGCTTCTACTCACTTCTCAATGAATGAAAGAAGCATAATGCAGGCTTGCCCTCGGACACCTGGGCGTACAGCACCAGGTAGAGGAAGCTGTGGAGGAGCAGCCGGCTGTTGGCCTCCAGCAGCAGGAGCAAGAAGGAGGAGGAGGAGGAGGAGGAGGAGTAGCTGGCTCCATTGGGGACGAGGAGCCCTGTCTTCACACATGGCCACATGCACGCAGCCTGCCTCCCTCCTCGCCTCTGGCTCCCATGGAGGAGGAGGAAGAGGAGGAAGGCGTGAGTGTGACCTTGTGCTTCCTTCTCATGAGCACACACATGCGTGTGGTACCCTGTGCGGGCTCCTCAGCATCCCGCCTGGGGACGTGGCCCCGCTGACAGCCAGGCAGCCATGTTTCACGCTTGCATGCTCATCCCTACACCGGATTGTGCTGCCCCGCCCCGCGCTGCCCCTTCCCCGCCAATGCAGTGCGGCCCCCCCTTGGCGCGGGGCTTAAAGCAGCCACGTGATGGGTGCAGAGGGGGCAGGAGGGCACCTCGGCCTGGGCCCTGGGACCTGGGACCTGCCTGGTGCAAGCTCACCCGCCTCAGCCTCCATGGCTGCTGTCAGGGGAGCTGAGAGAGGGGCCCTGCTCCCCTCAGGGAGAGGGTCAGCAGTCACCGGGCAGCCAATTACCTCGTAGTCCACGTTCGCCGGTCGCCTGCTGAGGGGCTGGGGGAGGGACAATGGGTGGGAACAAAAGAAAACAGTGTTTACTTTCATTTCCCATCGCAGCACCTGGGGCCTCGGAAAACGACTTGGCGGGCCACATGGTAGCCTGTGGGCCCTATGTTGGACAAGCCAGCAGTAGACTAACTGTGCAGTAAATGTCTCGGTATCTACATGTGTGTCCCTATTAGCCTGGAGTAAATTAATTTATTCTGCAGCAGGATAGTACTTGTAAATACAAGTACTATCCTGCTGTACAGTAAAAAACTCCACAGCAGCACATGTATAGATGGTGCCCTGGCTGGCTGGGGCACGAAGATGCTTCAGTGTGGGGGCTGCCAGCTAGCTAACCCTGTGCTGAAGCATCCTCATGCCCCAGCCAGCCTCTCTGCAGCATGTTGAGCTGGTGGGGAGCAGCCTTGGGCTGTCAGGCTTACCCCCAGAACCACCTGCAAGCCAGGGGTGTTCTGACCTGAGTCAATGTGCTGTGCTCCTAGGCCCATGTTCAAACGGCAGTAAACTCCAGAGTTTATTGCTCTGGGGTTTATTGCTCCCAGGTACATATTCAAACAGCACACCTGGGAGCAATAAACTTTGGAGTTTATTGCTTTGCATTAATTGTACATGTACCTACAGTGGAGAAAACTACTTCTGTCTGAATATGGGAAATAGGGGAAACTATGGAGTATGGGCTAGCAGTTGAAGCACAGGGCTGTGCATTTGACATCTAGTCAGAAAGGGGTAAACCACACAGCTTGTATCTAGTGCCCACATCCTGAACAACTGATTCATTCTGTACTTGCAGCTGAGAGCACACTGTGATTAGTTTTGCAGAATCAAACTGCAACATCTCAGTTACAGAAAGTATGACCTTACTACTATGGTTTCTTATACATATTATATTGCTGAAAAGGCCTTTGAGGTGGAAAAATAGGCAGTCCATCAATCACTGCTGGTACAAAACATAGGCCTTCTGCATCACATCCCATTTGTATAAGGAATAGATAGAATGTGAAAAGAAACTACCAACATAGTGTGTCCCTGCCAGTAGAGAGCATGTGAGAGAACTAAATATGATGGCCTGTCTAAAATTGTTAACTTCATCTGTTACATCATGGAATAACCTGTATCCAACACAGATAATGCTCCAGTTATTTTTGGAGGATTAAAATTATATCACTGTGCCTTGTTCTAGTCTCTAAACATACAGTGCATGTAACTTCTTCAGTCTGGTCAAATACACTGAACTTAAGTTGTCCTTTAACAAAGAGACAGCACAATACACAAGGTTATGAATCACCCCAGAAACCAGCACCCCTAGCAGAAACCAGACATATTCTGACGTGAAATGCTTTGTGTATCTGATCCAACCCCACTTGGTTTCAGTGGAACTATTCTTAGGGCCAGATCCACATTGGTTCTGTAGGAGCCTAAACAGGACATAGGTGGAATTTAACTGCCATAATCCCAACAAGTAATTCAAATGAGCTTTTGCCAGAAATTACATAATGCAGTTGGTACCTAAAATCAGTGGATGCCTGCAAAGTTCTCTCTAGGCATTAGTGACACGTAGGGGGTGCACATGGGTGCACGTGCACCTCATGAGATTGGCTGTGCCCCCCCTGAGAGAAGTGCTGGCCGCACATCTGCCACCAGTAGGGATCAGCTGGTGGGGATGGCAGAAGGGGTGGGGGCTAACAGGGCTCAGCCCCCCCCCCCCCCCCCCC
>NW_017729024.1:22165516-22192578 GCF_001723915.1 Gavialis gangeticus | reverse complement strand
GGAGGAAGAGAGGGGGGGGGCAGCAACGCGCCCCCCCCCCCCCCCCCCCCCCCCGCAAACGCCAGGGCAACCCAGCCTCAGGCTGCTGCAGCAGAGGGGAGGGACGTGGGTGCACTGGGCTTGCAGCCAGCCCAGCACAGTGGGCAGGTAGGTAAGGTTTCTTCCTTTCATTTCTGGGTGGGAGTGGGGGGAGATCAAGACCCTCACAGTACAGGAGGGAATGGGGTAGGGACAGGGCCAAATCATTCACCCCCACCCCTGCTGCACTGTGAGGATTGTCCCATGACCCGGCCCAGCCAGGGCCCCATTCACGGAGAATGGGGCCCCGGTCAGGCCGGGTCATGGGGCAATTGGAGCCTGGCAGCTGTGTGTACTGCAGGGGAGCCGTGGAAGGGGTGGCACATTCCCCAGTCACCTTGGCTCCAACATGCCACAGCCCTGGATGACCCATTAGACTCTGATTTCCCCATGACCTGGCTTGGTCGGGGTCCAATTCATGGTGAATGGAGCCCCAGCCAGGGTGGGTCATAGCACAAGCAGAGCCTGGTGGCTCCTGCACATGCCCCCCCGCAGTCTTTACATGGAGCAAGGGTGGGCTGCAACTGCAAGGCAAGCTGGGCTCTGCCTGCTCCGTGTCTCACTGCAGCCTTTAAAAATGGTGCAGCACAGCACCATGTGCCTCGCTGCCCAGCCTGCCTAGTGGCGGGAAACACATGGCAGTGCACCACTTTCTGCTCAGGCAGAGCCCAGCTCACTTTGCAGCTGCAGCCCACCCTTGCCCCATGCAAAGATTGGCGGGGAGAGGATATGCGCCTCTCTTGACTCATTGGTGCTGTGACTCTACAGGAGCTGCTGGACTCTTCCTGGTGATGACTTCAATGGGGCAAGGCAGGGGTACTGGGGCTCCATCTCTCTGGTCCAGCAGCACAGCCGAGGCTGGCCGCACTCCAGCTCTGGGCTCCCCTGGGCCATGAAGGGCTGGGCCAGACCAGGGCTGGTGCAGGGAGGCAGCCAGGGCCAGTGCAGGGCTGGGGGGCGGTGGACACCAATGCCAGGCAATGACCCCTGGCATGGGGGGAAGGGGCAGCTGCACAGGCGCAGTAGACCCTGGCCCCAAGCCTGATCCCTGCCTGGTGCTAGCCCCAGCCTCGCTCACTCCCTCCCCATAGCCCTTTCCTCTCCCCCCACTCCTTCCCCCACAGACTTTTGTGCATGGGGGAGGGGGTACAAGCAGGCATGTGCACATGCTCAGCCCCCAACCCCCGCCAATTTTTTTCTCCCGCTGCCCCTGGACCCCTGGTCAGTGATTGGCTGCTGGTGCCCCCCCAGTATTATAGTTTCATAGTTTCTAGGGTCGGAAGGGACCTGAGTAGATCATCTAGTCTGAAGGAGGCACCAGTCACCCATGTCTCTAGGTATCTACACTAAGGTGTCTACACATGCTCAGAAATGGTCCAGTATGAGTACCTTAGTGCCAAACAGATGCATAAGCTCCGTTGCCATTCTTATTTGTCCTTGGAAATACCAAGCACTATCTAAATCCCAGAAGAGGCATCATTAGTGCTCTAAGCATGCCTGTCTCATGCTGACTGTGTTAAATTTAGTTTAAAAATGGTGGTCATGGTAAATTTTTGCCTGATAGTCTAGTACAGAGATGGGCAATTATTTGGGCCTGTGGACCACATAGGCAGTTCTGGGGAGCTGCCATGGGCTGGTCAGCATCCCCTCCTCCCCTCACAACAGCCTGGAGCCTGTGCATCCTGTGGCTCCTCCTGCCACCACCAACAGCGCACAGCCCCAGCCCTGACCCCACCCCACCCTGCTCCTGCTCCTGCTCCAGACCCACCTCAGCTGGCAGGAACTTGCGCACACAGCCCCAACCCTGGCCTGCCCCATGCCTGCTGTGGATCACCTGCTCATGCAGAGCAGCAGCAGCAGCCAGGAAAAAGCTGCTACTCAGCACAGGGAAAAGGGGCCCCTCCCCCTTACCGCTACCGGGCCCTTCTTTCTGCAGCCACCTGGAGCTTGTGCCCAGCCTGTCCTGCAGTTCCTCTCCACCACCATGACTGCTGCCTCCGGGCTGCCCAGTAGGACAGCAGTGGCAGTGCAGAGGAGCCACAGGGCAGCCTGAGTGTGGGCTCTGCATGGCTGTAGCAAGAAGGGCCTGGCAGTGGCAAAGGGGAGGGGCTGCTTTACCCGTGCACTGAGCAGCAGCTTCTGTCTGGCTGCCACTGCTGCTGCTCAGTGTGGGCAAGTGAGTCTGGAGCAGGTGCGGGGCAAGCCAGGGTTGGGGCTGTGCATGCAGGTTGGCTGGTCCAGAGCTGGTCCACTTCACCAGGCTGAGTCTGGAGTAAGTGCAGGGTGGGCTGTGCACACAGGTCCCCACCAGTCCCACAGTGCTGGGGCAGCTGGAAGGAGCCACCACCAGGGTTGCCTGGAAAGGCAGTTCAGCTGTGGAGCCACCCCAGCCCTGCTGCCTGCCCAGGGCATGGCAGGATGTGCCACAGGCCACATGGCAACTGAGGGACCCACCGTGAGCTGAGCAAAGTCTCTCCGCAGGCCGGATCCAGCCTGCAGGCCATATTTTGCCCACCCCTGGTCTAATATGTAGAATTCTAACTCAGAAACCTGGAGACCTGGGTTCAGGCTCTCCTCAGCCTGAAGAAACTCAAATCCTCATCTCAGTCTTTCTAGGAAAATGCCCTCACCGCCGTGCTATGAAGTAAGCAGTATAGGAGCAACCTCCACCTTTCTTGTTGAAACTGGATTACTGGGTAGCCAAGAGTGGAAGTCATGCAGTCAGGAGAGCAACATGAGGGAGTATGACCCTGTAGCCTCATTGTTATGCTATCTCCTTGAAAGGAGAATTATTTTTGATGTTGTAATTAGCATTTAATGGAAAATGTATAAATAACTCTGGTACCAGGTACAAGAGCTCAAGACTCCTTCCTACCCAGGGAATGCCCTGACCACTAGGCTAAAGAAGAATGTTCTCTTGTCCTTGACCAAACTGCCCTGTAGCCTGGTAGTCATGGCACTTGCCTTGGAGGTGGGATATGTGGAAATAGCACATCCTGCATCTTGAGTTTCCTTCCAACCCTATGACTCTATGTTTCCCTTCAGGCTGAAGAGATCCTATAATGAGGATCTCCAACTTCCAGTGAGTGTTACAGCCATTAGGCTGGTTGAAAAATGGTGGGCCCTGGCACCATCACTGCAATGTCATTAGGTGCCTATGCTCAGAAGCAGGTGTTATGAATTGCAAGTGAATGGAGGTGAGCAATGTGCAGTGTGAGTCAGGCACCTGAGTGCCTTAGAGGGACAGGAGCTCAGACATACTCATGTGCTTTAGCATTTCCTCTTAGGTACCTCCTGGGTTAGGTGCCTAAGTTTTAGACATTCAGTGGCGTACCAAGGAGGGATGCAGGTGCAGGCTGGAGGGGTGGGGGGGTGCGAGTGGCCAGGCCATAGGTGGATTAATGCATGGGCAAATGGGGCGCACATGCCCAGGGGCCTGTTCCAATTTGGGGCCCTGGATTCCTCACCAGAAGGTAAGTGAAAGCTGCAGTTTAAATTCAGTGCCCATTTTTGGCTCCAAGTTTAAAACTGCGGCTTTCACATTTGCTTTCCTGGGAGCTGGAAGCAGGGCTCCTCCTCCATCAATGGCACTGGGGTTGGGGTGGGGGCAGGGCTGGGGTCTTGCCTTAAAAGCAACGCCATGCCTGTGGGCTGGGTGGTACTACATCTGGTAGGGAGGGGGCCGAGATGGGCTGGGAGGGTCATGCACTACCTGGAGGTGTGGCAGGGGAGATTGGGGCTGGGCTGGCCAGGCCAGGAGCACCGCGCCATGCTGTGCCTTTGTGGGCTGTGGCACTAGGAGGGCCTTGGGAGCTAGAGCCTCCCAAAATTCATGTTGCCTTCCCCCCCACCCCGTAGCTGAGCTACCCCTCCCAGGGACTCTGCCTGTCTGCAGAGACACAGTGTGGTGGCAGTGCTCCCCACCAGGCCCAGCTCAGCCCAGCGCTCTGCATCTGCATGTGGGGGGAGGGGGCTGTGTGTGTGTGTGTGTGATATCTTTTACTAGAGGGGGCGCTCTGTGACGGAGGGGGCCCACAAATGTAAGCACTGGCCTCCGGGCACGCAGTATACCACTGTAGAAATTCCAAGACCTAAGTGCAGGCACCGATGGAACCAATTTCTAGCTGTTGCTTAGGGACTGCACTGACCTTTGGGTAAGGCTTTTTAGATGTGAGCCATTCCATTATAAGGGCATTATCTCTCTCCTGAGCAGCGAAGATAAATGTAAAATGGAAACAGTCATTCACAGGTATGTTAAAATATATCAGCTGTTTATAAGGTACTTAGACACAACAGTGATGAGCTCCATAGCAGAGCCCATGAGAAAATTAGTATTTTAGTGCAGGGTTTGGATGGTATACTCTAAGTAATACATGGCACCAACCGTTAAGTGACCACAACAGAATGGAATAGAATAAATCTGTTACTCTGTCATGAAAGGTATATACGTTATAAAAATATTCAATCTCTCCTCATGTGTGCTATCTTCTCTGTCTCACTTGTATACCACTAGCATTCTTGTACAAAGGCTGTCTGTAAATCTGTGTTCTGAACAAATTGCCAGGGCATACTAAGAAGTGTTTTGAGATCAGTTAAATCTTAGGCAGTATTTCCAAACAAGGTGTCACAGCTCAAAGTGATGTGGCAGGCCCAATGACAATTCAGTTTGAGAAGGGGGGCTCACAGCCAGAAATGATGTCACAAACAGAGAAATTGGAGAACCAATGCTTTTGGGCCTTATGGACAGGCATGTTCCCCTCATCTAATAGCCTGAAATGGCCTCAGTTCCCTCTTCAGTTTTTTTTTAATTATTTGACCTCAGGCTGGAATACTTAAAATAATATCCTGGTACATTGTAAAGAAGCAGGCCTTCTTTTGTATACAGACTCTTTTAGTTCCTCAGGTCTTCTCTTTCATTTGGGACTCCTAGTTGGTGGTTCTGCCATCATAACTATGCCAGCCCAGATATGATAGCAGAAGCCTAATAATATAGACAAAACTTTAAGGGCATATCTACACTGCCACAGAAAATTAAATCTATCCCAACATCACTCTCAAACTAGGGTGCATTCTCATAATCCCTCCTAAAATGTCTACTCTGCTTAATTACAGGCCTTGGTTTCACATGGACTTGGAATGAGTGAATGGGACTTTTCTCTGTTCTCAAATGCTGTTCCAGGTTCAATAGGAGAGCACTATGGACACATCCTAGAACCTCCCTCACAATGCAGAGCATAAGAACAAGCATAACTGACATTTGCATTCATTTGGAGGTTTCTTTACACTGTCAGTATAATCCAGTACACATGAAATGTGGAATTCCTTTCTCTCTCAGAAGAAAGACACAGTGTCTTAGTAGGACACACAGACTGGAGGAATGAGACCAAGACTTACAGTCAGGGGGTGCGTCTACACGTGATGTTGCTGTAGCAATGCGCTAAGATGACAGAATTCATGGGCAAAAAATGTGACACTGCAACTACATCGCTGTAGCAATGTGCTTCCTCATTATAGTGCATTGCTACAGTGGTCTAGTGCGTAAAAATAACCATGCGCGGCACACACAGCACAGTACGGGTTGTTACTGTGCTGTCTGTTAGTACTTCCAAAAGGAAATATGAAATGACAGTGTAGTAACAACGGTGCCATAGCAGCATGTGTAGATGTGCCCAGGATGTCTTGAGTTCTAATGTGGGTTCTCTCTGTGTGGTCTTGAGCAAGTTGCTTTACTTCGTTTTCTCTGCATCTGTAAAATTGGACCAATAGTACATATACAGATACAGCTGTAATATATGAGATCCTGTGACTGTGTTTGTTAATAGTTCTATAGCATTTTGAAAAATGCACAGATGCCATTATCTGTGATAATACAATATGTTAAAAACTCCTTGCGTGGTTTTTGACCTAGTCTTGTTCTGTATATAAATGATGGCAAAATTCTCATTGACTTCAATGGGAGCAAGACTGAATGATCTTTTTTGTGGAAATAACTTGTTCTTGCAAATAGACATTATTCAGTTCTTATCTCTGAAGAATTCTCTGCTAACCAGTTATTTCCAATTGCATTTCAAAGAAGGTATCAAATGGGAAAGAAGCACAACTTATTTTAACATATAAAACACTCTTATGAATAAGTAACAAAGAAATGAGAAACCTGCAAAACTGACCCAGAAGGAAGCTTGTACCTGGGATGTGAACTGCAGGCCTTCTAAATGATTATTCTCTTTTTTTCCACAGAGTTTTCTTACAAAACTCAAGAGTAACTCATGAAACCACCAACTAAGAAAAACTTAAGCATCTCTTACAGAGCTGTTTTATTTTTGTGATTCTCTACAGACTTCATGGACATAATCCATCTCTGGGAATTACTGTTTTTGATATTAAATAAGAGAGGCGATGGAGAGTAAAACTCCCAGTTGTACCTTTCACAAAATACCTTTAACATCGGCTCACAGCTCACTGGTTACTACAGATTTATATTATTTATAAAGCATACCAAAGTGTAATAGCTAATTACAGCACTTTGTCTTTGCAGGCAGTGTGTCTGTAATATGTCTTTGGTCTGCGTTTTTCATATGAACAGCTTTCTTTCTTCTGCTCATGGAAATATGGTGATTCAAGTCTATCAAAGCTTTCTGTGTACCTATCAGTAATGGAAAGGCGACCCAGTCCTTAGATGAGTCTAAACTGGGCTTGTCTCAATGCATGGGGAAAAGGGAGATTTAGGTAATTTTGAGCTCTTCTGATACCTGAATTCTTTTCAATAGCAACAGGCTCAAGGAAACATCAGCTGATCACTTAAACAGGTTTAAGATGATGTTATTCCACCCATGCAGCATCAGCTTTCGGGGATTCAGTTGGCAGTGTTTAAACAGATCTTGGTAGAGTGCTTGTGGATTTTGTCAGATGAAAAAATCTTGTAAAGGTCTCTGTGGGTGCATCTACAATTAAGGCAATGCAATAAACTCCGGTGCCATTTGAACCAGAGGAAACTGCTCCTAGGCACAGAATCTACACATGCACCTGGGAAAGCAGCAATTTGAGCCAGGGCAGAGCAGGCCCTCAGCTGGCTCAGCTGACTGGGTGCAATTTATGCCCCCAGTCAGTATCTACACATGCGTTTCAGCGCAGTAAATTACTCTGCCATAAAAAAGTACTGTCCCTGAGTACTATCGGAGTTAATTTTAATCTGCAGAGTTAATTAATCTGCAGCACATTGAGCCAGCTTGGAGCAGCTCCAGGCTGGCAGGCTGACCCTGCTAGCTGGGGCTGCTCTGTCCTGGCTCAACATGTTGTGGTCCAAGGTGTATGTGCAAACGCAGTGCCCAGGAGCAATAAACTCCAGTGCGAACTGTGCCGGAGTTTATTCAGCCACATTAATAGCACATATAGATGTGCCCACTGAATCTAGTTTCTGACATGAGTATGGCAGATCTTTTCTTCACACAAGACTATAGAGCACAATCTATAAAGCTACAAAGCACAAAAGACTATAAAGCACAATTATTGTGCAAATAACAATAAAATGTAAGCTCTATACTTCCTTGAGATTTCTATCGCTCTTCCATTACCAAAAAGAAATTCTCCTATTAATTTGCAATCTTTTGCTTGGTATTTGTAACCTTGACATTCTAACCTTGCCATATGTCATTCAATAGATACCTCTATCTAATTATACTACTGCCATGAAGCAAGCTAAAGAGATGAATTATTGCCTAAAACATCATCCATATTGGAAGTTAGGTTTTGAAGGTTGTATTCAATATTAAACTGAACAGAACAAATCAGTTTTCAAGTGTACCAAAGGTTCATATGCAGCAATACAGTAAATATTAATGATTTTCTTGTAGGCACTACTGGAATTCACACCACTCCTAATCCACCTTTTACTGTATTACTGTGGCAGCATCTACACATGCAATTAGTACAGCTGAACAAACACTGGTACACTTTGCAGTGGAGTTTATTGCTCCCAGGCACATCATTTACATTTGTGCCCAGGCCCACAGCATGTTGAACTGGGCTGGTACAGCCCCAGCTGGCAGAGGACCCAGGGGATCAGCCTGCCAGCCCAGAGCTGCTCTGCCCCAACTGAACATGCTGCAGGGAGGGGCTGGCTGGGGCATGAGGGTGCTACAGTGCAGGGCCAGATGGCAGGCAAGCCCCAAATTGTAACACCCTCATGCCCCACCCAGCCCCAGTCACTGTCTACATGTGCGTTGCAGCGCACTAAATAACTGTACCATAAGACAGTACCTGTGCCAAGCGGTACTATCCTGTAGTGGAGTTAATTAGTTTATTCCAGCCTAATATCATTGCACATGTAGACAGTGACATTTTACTGCAGAGCTAATTAGTCAACTGTAGTAAAGCACACATGTAGATGCCCCCTGTATGTTCAAGTCCTTAAAGCTTTTTTCAAGCATTGAATGTATGGCTAGTCACAAGTATGGTTTCCTATCAGATTGTTTTGCTTTCTAGAAATTTTACACTTGAAGAATGGCTAGCACATTATCTCGTCTCCTGGCTGGCCACAAAACTGCTGTGCTCTTTGCAACAGTTAGCACAGGGGCTTTAACCACTGGATATCTACTGAATCAGCGGAGTGTGAATGCAGGAGCTCAGGACAGACGAAAACTCTTTCCTCCAAGGTAAGTACTTCGGGTCAAAATCTCAGGTGAGCGCTCATCCTCAGTAGCTGATGTAGTTATTAAATGTAGCTCATAAGGAAGTAGAAGGGAAGAGATTTGCCCCAATCAGGACTGAAGAGAGCAGTTACAGAACCCACAATGACCCACCCATGACACCTATTTGTTTGTCTGAGGTGTGTTTATTGGGGGAAGGAGCTGAGCATGGGAAACAGACTGGCAGACTGATAAAGCAAGAACATGATCTCCCACAAGTAATCCTGGTTTTAAATAGATTCAGGATCCAAGAACATGCTCTTTGATGATTAATCTTGTTTTTAGCCAACTTTAGAATACCACAAACATGGGGGCACTCAGGAAAATGAATCTTAATTATCTAAAATGGTGAAGTTAAAATCAATTAGTGAAGATGTACTAAATCCTGTGTGAATGCTCATTCAGAATGATGGTAGCCTTCATTCAAATTTATTTCTCAAGTACATTAAACTAAAGTAAAACCACTTTAATTCTGAAGAAATATCTATAAAGGGATTTGATGTGGGTTAACATTTCACTTTAAAAGTTAATTTAGATTAATTTTCCTGAGCAACTCCATGTAGGCAAGTCCTTTCAGTTCTGTGATTTTAGCCGTGGGGTTCCTTAGTGACAGTAGTGCACTTGTGTTCTTGCTAAACTTCACCTCTATGCTTGGCCAGAAACAGATCACATATCAAACTCTGATAATTTCCATGACCCTCCTAAGCCGCTGCAGAAAAATACCAACCCATGTACAGCAAAATGACACATTTTAGCTTAAGAGAAGGAAACAAGTAGCCCACATGTTGCACTCATGCCATCCCCTCTCCATCTGAGTTGCTGTAGTCTGAGAACAGACCCATGGATTACTGTTTAATATTACCATGTTAAGCGCATTTGTTTTTCTCATCCCTTAGTGCAGACTATCCTGATCTCCGCAAACATAACAACTGCATGGCTGAATGTCTCACACCAGCAATTTATGCAAAACTAAGGGACAAGATGACTCCCAATGGTTATACCTTGGACCAGTGTATCCAAACTGGGGTTGACAATCCTGGCCATCCTTTCATTAAAACTGTGGGTATGGTCGCTGGTGATGAAGAGTCATATGAGGTAAAATGTTATTTACTGTGATGTTCAGTTATTATACTTCCTAAGAGTTTGTTAGGATGCATATCCTTTGTCAAATGTGCATATTTAAATGCACACCAGATGATATATAAAATGCAAGCCATATGGATAATACTGGTATTTTCTCTCATCTTTGGGGGAAATTACAGCAGGACATGCAATGAAAAAGAAACATCGCTAAAGCAACCATCTATAAAGGTATCAAATGCAATAAAGTTATCAAATGCAATAAAGTGTAGCCTCACAGGAACAATATTTTATTTGCCTCCCACAACTGCACTCCCTCCTGCTGTAAAAGTTAGTTTGTGGCAAACCTGTGAATCCTAGCCATCCAAGCAAGCTGATGTGGAAATTATATTGTAAACGAAAAGATAGTAGAAACAAGAAAAACATTTCTTCTGAAAGATGTGGGATGCTTGACAGCTAGATTTTATGGCTACATAGACATGAAAAATATCAAAGATACATTGGACTAGGATAGATAAATTGATTTTAATTTTGAAATAGGAGAACAAGAACTAGGCAGAAGAGGCCCGTTGTTATAACACCTTCTGTGTTATTTAACACTACAGTCATCTTACTCCTGCCTATAGAGCACTGGAAGCTTCTCTTCTATTATTTATTCTCTTCAAAGTAACATCAGACATCCCCAATGCTGGCTTGCTAATAATGTGTTTATGATACAGATGACTCTGTTTCACTTGGTCTTGAGCAGGAACTGGCTGTAGAAAGGATTTGTAGAATTAAACTTTAGTAGTACCTTGGGCATATTTAGACTGCCTCCGTAGTGAGATATGACTGCTTGCTTCACCAGGGCTACATCTGAAAAGATGAAATGCTTGTGCCCTTATTGGTATGTGCCATTAGCTCATTGGCTCGGATAGGCTTTTTGGGGTGCATTCTGTTCCTCATTACGGGTAGCTATATGACATCCATTTGTGGTATACCCTAGTGCTGTCTAGAGGCAGTGTAGATGCCCCCACTGGTTGTGTCTGCACTGTATTCCAAAGGGGTGTTTTCAGCTTACAGGGCACATCTACACATCACCCTGTGGCGACATAGTGTTCACGTGTGTTTACCTGTGATTGCCAGCTATGTTGCCATAGCAGCATGCTCCTGGGTATACTGCACTGCTATGGTGACATATTGGTGAAATCCACCCATGTGCCATGCACACAGTGCAGTAACTGCCCATGCTGTGTTGTGCTTTAATACTTCCAAAACGTATTAAAGCATGGTACCATAGCAATGTCGCCATATGGCAACATGGAGATGCACCCACATACAGTAGTCCTATCTAAACCTCCGTAGCAGTATAGTCTTTAGGACAGGCTGTCCCTGTAAGCTTTGGACCTTGGTGAAGCCTATGTCATTGCAGTTAGTTTAACTTTAGCTCAGAACACAGGAATTCTTCTTCCTTACTTTCTCTTCAGAACCTACAATTGGCTTCCCAGTCACCTTTTTACTTTACTCAGCAATGGAAATTTAGCTCTCAGACTAGGAGTCTTCCTTGCTTGAGCTAAAGACTCTCTCCTCTTTGGGAGCTCAAAGGCTGGAGCAAACTCATAAAACTCAGTGTTGTCCAGCCACTACAGGGGACCAGAAAACCACACTGCATACCCAAAACTGAACTAATGCTCTGTTAACTCCACAGATGTTTGCTGAGCTTTTTGACCCAGTAATTAAAGTGAGACATAATGGCTATGATCCAAGTATAATGAAGCACCACACAGACCTGGATGCATCCAAGGTAGGAATATACTTTTGAATCTTTTATTATTCAGCTTCTTAGAACTAGCATATTGAGTTTAATGGTTCAAGTTCCCATTTCCAAAGAAAATAAGCTTATGGAAAACAGAACTGTGATGTCACAATGGCTGGAAATGGTAGTGCTTTGCTGCCCAGGTACTGACATAGCACACCCAACCAGGAACCTGACCAGGTTAGGCCATACTTGATTTTGTCCCTTATGCATTGCATCTCCATGTAGTCTCCTAGAACCTGAAAGCTTGATGAGGCCTCTATAGAATTTAGAGCCTCTTTAAAATATTTCTAAGTAGAATATCCAGATCACGTATGATGACCTGACTGTAGTGAATGTAAGAAAGATATCCATTATGTACACGTTAAAATGACTGTATGTAAAATGGGGTACTGTATGAAGATTTTTTATTCTTTTGTCAGATCACCCAGGGCAACTTTGATGAGCGCTATGTCCTATCATCACGTGTACGTACTGGTCGCAGTATCCGAGGTCTCAGCCTTCCCCCAGCCTGTTCTCGGGCAGAGAGGAGAGAAGTAGAAAATGTTGTGGTCACTGCGCTGGCTGGGCTGAAAGGAGACCTTGCTGGAAAATACTATAGCTTGACTGATATGTCTGAGAAGGATCAACAGCAACTTATTGATGTAAGTAGACCACACAACCTGGATACTTAGGGCATCTTTATTTGTTCTCATTTATTTTTATCCTGATCTTTCTCTTTTGTATATATTTTGCTGCTTAAATAACGAGAATAATGACAGCAGTAACCCTGTCTACTGTAATTTCTATTAGAAAATTCAATTGACATGAATTTTAGTAACTTGGAAAAAAAGTAGCTTTGTCTTAAACTTTTAAACCTAGAGTTATAATACAGGAATTACTTTCTGTGCCAAATTATTAAACAACAACATTTGATTATTAAAAATAAATATTGAATATGTTAAATGGATACTGCTGTCATCTTATCCAATCACTAAAGGAAATCTAGGATCTCATATTTTCCTGTTTAAGCACAAATTGGTGTACAGAATCAGTATTTTCTTAGTTGAATACCTGATTAATATTTACAAAGTATGTACCACTTTAATTTCCCTGACCAGTGATAGGAACCAACTTTATGCAACCCAAATATGCCTCAATCCCCCAGACACTGTTACACATGTCTAAAGATTTGCGGAATCAGGCCCATGCTGATGGTTTTCAGTGTTAAAAGGATAGTGAACAGAGATTCTAGTTGTGGATTTCTGTCAATGTATTGCCAAACTGCTGAGTCAGACATTTGAGATGTGTACGTTTCTAAGTGCATTACTGGAAAAAAAGACCTTAACAATGGGTGACTAACTTGAAAATCCATAATAGGATCTTTCTTAATAAACTTTAAAAGCTATAACTGTCTACAAGATAATCCATAGGATTTTAGAAAATTCTTTAGATACGGATTTCTTTAAGTCCCAATGAATTGTTCTGATCTCTCAGCTCTATTCAAGGCATGTTAGTTTGTAACCACAACTAATACATTATGTAAAAGACATATAATTACCATTAATACTAGACCTAGGTATCACAGACATATTCAGTCAAAATGGACTGTTTAATTAGCAGAAACCTAAATAATGAGCTATGAGTTTTTATGTAAATTGTATTTATGAAAAAGACATTGATTGCATATTCAAATTCTTATCTAACCATGTTCTCAGTAAGTGAATGAGCTGCTCCTCCAAAGGCCCAGGTCAAAATGGGAAATGGAGAACACAACAATTCCTACATTGCTTATCAGATTGATCTGACCTGAAGCAGGGACTTGGTTCTTTGTTTATTAAACCATTAGTTTACATTACCACAAACTGCAAGCCCCAGAGCCTCCAAAACTGACCCTCCATCACCTTCAGTTCTTCAGGCTCTGAAGTCTTCAAAGTGTTAAGGGCTTTCTGATGGGCTCCCTCAGCTCCCCCACTGAAGTTAATGATTGTCGAGGGCACTTACTATATAGAACAGGAGACATTCTATCTTCACAGGATTGGATCCCAGGCATGGAAAGGAAGATGAATGGGGATGATGCTGCCTTTAGCAATGGACTGAACTAGGCAACTTCCTGAGGAGCCTTTCAGTCTTATTTCTCTATGGATCTTCAATAGCGTCCAGCCACTCCCTGGTAAAAGGAGGAGGTTTTCTACTGAACTTAAGCAAACAAGTGTGCTGGTGCAGTCTTTTCTCTGGTGCTAACAGAAGAAACTGGTGGCACTAGAAGAAACAAAGAAAATACAGAAGGAACCCACTCTCTCATTGTTCTGATGTAATGGAAACACAGTTTCATCCTTCATCTAATGCATGTGATCAAGATACAAATATACTAAGGCCCTAACACTGCAATGTAATATGCACAGATTGGTCACTATCCCTCCACAGAATCATAGAACATGAGGGTGGAAGGGACCTCAGGAGGTCATCTAGTCCAACCCCCTGCTTAAACCAGGACCATCCCCAACTAGATCATCCCAGCCAAAGCTTTGTCTAGCCAAGTCCTAAACATCTCCAAGGATGGAGAGTCCACAGCCTCTCTGGGTAGTCTATTCTAGGGTTTTAAAACCCTCCTAGTGAGAACGTTTTTGCTAATATCTAACTTAAACTTCCCTTGCTGCAACCTGAAACCATTGCGCCTTGTTCTGTCATCTGTCATCAGTTAGAATAGTCTAGCTCCATCGTCCTTGGAACCACCTTTCAGGGAGTTGAAGGCTGCTATTAAATACCCACTCTGTCTTCTCTTCTTCAGATTAAGTAAATCCAGTTCCCTCAGCCTCTCCTTATAAGTTACGTGCCCCAGGCTCCTAACCATTTTTGTTGCCCTCCACTGGATTCTCTCCTATTTGTCCACATCCTATCTGAACTGGGGGCCCAAAAATGGACACAGTACTCCAGATGTGGCTTCACCAGTGCTGAATAGAAGTGAATAATCACTTCCCTCAATCTGCTGGCAACACTCCTACTAATGCAGCCATGCATGCCATTAGCCTTCTTGGCAACAGGGGCACACTGTTGTCTCATATTTAGCTGATTGTCCACTGTAAACCCCAGGTCTTTTTCTGCAGAGCTGCTGCCTAGCTAGTCAGCCCCCGCCTGTACTGGTGCATGGGATTGTTCCGTCCTAAGTGCAGGACTTTGCACTTGTCCTTATTGAACCTCATGAGATTTATTTTGGTCCAATCTGTTCAGGTCTTTCTGAATCCTAGCCTTACCTTCTAGGTTATCTACTATTTCCCCCAGCTTGGTGTCGTCTGCAAATTTGCTGTGGGTGTGCTCTGTGCCATCTTCCAGGTCCTTGATGAAGATATTGAACAAAACCAGCCCCAGTACTGACTCTTGGGGCACCCTACTTGATACTGGCTGCCAACTGGATGTCAAGCCACTGACTACTACCCTCTGATCCTGATGATCCAATCAGTTTTCTATCTACCCTACAGTCCATTCATCCAACTTGTATTTCCTTAGCTTACCTGCGAGAATGTTATGAGAGACTGTATCACAAGCCTTGCTGAAGTCAAGGTATACCATATCTACTGGTCTCCCTGTATCCACAGAACCAGCCATCTCATCATAGAAGGCAATCAGGTTGGTCAGGAATGACTAGCCCTTGGTGAATCCATGCTGACTGTACCTAATCACCTTCTCCTCCAAGTGCTTAGAAATGGATGGACCTGCTCCATGATTTTTCCAGGGATTGAGGGGGGGAAGGGGCGGGGGCTGACCAGTCTGTAGTTCCCTTCATCCTTTTCTTAAATATGGGCACTACATTTGCCCCTTTCCAATTGTCCAGGACATCTCCCAATCACCATGTGTTTTTAATGATGGACAGTGGTTCTGCAGTCACATCACCCAACTCCCTCAGCACCCTTGGGTGCATCTCATCTGACCCTATGGACTTGTATATGCCCAGCTTTTTAAATGGTCCCTAACCTGTTCTTTTGCCACAGTTGGCTGCTCACCTCCTCCCCAAACTGTACTGCCAGGTGCAGTAGTCTGGGAGCTGACTTAATTTGTGAAGACTGAGGTAAAAAAGGCATACTTCAGCCTTTTGTGCATCATCTGTCACTAGGTTGCCTCCCCCATTCAGTAAGGGGCCCACACTTTCCCTGATCTTTCTTTTGTTACTAACATACTTGTAGACACCCTTCTTGTTACCCTTCACATCCCTTACTAGGGGCAACTTCAACTGTGCTTTGACCTTTGTGACTTCACCCCTGCATGACCAAGCAAGGCTTTTATACTCCTCCCTAGTTGTCTGTCCAAGTTTTCACTTTGCTGTCATTTCAGTATAGATCCATGCGGGGGCTGCCCCAGCACAGGGGTCAGTCCATATATATCATGCCACTGGATTGCAGACTGAAGTTTTCAATGGAGAAATGAATGAGGCTTATAACCCTGTCTTGAGTGTCTTATTTACATTGGAAATGCTCCCTCTTGAGCCTCAGTTAGACCCTGGATAAGTTTTTTTTAAAGTCAGAATTCAGCCTGATGATAAGATATAAGAGCTAAATAAATTCATTCATAATTTTCAAGGACAAATGTGAAAAATCAAATAGCTGCATGGGGCTAAAAGGGCTAAGACCATTTCAGTAGGAAGAATTATTTGATTGAGACTGGGGCTTTTGTAACAAGCTATCACAAACAGTGCTCTCCAATGCCACATTTACTGCAGCAGAAATAGAATATCTGTTGAGGAATAGGATGACTTTGCAGTACCAAGCCAAGGTCAAGCCAAGTGCTATTTTAATTTCAACCATTATTCCTACTTAAAAGGATTTGCTAAAAGTGTGAGCTTAAGAAAACCAAGCACTGACATTTTGCCACTTTTTGACCCTGCTCTCTCACAGATACACATCCTCACACACAATAATGTATATTAATTTACTGCGGAAAATCATTTTCCACATCTTTCTTTCCGGTGATGGTTACTAACCTCTAAAATCACCCCTGCATTCTGACCAGCGTTCTCCTTTATAACACATGGAGTCATCAAATCAGCGCTGAGAACCCAGAGCAACTGACCCTCCATCCACTGAAACTCACCTCCAATCAGTAGCTAAGGAGGACCCAAGCTTCAGTTTTATGCTCCTTACCTGTATACTAGTGAGCTTTTTGACAGTGTTAAATGTTAGCGTAGGATTGTGGTACTTCTCTGAATTCAATTACTTTTCCCTTCTTTTTTTCTTTGTCTCTGTCTCTTGTTCATTTTGGCATCCAGGATCATTTCCTCTTTGATAAGCCAGTGTCTCCTTTGCTAACATGTGCTGGGATGGCACGTGACTGGCCAGATGCCAGAGGAATCTGGTATGGCATGTGAAGTGTGGAAGCTTGCAAATGATTTTATTCCATGGCTCCTTGTTTGCCCTAACATTGCAGCTGCCTTTCCTTGACAATGGTTGCCTGCTTAGCTAGTTGCAAAAAATATTATCTGTATTAATTTTTCAAGAAAAAAGGAACAACACAACAAGCAAGACACTTACATTAGTACAATAATTGCTATTACCAGCAAGAACTCAGGGGAATGTAAACAAGTGTATTGCTTCAGGCTTTTAGCTTGATGCCTTTTTTATAAATTAAAAAATTGACCTAGAAAACCACCAGTGATAAACAATAACATCAGTGGAACTGAGTTATAATTGCAATCAGAAAGGTACTGCTTTTAGTGGTGATACCTCACATAAGTCCTCTTATATCTCATTAAGTGTATGAGACCCATTTTAATGAATTTCTTCCATTTTCTTGCTAACAATATTATTTTCTATACTGAAGCTTTCAGAATAGAAGCATTTGCTTTCTATTTTTTTTTTACAATTTTGGATTTTGTAATTGAAAAGACATATTAGGACCCATTTTTAAGGATTTGTTGGAAGCTGCAGTTCATAGGCATAGAGTAAAAAAACAAACAAACCAAAATGAACTTTGGCAATGTAGTTCTCTGCTCCAAGCCTGTGTGGCAAGGAAAAAAAATATATGGGCCAGATTACATGCTATTTGGCAACATGCCCAGAATTACTGTGATTAGTTAAGACTTCTGTTCATTTGAGCACTGTGGGGCCCGCTCCAAAATCTGTCTCAGTCTTGAGGAGTCTTTGATTTTCAGCAGGCTTTGGACTAGATTTGTAGTGCCCAATAAAATCCACTCCAGAGTTACTTCTGGAAACATTGTAGATAAGGAACTGGATACTTAGATTTTATGAACTGCCCAGAAGTTAGCAAAGGGCTTATGTATCACCAGGGGATCAGCTGAATAAACCAGATCTGGTTTTGCATGAAATATCATTTATATGAAAAAATAACCTTCTGGAAAGTGACACTAAGAGTCAGATATTCAAACTTGGACCCTGGACAGAAAAACACCTCCCAAGTGTGATCTACATCATTTGGACATACTGTTGTAAATTACACTAGGATCGGGAATGGAGAGATGGAGAGCTATCCTGAGATAGACCGCACAGTAGGTGGCTATGAGTTAGTTGGGTTTGCCCCTCCGCAGTGGGGGAGCAGGTAAATGCCCAGCATTTGATGGATGCAGATAGGTGAACCTAAACTGATGTAAATCAGACCAGGAGAAGTTTACTTCCAAATGTTTCATGAATAACTGTGGGAAGTTACCATGGTTTAAGGGTTTATTCCATTTGTCTGATACCTTTTTACACTGGTACAATGTCAATGTCTGTCTAAGTCCTTGATTTTCCTTATTGTATCCTGATTTGTAGAGGCAAATAGTTGAGGGTAAAATTATATGTCAGTACAATTTAAGTAATTCAGAAGTCTGAGTGTGAAACTTAGGCATCATCAAAGTAAACAGCAAAGCTCTCATTGATTTCGAAAGGGCAAAGATTTCATCCTAAGGGTGCAATTTTCAATAGTACTCAATATAACCTCATTCAAGTAAATGGTAAAACTCCTATGTAATTCAACACAAGCAAAAGTAACATTATCACCATTGAAAATCTCACTTTAAGTGGTAGTGACTGCAAATCAGTTAATTCAACATCTAGGTGTTTCTAATTATACCCCAAAGACCTGCTAGATCATATTTTCATATGCATTTGCAATTACAACATTCAAGTGCCAAATGGGAATTGTGGTGAAAGTCAGGCTGAAAGTGAGGCCCTCTATGAATTTTAATTCCTAGAGAAGACCCACTATGCTGCTACCCTGGTATGACTGCTCAGCTGTATGAACAAATCTTACCTTCCTGGTCACCTTTTATCTTATTCAAGAAAACTACAATACAAAGACCGAGAAAGCAGAAAAAAGCCAATACAAAAAACCTGCAGTGCCTACCTGACACTTTGAAAGCCTGCTCATAACTGATCAATTTACAGTGAATGTCTTGTCTCTGGCCACATTTATCTTGATTGACAAGATAACATCTGCTATTAATGGACTGTCTTGGAGCAACACTTAGCTGCCTTCTCCCAATTTATAATTTGATTTATGTACCAGTCCTGTGCTACCAAGTGACATAAAGGGCACTGTGATTTGATTTAGAAGAGGATACAATTAAATATGGTCAGGTTGCCAGGCTCCAACAGTGTGCAAACAGATTTTTCTCACCTCAGAACGCTCGAAGTTCAGTGGATACCTTCCTTGCTGACTAAAGCACCAGCACTCAGCTTCTCCCTTTCCTTGTTTCCTTAGCAGCATGTGCCTCGTGATGTGTTCTTGCTAGAAGACAAAATGTACTTTCTAATGCAGCATCAGTACACTACCAATGTGATCACAGCAGAGTGCTCTTGTCACTGAGAACTAAGGAACCTGAAGGATGGTATTCCTTCTGGATAGGAGAATAAAATACAAAAGGCCTCAGTAGCTTTCATTCTTAATCCTACCTTGTAATGTTATTTTGAAGTACTTATCCCTATGGACAATCATGAAATATTAGGAGGCAGTAAAGGAAGGGGTTGGAATAAAATGGAGAATGCTGAGAATTAATTTTGAAGCTTTATTCCACTCTTAAAGACACCATTTTTTCTCTCTTACCCAGGCATAACCATGACAAGACCTTTCTTATTTGGATTAATGAAGAGGACCATACCCGGGTGATCTCCATGGAAAAGGGTGGTAATATGAAAAGGGTGTTTGAGAGATTTTGCCATGGTTTAAAAGAGGTAATAACTCTATAAGGTTAAGATGTGCTTTTATTATTCCTGTTTCTTAGGAACTAAGATGTTTGCTTTGATTAACACTCAGCTCACCTCTCTACATGAAAAGTATCACACCTAATGGCACCCCATGCTGCAACCCTTTTAGATGAGAAATAGGGCCATAAACTGGGACATAGAGGATTCCAACCCATCTCCTGGGTGGCCATAACATGGACATGGCCAGAGGCAGAGGACGTGCCAGATCACTACTCCATTCTAGGAGATCTCAGATGGTGTCATGCCCTGTGCAGGGCAAAGATTAGTTCATCTAGCTTGAGACTTCCTAGAAGTTCAGCCCCTGACAGATGTTCATTTTAAGGTGTGGCGGGATCCACCACATGTGCATGGCAGGACACATGATTTTGTTACTGAAGATTAGATCCCAGATCATTCCTTACTTGCCAGTGCGTGGTGCACCTGGGATCATAATCCCGGACTCCCCCTATACCAACAAGTTGAAACCAGGATGTCCACAGCCAGCTGATTGTCAGGGCATGGGACTGAACCAGAATCTGGAACTGATCCTAGTCCTGTCCCCAGCCCAAGATGGGTAGCACATCTCCCGGTGCACAGGAACCCTGGGATCAGGCTGCAACAGCCTAGTCTTGGGATTCTTATGTACAGAAATTAGGTTAAAAACTCCACATGCTGCCCCAGCTGGGCACACATGTAGTTGTACAGTTTCCCAGAACACTCTGGGATTCCCCTGCTGGGGGATGGATAAAACCTATGTGTGCTGCCTGCGTCTTAAATGTTACATGTGTCAGGACTGCTACAAATGCTTTGTCCCCTTCCAGCACTGCCAAACTTCCACCACTGCTTCCTAGAGATTCCTCTGGCATAGCGAATCCCTACTTTGTGCCAAGCAGCTATAGCAACTCTGTTTCCGTCCTCTTCACAGGATATTAGCCCAGGTTGAGACATGATCAGAAAAAGAAGGGATAGCCTGGGCGCCTCTAGAGCCACAGAAAACTGGGTGGAAGGCCGCTTTAGCTTGTATGGGGAACTGACTCAGCCTCAGAGCTTTGGGATTGGGGGAACACAGAAGTGTCTTTTGAGATACTTTTGTTGCCTCTCCTCCCCTCTAAATAGCATCAGGTCTGTGTTCTTATTAGAGGCATCCAAAATACTGCACAACATTGCAGAGAAGGTAATATAATGCATCATATAGAGGAGAGGGAGAAGGAATCATGGTTCCTATAATCTGTTCCAAGGTCCGTTCAACAATCTGTTCAATCTGTTCAACACTGACCCTGGGACTGTCACTGGTAGCATCAGCAGATACCAACTCCTGCTGTGTGTGACACAGGCATGGACCTTTTACAACCCAGGGAAGAAAATTAAAACTAGAAAGTAAAGACCAGGTTTCTGCTAGTAATGCTGGTGATGTTAAAGGCTCCCTTGTTAACTTCAGCAAAACCTTTCAGCTAATGGCATACTGGTAGGAGTGTTGCCAGCAGATAGAGGGAAGTGATTACTCCTTTCTATTCTGCATTGATAAGGCCACATCTGGAGTACTGTGTCCAGTTTTGGTGCCCCCACTACAGAAAGGATGTGGACAAATTGGAGACAGTTCAGCAGAGGGCAACAAAAATGGTTAGGGGTCTGGGGCACATGACTTCTGCAGCAAGGCTGAGGAAACTGGGTTTATTTAGTCAGCAGAAGAGAAAACTGAGAGGGGATTTAATAACAGCCTTCAATTCCCTGAAGGGGGATTCCAAAGAGGATGGTGGCAGATGACAGAACAAGAAGCAATGGTCTCAACTTGCAGCAAGGAAAGTTTAGGTTAGATATTAGGAAGAACTTTTTCACTTGGGGTAGAAAAGCACTGGAACAGTTTACCCACCCAGAGAGGTTGTGGACTATACATCGTTGGAGATTTTTAAGACCCAGCTAGACAAAGCTTTGGCTGAGATGATCTAACTGGGGATGGTCCTACTCTGAGCAAGGGTTGGACTAGATGGCCTCCTGAGGTCCCTTCCAACCCTACTTTTATATGATTTTCTATGATTCTTTAGCCTGTTTGTTCCTCAGCTAATACAGCTGGAAAATCAGGACACTGAATGACCATATTGGGGTGTTATGATCCAGAACTAATACATAGGCCAAATTCTTCTTTCGTATCAGATTTACAAGTCAGTGGAGTGAACACAGTGAGCACTGGACCAAGATTCAAGAGACCTGTTCTTTATTCTTGGTTAAGCTACTAACCTGCTGGTTGACCATAACAAATAATTTCCCCACCCTGTGCCTCAGTTTCTCCAGTTGTAACATGGAGGTGATAACGTGGCTACTGTAAGCCTCCTTTGTAAAGTGCTCTGAGATCTTCTAATGAAAGTGCTATATGAGAGCTAGGTTTTGTCACACTCAGGTGTACAAAACTCAAGTCTCAGGCCCCCAAAAATCATTGGACTCTTTTGATAAATCATGACATTTAAACAAGTAATAAACTTTGGGTTCTTTTATTTGGTTTTTTTGGTGTTTGAGCCTTACGTTTTAAGCCTCCACACAGCAGAGAAGCTTAAATTTAATTTAAAAGAAAGCCAAGATTCTCATTGAATTGCACAAATTAATGAATTAGGGCCCCTAGACAAACATGATAAAGGCAAGAGTTGTGATAAAATGGCAAGAGTAGACAATGCTGTGTGAGTGAGAGGAGAATCAGACGAATATTTATAACGTTCACTATGGACATAGATTAATGTGAAGGTTTTCACGGAACTCATAATTTTACACATGATTTTATGTGCACATTATGTGTTTTATGTATTTAATTCAGCTTACATGATTACTTACAGAATTTTACTGACATACAGGAGTATAACTGAAGTCAGAAACTGGCATAATAGATTTCAGGTTCACATTGAATTTTAAACAGCAGCAGTTTTCTCTGTTTTTTGCATCTGCAGGTCGAAAGATTAATTAAAGAACGTGGCTGGGAGTTCATGTGGAACGAGCGTCTAGGATATGTTTTGACTTGTCCCTCCAATCTGGGAACAGGATTACGTGCAGGAGTCCATGTTAAACTTTCAAAGCTCAGCAAGGTATGTGAAGCATTAAAAAGGCCTGTGACACCAATTGGCTCCTCCTCTGATTCAAGGAGAAACACATAAAAAATGACAATTCACAGCAATAACATGATAGCGTTATATGTAAAGACCTACTGAATTCATGGTGGAAGTGGGGTATGTGGCAGCTCCTTTAATCTTGTATGTTCCCCCGCATACCCCTCCCCCTCACCACTGATTGGCGGAGGGGGCCCACTGCTCCCTCCTGATTGGCAGGGCAGCAAAAACCACGGTTTTAAGCATGGCCCTGTTTTTGCCTCCCCACTGGTCAGCAGTAAGCAGTGGGGCCACCAGGCCCCCTTGGCCAATCAGTGGCAGGAGGCAAAAACAGCACCAGATTTCAATTGGGGGGAGGGGGGGAACCTGCAGATTAAAGGAGCTGCAGCGTAGCCCACTTCTGCTGTTAATTCAGTAGGTCCCTAATTATGTGCAACTGTGAGGTCCCAGAAACAGTTATATAATTAACTGGGCATATTTTTATCCCTCATATTTCAGTATTTGTTATCTATTCTCCAGACTACAAAGATTGGCTGTAAATTAAAGATATAAGAAAACAGTTCATTTCTACTGGTCCTTCTGAAGAAACTATTGACACAACTGATAGTGGCATAACCAGGAGTGAATACAAGAAATAATATCCAAAATGCAATTAGTACAAACACATCTCTTATGCTAGGATCCCAGATTTTCAAAGATCCTGGAGAACCTGAGGTTGCAGAAACGTGGCACTGGCGGTGTGGATACAGAAGCTGTGGCAGATGTGTATGATATCTCCAACATGGACCGTATGGGCAGATCAGAGGTAAATTTTTATCCCTAGTTTTAAATATGATGGGGAAGATCCCTAGCTGCTTTAGTTGATCATAGCTCCAATAAAGTCATGGGAGCCATGACTGTTTATATCTGTTGAAAATCTGATCCAATGAAAATATTCACCCAAGGTGAAGTTACTTATATAAGCTAAATCCAGATGGGTCCCTTAGGCACCTCTCTTTTGGTTTTGCAGCACCCCAAAATTAAGCATTTTGCTCAGGGAGGGTGATGAAAAGCAAAAGACTTAGGTATCTAGGCTCCTTATGCAGTCAAAAGGGAAAAGTTATATGCCTCTAAAGGATAGCCCAGATGCTGATCAGGGAGGAGCTTAGAGCCAGGTAGAAGGAAATTGAATATAGGTATTGCAGAATTCCTGTCCCTGTTCAAAGCCTGGGTGTCTCTATCCACTTGGGATCCAGAACTCTTCTGGCGGTGGGTCTTATGGACACAGTCATTGCTCTGTTCGTAGTACTCACCTTTGACTAGTAGGATAATGGGCAGAACACTCATTCAGGGAGTAGGAGAACTGGGTTTTAGACCCTCCCCCTTTTCAGGAGATTAAATTCACATATCTAACTTTCTAGAAAAGTGCCCAACCATCTGGTTATATAGAGTGGTCTGGCTGAAAACACTGTCCTCTTGAATCTGCCTCACTATTCAGCTAAGAATGTAAGAGTCATTTGAAAGATGGGCAGCACTAAAGAAGCAGTCCAACTCCAGAGACTAGCTGAGTGCACTCTGTAGGAAAAGTCAGTACTAGTTGCTGGTTCATGCTCACTGGATTGGGAATGCAGATTATACTGCACAATCATTGACTAAAAGCAGAAGTAATCCAGGCATTCAGGACGAGATTCCAGGGCTCCTTTATATGCAACATGCTGGTGGTTAGAGCACTGTAGGAAACCAAAGTTCAGTTCCCTCTGCTGTCTGCTTTGTGCATGGATCTGAACCCAAATCGGTCCCTTCCCAGGACAGACCCCTCCTCCACTGGCACTGTGAGATGGGGCAATCTCAGTTATACCAGCTGACAGTATTCCAATTTGGATCAAATGCTTAAATGTTTGTTGGTTAAATTGGGAGAGAGTCAGCCATGTGCACAGTGAGCACCTGTTATAGGCAAACAAGGAGCTATGATATATTGTTTAAGAATCAATATGTGATCATGAAATATACTAGAGTTAAAATACCTGATGTGTCCTTTATGTTGAAATATTGTTCATAAAACATTTATATTTAAATTGTTATTTAACAAAGGGGTTTGTAAATAGTTGGTTTAGTCCTACAAACCCATGGTCATGGAGATATCTCCAGTGAAGCCAATGGGAATAAATGTTTGAAGGATGAAGTCCACAGGAGAGACACATTTCCTGCTCTGAAGAACTATAAATCTAAATAAGACAAGACAAACAAACACTAGAGAATAGAACTGTTTTATTAGAGAACATATATTTTCCAGCAAAAAATAAAATAAATTTCATTACATGGTAAATGTGTTTGCAGAACTACATTATGTTCCCAAAGGGGCAACATAAAGTTGTTTGTGTTTTTGTTTGTTTCAGATACTGGTCAATGCAAACTTAATATAAAATCCCCTCCCTCCTGGAGGCTGCAGAATCAGACCTCTGATTTCCCAGCACAGCTGGTCTGTAAAAGACAATAAAATAAACTGTTAAACCACTGAAATGCTTTATGGTAAAATCAAATCCCTTGAAAAATCAGTCACTGTCACAGTAAAGAGGCAATGGGATTTAGCTTGGGCATTCAGTTTTAACAAACAAGTCATTAAAGATTGTTAATGAACCATTTAATGAAGATTAAGACAAATCAGTAACATAGTTTACTAGCTGCATTAAAGTTAATAATACCGGGGGAGTTGGAACACCATCATACCACTAGTTGTCATAAAATTCTCACCTGCCAGGTTTACCTTGTCCCTTCCTTTTTATTCTTTATACTTATTAAAAGAGCTTCTACAGACACATATGTCTCATGCTACACAGAAACTGAGCTTTTGTTACTGCTTCAAGGGGCCAGATCCTATTCTATCTTGTAGGTGCTTAAGTGAACATCGGTCCCTAAACATGACCCTATCCCTTCCTGCTTGAAACCTTGAAAAACAGATAATGCCAAAGGTGAGTGGGTCCTCCTTCTACTCACTGCTTTTGTGCATCTTAGGCATAAGACTATGATGGCATGTTAAAAAGTAGGCATGTTTGTGTTTTTTAAGGACTGGAGCAGGGTGGAATAGCATCACATGTATGGGTGTCTAAGTCCATTTATGTGCTATTAAGTGGAATAGGGTCTGGCCTTAGCTTTGATTCAGATCTCATTTACCCACCTGGATATCAGGACTAACACTATTGAATTCAATAGGGTTATACCTGGTATAAAACCTGAAGTGTTTTGAATGAGGTCCACAGACCAAGAAATGTGGATATGTGGCTTGACATTATTACCATCACTATAAAAGTAAAACTCAGTCGATGGAAGTTTTTTCTACATCAAGGCAGCTGATTGTGGTAGGATAAGAATAGAAAAAATTAAGAGTATAGGGGATTTCCATTTTGCAACCATGGAGTAAATCCAAATGTCCTGTGCTAATAACTAGGGAGGTATGTCATCCTTCACTTTCCTTCTGAACTTGAAAGATGTTTCATTCTTACACCTACAAGACAACCTCAGCCAAAAGCAATATCCACTTTGCTCACATTGACATGAAAGAAGCAATTAATTTTAATTACTCATTTTCAGTAGATACTGAAAACATAGTAAGTGGGGAAAAGTGAGGATTGTCCTCAGAGGTGTTTCACAGTACATGTGTGTGTGTGTGGGGGGGTAGTCTTTGCATACCAAAAGGCTGAGAGCATGAACAGTTGTTTTCTACAGTCACTAACTTCGTGCATGTAATTTTTGCGGGTTTGGGGGTGTGAAGAGGAGTGTGGAGAGCACTTGCATTTAAGCATATTTTTTTGTACCTGATTTTTGTACTCCCACATAAAAATGTGGGAGCAGAATTTGTGGAGGCGTATATAGAGACCTTTTTGAAATATATTCTTCTCAGTGGGCCAAATTTTGGCTTGATAAAAATTAGAGAGGGTTATTTTGGGTTTATTTGGGCCAACTGTGACACACTGAGAGGAGGCAGTTAGCTCTGAGAAGGCAGTCACTCCTTGCCACTGATGAACAAACGAGCTCTTCGCATAGATTGTAGAGGAGAAAGGTGCTCAGCCAGGAATCTACGAACAGCAAAATATGTGGGTGGGACAGGTAGGAGTAATTGTTGGTGGAACGGACTTAGCTTCTTGTCTGGGTCACAGGCAAGTGCAGTTGCATGGACATGGAATTCGGAAGTTTGGAAGAAAAGTGGAAA
>NW_017729024.1:22155197-22160516 GCF_001723915.1 Gavialis gangeticus | reverse complement strand
GAACAAACAGTCATCATTCAACAGGAAGGAGAAAATAAACTGGAAAATGAGCAAATTGCCAATTTTGGTTCAGCTTTGTATTTTTTGAGGCTAAGCAGAAGTGAAGTCTGTTATAGAAAGTCCTACAGAATTTGATAGGGATGGAACCAAAAGGATATTCCACTAAAGATGAATATGTAAAAAAAGTAAAGGCCAGATCCTATTCTACTTATTGGATGTCTAAGTGGAAGTAGGTGCCTAATAGCAATCCTGTACCACCCTGCTTGAGCAGTTGAAAATCCATTAATATATCACCGTCATCTTACACACCAGAAAAAAGCAGGGAGGAGGAGGAAGGCACACCCACCTTTTGTATTAATAGCTTTTCAGGGATTCAAGCAGGGTTGAATAGGATAACACTTAGCTGCCTAAGTACGCTTAAACACCTATTAGGTAGAATAGAATTTGGCCCTAATAGTCTTCCTGGAGACTTTTTTTTTTAAATCATGTTATTGAACTCTACAGAAGAGATAAAAATCTTTATTATCCTTTACAATTCCACTCTTTATCACCATTCTTTTTATGCTAGTTCACAACACCCTTAGAAATATTATCTACCAAATTGTGTAGAAATTTTCCATGAGAAGAGTGGGTCAAGGGGCAGCGTACTCACGGAGGTGGAGAGATGAAGGTAACCTTCTGGGTCAAGTTATGCTTGTAGCCAGTGCTTCTCTACCACAACCATCCTGGCTCCGCTTCCCTTTTATGCCATGTCCCAGCTCTGTCTGGGGCTACTAACTCTTCTGCCAGGACCCGTCAGCCTTCCCCTCTCATTTAAGAGTGTTATCTATATAAATGTTGCTTTTGTTATTTAAGGTGGAGCTTGTCCAGATAGTCATTGATGGAGTCAGTTATCTGATTGACTGTGAGAAGAAGCTGGAAAAAGGTCAAGACATTAAGGTGCCACCACCTTTGCCTCAGTTTGGAAGAAAGTGATCTTGGTACTCATGATTAATGACTGATGTTAAATGTATCTGTTGTTCCAACAAAAAATGTCTCTGTATATCAGTACATAAATAAGATCCTGATGACTTGTGTAATAAAACACAACCTGATGTCTACATATTGACTGTTTGTTAGTCATTGCTTGTGATGACAAGACTTATTCTTAATCTATCAGTCAACAGGCAGGATCCCCCATCTGTCACACCATCTCATGGCTGCTGCAATATTGCAGGGGCACCCTCCATCATTTTCCCTCTCATCTGCTCAAGGGTTCCACTGTAGATTTTCCTAGAATCATCCCTGCTGGGGAGAGGGAGGACACCATGTTAGGTCAGGAAGATACTCTCTAAAATACAGACGCAAACTGAATTTATCCCACCCCATGCATTCTTAGAAGTGACATCTTCAGCCCTTCCAGGCTCTCATTAGAAACTCTTAAGTCTTTCCAGGTGGGAGTAGTCTCTTCTCTGCCCTGGGCAGGTCAGCAGGCAGGTTTCTGCACAGTCCACAAACCCTCAATCTTTTCCAGTCCCTCAGCTCTAGCTTGGAGAAGTCAGCAAGCAAACCTCGCCAATGGTCCTTTGCCCTGTGTTCCTATGTCTTTGTCCCTTGGCCTTTCCTGGCCCTCTGGATCCAGCTCCCAGGCATAGAAGCAAGTCAGCAGACAAATCCTGCTACTACTCTTCTGACTTCACCATCCTCCAGTCCTGGGTGTCCTCCTCAGGAGTACCCAAGTGGGTTTAGACACCCAAGTATAATTCTGTTCCAGCCTGCTTCTCTCTCTGTTCTTAGACCTCCACCAGTTCTCCCCAGGAACCTCTTGCCAAGTTCAGCTGGGTAAGATCAAAAAGTTTTTAACTTTGTTCAAGAAGAATTTCTCTAGAGAATATAATTCTGTATTTACAGAGAAAAGCCTTAAGAAATGAACATTCAGTGTGATGGACAGAGCTTGGTGCGAACTGTGAACACTGTGATAACTGTTCCTTTGCTTATTGAAACATTGTCAGAGTTTCATTATAAACACATTCAAAACATGAACACCTACTGGAGAAGTCTCCCACTGGCAAATATCCTGTACTTGTTTCTGTGGAGCTAGAGGCTGGATAGAGTGACAGCAGTACACATTTTTTATAAGTACACTTTAGTCATGTCACTTCTGAAATCCCTTTTTTTCATTGGTGAATGAAGAATTAAGACTTGTTTTTTTCCTATAAAGAATCACAATTTTCCCTTCTCATTGATTCTTCCTGCTGCTCTCCTAACTTCATCATTGCCTAACCCTGGCTGCACAGTACTATCCAGCCCAAGGGCCTTGTAATATGTTGACTTGCAATAGTTGCAAATAATTGGAATGTAGTAACCTATTAAGGTTAGTACATGTTAGGAGATGCTTAAATTGAAGGCTTACAGCTACTTGTAGCATGTCCATAGACTTCACTGATTATGGCAAATGTCTACAAATAATGAGAAGCTAAATTAATTTCTTGCAGCCTTGTATGTAGTTTCTTCCTCCTGCAGCGTCACAAGAAATGGGACTGGGAGATGCCACAACACTATGATTATCCTACATCTATGCTTAACCTATGTCTTCTTCTATTTTATTAAGTTCCATGTTTTTCCCTCCCACTTAAAGATCTACTTTGGAGTAGTCTCCGGCATATGTATAAATTACTTCACAATTTTCTGTGCTCATTTCTACTTTGTTTACCACCCACATTTCTAGTCTTCAGTTCCTTTGTATTATTTTTCACTTTCCATGATGTTTATTCCAGCGCCCAAATTAACATAATTGACAAATATAAGCAATGTATTTAATTCCCTTTTCCAGACTGTTGCTAAAAATGCTAATTAAAACCAGGCGGAACAGAGACCCCTGCAACATCCCACTGGCTACCTCAACAGAATCTGATGCATCATTACCCTTATTATGGTCTTCCAGCCAGTTTTTAATCACTTGGGCAGTGTTTAATTCCAAATCAAACACGTCCTGTTTTTTGGGGGGGGGGTTTTGCTCCTGCTGTACAGCAATATGGAGAAGTCTAGGTAGGTGATGCTACATTGTTTGCAAAAGAAGTATCCAATGACTGGTGGCAACGGGAAATGGACTAGACAGTTTGCCAGAGATGACAGATTTCTATACAGATTATTATTCAACAGGAAGATATCAAAGGTGTGCTTTTTAAAAACCTCAACCCCTAAATCAGTGTTATTTCCTCCTTCCTTCATGGCTTTAGATGTCACTGGATGCAGCTACAAATGCGCTTTACTGCGCAGTAGACTAATTTACTGTAAAGTACAGTGTCACCGTCTACATGTGTGCTGTAATTAGGGTGCAATAGACTAATTTACTCTGGCATAGGGAAGTCCCATCAGACACTGGTACTATTCAATGGCAGAGTAAATTACTGCACTTAAACATATGTAGACTGTGAGGTTGGGATTAGTTTACTCCAGCTCAAATGTGCTGGAGTTTATTCAGTCACATTAATTACACATGTAGACACACCCATAGGTTACCAATTTGCATTGCTGACAACATTTTTCTTGCAAACTTCAGACATTTATTCCTTATAAATCTTTGATGTTTGTTTGAGTAGCCTGAAGAACTCCAGGAAGAGCCATGCACCATGCATCAAGTGTTTTTATAACTTTTTTTAGATAATATGTCAAGTATTCAAAATTAACATAGACAAGTGTCTTAGGTAGTGCTGCATAAGGATTTCATTGACACTAGGACTGGAAGGGACCCGGAGGATCAGAGTCCAGCCCCCTGCCCAGGGGCAGGAAGTCAGCAGGGATCATAGGATCCCAGGAAGATAAACATCCAAATGCCTCTTGCAGGCATTCAAAGTAGGTGCTTGAACCACCTCTGGCGAAAGTCTATTCCAAATGTTGGGGGCTTGGACAGTAAAGAAGTTCTTCCTTATGTCCAGCCTGAAGCGGTCATGGAAGAATTTGTGACCGTTCGACTTTGTCATCCCATGGGGCACTCTGGTGAACAAATGTTCCCCCAGATCCTGGTGAGCACCCAGATCATCAACCTTCCACTGTGGTCTCATTAGGCCCTGGTATAGAGTCAGATTTGACCCATACAGGAGAGGGAAAAAATTTGTGGGCCAAATGCTCCTCTCAGTTGCACCAGAAAAATGATAAGATCTTAATTGGTGTTGCTTTCATGTCATTGAAAGGAGAATTCAGCCTAGTATGTTCAAATTGCCATACAAATATTATTGAACAACCTAACAATCATTTGATACTTTTTGTATTGTGATAGTACCTCCAGGCTTCTAGCAGTCCTTTTGTACTGAGCACTGCCAAAAAATATGGGCACTGACACCCCCTGCCTCAAAGAGCTTGCAGTCTAAAAGACAAGACCTGATTGTGGTGGATGAGAGAAACATAGGTTCAGGGAAGGAATATGGAGCATCACAGAATCATAGAAAATTAGGGATGAAAGGGACCTCAGGAGGTCATGTAGTCCAACCCCCGGCTCAAAGCAGGACCATCCCCAACTAGATCTTTCCAGCCAAAGCTTTGTCTAGATGGGTTTTGAAAATCTCCAGGGATGGAGCTTCTACCATCTCTCTGGGTAACCTGTTCCAGTGTTTTACTACCCTCCTTGTGAGGAAATTCTTCCTAATACAGGCAGTCCTCAACTTACGACATTTCAAGTTACAATGAATAGCACTTACGATGTTTAAAATTGACACCCTGTTTTGACTTTCTGACATCAGTTATGACTTTACAGCACTTGATCCGGAACATGACACCATGCCAGTGAACAAGTTCGCTGCATCGCCCATCTCCCTGGATAACATCTGTCCAAACTTCCTTGGACACTTTCTTTAAGAAAGCAGACAAGACCCCAAGCAGAAAAACCTGCAGCCAAGACTCCTGGTTCCAACCAAGAGCCCTTCAAAAAGTCCAGCAAAGTCACCTCAGAGAAGTCCTTCCAAATCAATATGATTGCTATTTACAATATAAATACATTAATGTAGCTATATTACTGACTGAGGACAAAATTCTGGGTTATTTTTGGTGAAAATAGGGTATCGGGCCTCAGTTCAGGAACCAGCCCCCATTTATAACATTGCTCCTATGGGAGAATCAGTTCTGAGTTACAACGTTTCCTCTTAAGATGCAGTTTCCAGGAGCCAATTGTGTCATAAGTCCAAGGACTGCCTGTATAACCTAAACTTAGTTTCATAGTTTCATAGCTTCTAGGGTCGGAAGGGACCTGAGCAGATCATGTAGTCTGACCCCCTGCCATGGCAGGAAGAGCACTGGGGTCAAATGACCCCAGTAAGGTGGTCATCCAACTTCCTCTTAAAAACC
>NW_017729024.1:22143173-22154766 GCF_001723915.1 Gavialis gangeticus | reverse complement strand
CCTCCTTGGACCTGCTCGAGATGCATCTGTGGATGCACGACAAGGTGCAGTTGGTCTTCCTAACCGCCTCCCCACTTCTCTTGCTACAGCATGAGACTGTTACTCCTTGTTCTGTCAGTTCTTTTGGAGTATAGTAACACATTACAATTAGCATATGCTAACTCTAAAGGATGTTTAAATGTCAAAGTTAGCATGTGCTGTTTAAATGTCAAAGTTAGCATGTGCTGTGAGCAGTTACACATCAAGAGCACAGCTCTGACCTACCACTAGATGGCTGGTGAGGAGCGGCATGGCCTGGAGCTGCCAAGTCTGTTCAATGGCTTCCTAGCTCGCCAGCTCTCTAGCTGCAGTTTAGACCAGGGGGAAAAGGAAAGTAACATAAGTATCATAAGTAATAGGATGTCCACAGTAGCTAATTTTTAGCCAGTTAGGAGCAATAGGCATTTCATACAATTTGGAACATCTGAATTCAGGAATGAACAATGTAATGAAAGCCTGAATTGGATTACTGGGCTTTTTGACTAAGAATCCCTATATATGTCCCAGGGGAACACAAGCAGAGGCCATGGAGCACCCTCCTATGGCGGGACCTGAGGCAGGGATGACCTGTTCAAAGAAAGAAACAAAAAGCCCTGAAAAGAGGACACACTTCCCCTTTTTAGGAGAAACAGAGCCGTGCCAAGAAAAGCTGCTGGCGTGGTTCATCAGCTGCTTTTATTGCCAGCTGGGAACAGTGCCGGCCAAGGACGTCATCAAAAACCGCCACCCAGCTGATTTAAAAGCCGGTGGCGGGGAAATGGAAGCAGGGGCTGCAACGCTGGAGCCAGAAGGCAAAGCTGCTCCCTGAGCTGTACATCGGCAGTATTTGCAGCTTGGCAAGAAGCCAGACAGGGACCCACAGGGGGCACCCTGGATCCATTAAAGGAAGTACCCACCAGGCCTCAGCAGGGCAGCCGGGCCAAGAAAGAGGGTGTTGAGGGATCCCAAGGACCACAGATGCTGGATCCATGAGTGGGGCAGGCTGAGGCCCGTACCCCGACTATTCTTTTCTTCTTTTTTTCTTTTATTCGTTACTTCAGAGGGTGCACAGAACCCAGATCAGGGAAGGAATCCCCACATGACCCCAGATCAAGAGAGAGAGCTGAGGCAACACAGTGGACCATGACATCTCAGAGGTAAAGGGGCTTTGAGGGACGGGCAAGGAAAGAAGACAGTAGGCAAGAACAACAAGGGGATAGGCCGGCAACCCATCATCTGGCTGTCCTGAGGGCTGGCATATGGCTGGGGTGTAGGGGAGGTGGAGCCCCAAGAACGCCTGGAAAGGGCAGCACCTGGTCTGCAAGGATCTACAAGGAGAAGCGCCACCACTGAAGAAAAGAAGATCAAGTCATGGTAGGTGTAGTGTGGGGGTCGCCCTCAGTGGTCAACGTGACCCAACGCACAGGTCCTGGGGACAAACCCCGTGGCCGGAACTGGGTGTGCACTCTAAGGTCATTAGAAAGCGCCTATATGAGACCAGGCGGGTGCAATATATAAATAGATCTCAGATTCAACTTATGAACAGTGTATCCAGACTTTCTTAATGTACCTATTTCTTCAAGTGGTACAGGAGTTTTCCTGGGATTTTCCAGGAGTCATTTTTGGTGGGTTTTGAGAAATATTCATCACTAGGGACAGAATAGGAATTGCTGATGGAGAAAACCTTTATTAGAATAAGGACTTTACATAGAGCAATAATGTTTAAATTTACCTAAAAATACAGCATATAGTGAGTTATATCAAGAACTGGACACGTCATCTCGTAAATGATTGTTATTATTGGCTGATAAATGAAGATCCACTATGTTATCTTTAGCTTTATTCTTCAAACAAGTATTTTCATAACTAGTTCAGAGGGCAAAGGGAAGGATGTGCCCTTCTCTGTTAAAGGAGAGTCTCTTTGGGTCAAATCATTCACCAGGTCTGTAGCATGGAAAATTAACTGAACTATTTTTGAAGCTTCATTTAAAATGAAACAGTTACATCCATTATTGTGGCAAATGCAATTGATTCACTCGACATTTCACATCTAGACTCATTCACTGATCTAAGAGGAACCAACTAGACCGGGGCTGGCAATTATTTTGGGCAGAGAGCTGCTTACCCAGTTTTGGCAGGCTGTCGAGGGCTGCATGGGTAGACCTGCCCTGTGACAGGTGCCCTGCCCATTGACAGGTGCCCCGCCCCCTTGTCACCATCTTGGGACCAATGTCCCAGGGCCAGCACCAGTGGGGCCCAAAGCGGGGCACAGCCTGGCAGCGGGCTGTGGAGCTGGGCTGGGCTGCACCAGCAGGGAGGGGGGAGCTGGCCCAGCTCCATAGAGCCTCTGCCAGGCTGTGCCCTGCTTTGGGCCCCACTGGTGCTGGCCTCGGGACACTGGTGCAGGTCCTGTGCTCCTGCTGGCTCCCCGTCCACTACACCCAGTGCCCCTCAGCCCCATGGTACAGGCAGGGGGCAGCGCACAGTCCTGACCCCCTGCTCGCCAGCAGGAAAGAAGCTGGTGCTGAGGGTGGGGAAGAGTGGCCCCTCACCTGCCCCATGGCCGGCGCCCCATGCTGCAGCTGCTTGCAGCCTGCGTGAGGCTGTCTGGAGCAGGCACAGGCAGCTCCAGGCCAGCTGCAAGAGGCTGTGCTGGCAATGGGGTGGGCGAGAGGCCACTTTTCCCTGCACTCAGCACCAGCTTGTAACCCACCCCACTGCCAACCCGCGTGGGCTGCAAGCAGGTGCAGCGGGGAGTGCTGGCCATGGGGCGGGTGAGGTGCCACTTTCCTCCGCATGGGAAAGGAGTCCAGGGAAAAGCTGAGCGTGGGGAGGAAGAGGACACTCTCCCACCCCACGCCCAGTGCTCCATGCTGCAGGTGCTCGCAGCCCACGCAGGGCTGTCTGGAGCAGGCACAGGCAGCCCCATGCAGGCTGCAAGCAGCTGCAGCATGGGGCACTGGGCGTAGGGCAGGGAGGGTCTGCTTCCCCCCCGGGCTCCTTCCTTGCCCGGGGTCCCCCCCAACTTTTCCTGAGCTTCCCACGCCGGGGCAGCCACGTGCTCCCAGCCCAGAAACCCGGACTGGGGCTTCTGGCTGGGGGGTGGGGCCAGGTGGGCCCCACTGTTGTGGAAGCCCACCGGGCTTCCCTGGGGTCCTATTGCCCTTGGCTCCTGTCATTTTTGGCAGGAACCAAGGGCAGAGAAATATTAATTTTCTACATTTTTTTAGGGGCCCCATGGGCCAGGTAGAATGACCTCATGGGCCGCACCCAGACTGCGGGCCATATTTTGCCCACCCCTGGACTAGACAGTCTTAACTACTCATGAAACTATCAGCCTTACAATGCTAATATATGTCTGAATTAAAGTTATGTCATTTTCTATGGAACTATTATTTTTTTAAAAAGTAAGCCTGAGTTACTGCTAATATTTATAAATTTAATTATTTTACTAATATGATTTGTTGGAATCTAGTTTAAGACCTGCCAAAATAATTCATCTTCCTAGTGTAATTCTTATATTATCCTTGCAGACTAAAACTTAATTAGAAGATTAAAGTCTTTAAACAGATACTTTTTTTTCTTTCAAAGATATTTGGTTACATGATCTATATTGAAATGCACTAAGTACTTTACAAAAATCCCTTTAAGTTTAGAGGCAAGGATTTTTGGAGGTGATATTTTTTATTGGGCCAACCTTGCGAAAGGCAAACAAATCCTTGTCTCTCACATAATTCCTGAACCATCACAGCTACAACATCACTCTAACACTATGATTAAGTTCAATCTTTCAAAAGGGCAAAAAAATACATTCACCTACTCTACCTGCATGTTGTTTCTTATTATTCACTGCATTTTAATTTACTTACAGGAAAACAGAAAAAGGTTGGGCTCCTAGTGGAAAGACACCAACTACAGGCAATACTAAAATAACAATAACTAAATAACTGTGACTAAATAGTGCTATCAGAAAAGCAGTGTTTTGAATATATTTTATTTATGTAACTGTTTTTCCTAACAATTTCATTTGTTCCAAAGCTTCAAAGCTGATGAGAATTTTCTTATGATTTAAAGTATGAAATTATTTGGTTTTTATTATTGTGTGTTATTGCATGAGATGATAACACTGTTTATAGGGTTTTTATCTAGCTATCTAGAAAACTTAATTTTGTTATAAACTGTATTTTTAAATAAAACTTAAATGCTTTATTAAAAGAGCCACAATCAGATAACCCAGAGTAAGGGTACAGGTATCCCATTGAGGTAGTACTCCACTGTTTCTTTAACCTTAGTGTGGACAGATATAACCAGACATTATTCCTCCAAAGCAAACCACCTTCTCATGCACATAGAATATAGAAGTGAATGACAAGTATATGTTTTTAAAGCACAAAGACTCAGATTCCAAAAGCTATTTAGGATTCTACAACCTATTCAGGCACTGACATCTAAATGAAGTCAATGGGAGTTAAGTGCCTAAATAGGGTTTAGGGGTGCCTACACATGTGAAGAGAGGCTGCTCTGATGTGTTATAATTACAATATGTCAGAACAGACTTGAGAAGTAATTACCATGCTCCAGCAGATGCTAGCATCACGTGTATCAGCAGACCCATGCTGAAAAATGGCAGCATGGGTGCTTTAACTAAAGCTGGTTTGGCAAGCTTTAGTTAAAGCAACCTGCTGCCATTTTACAGCACAGGGACATTGATACACATGACACTCTGGGCGCTTTAATTAGAGAGGGTCTTGGAGCTGCTCTAATTAAAGTACCCCTCCCTGCCGCCTCCTGAAGCACATCTATAAATGCACTACTTGTCCAAATATCTTTGAGGGCCTAAGAAACGATGCAGGTTTTGTTACCTGCCTGGCACTGGGCAATGTCCCTCAGAGGCAACTGGCACCTTGACTCAATGTAAGGAAAATGGTTAGAGGTGCATATTCTTGATGAACAGGAACACGGGACAAAGATCACAAGATACTCTTCTGCTTTTAGAAGTGAATTAGGTCCTTTGTGTGTAACTTTTCCTTAATGCTGAGAATGGCTAAAGGATATTTATCCAGCTGTTTGCTATTTCTGCTTGACATTTTGGACAGTTGATTCTTCTTTATCCTCTGTAACTGAGCACTTTTATTCAAAATACTGCTGGGACTACATCAGAAAGAACCCAGACATCTGAATGACAGATGCCTGTGAATGGCAATAGGGTAATCCATTTGAGGGAGAGTGATTTGCACGTGTAAAACTTACACTTGTTCTGTAGCATACATCAAGACACTGATGGAATTTTAGTGCCATGCTATTTCCATGGATGATTCTTGAAAAGAAAAACTAATATCTCCAGTGAAATAGATACTGAGATCACCAAATTGCTATAAAATATTTTTCTTACTTTCATGAGCATGTGTCTAATAAACCTGAACTGTGTTCTTTGGCTTTTATTTTGATCCACAGATATCAAAAGCAAAGCATGTTCACTCTAGCTGATATATCTAACTTTAGGACAGTCCTATGGCTAGGGACAGAAGTTACAAATAAACCAACATAAGTGATCAGAAACCAGTTTAAGTCTGTAACACAACAGATGTTCAGTGCACATAAGCCAATTTCAAAATAGCCAAAACCAGTTTAAGATAAACCTGGATGAATGTAGTATCAGACTTGACTGATTTAGGTTAAATTGGTTTATTGAACTTCTGTCCCAGATCCCCTCCAGATTCAAGTTAGCTCACAGTCCCCCAGCATCCCAGGCAGAGCCATCCCTAGGGGTGGGCAGGGTCCCAATCAGCCCATGCAGGGCTTGGGGGTGGTGAGTGGAAGGGGAGGGTGGCAAGTGGCTGGAGTGTGGAGCCGGAGCACAGCAGCCACAGCAGAGCTGGCAGCATGTGGCAGCTGACGTGGCAGGGGCTCTATGGCACTGTCTGTGGGGCCCCCCAAAGCACAGGGCCCAGGACAGTTGACCCAATTCACCCCCCACAGTGATGGTCCTGATCCCAGGATGCTTTGCACCTGCCCCCACAAATCTTCCCCTCCCCCCCGTTGCAGGGTGGGCAGACTAGCCTTGGTCCAAGCTGTATGCTTCTGGCCTGAGCCACTGCAGGCAGCTCTTGTGGCTGCACTTCTGGAATCAAAAATTAATGTCTGTTCACTTGCCCCCTGCCCACCCAGCAGCAGCAGGGGCAGTGGCACCGAGTTGTGCCCCTCACTGCTGCCAGGCAGGCATAGGGCACCTCACCATGATAGTGCAGAGCTTGTAGTGGCAAAGAGCTTTCCCACCTGGCCCTGCTCCGCCCTGCCACATTGGGTCCTGCCCACTGGACTGTGGCGGCCCCAGGGGAGAGCAGCAGGGTGGGGAGACTAAGCCCACCCCCACCCCTACCCTGTGCACAGATCTGGGGGTCACATCGCTGCCTGCCCCCCCCCCCCCGGCTATGTGTGTGGTGGTAGGGAGCAACCCCCCCTGCCTGAGCCTGCAGCGGGCAGCATGCATCCCTCCTCTTCAATGGGCTCTGCTTTGGCTGTGCCACCCACATAGGAGGGGGAGCTGGGCTTCGCGCTCTGGTGAAGCAGAAGCTACCTCTCACTGGTGGCAGTTGGGGCTTGGGCACTGCTGCAGGGGGCAGGGGGCTGCAGACCTGGGCCCTTGGCCTCATAGCTCTGGCAGCTGCAGGCCCCCTATAGCAGGGCTGGGGGAGCAGCGGGCTGTGGGTGGGAAGTAAGGGGCACTGGCAGGGGTGGTGGGGCTGTGGTTGGGGAGTGAGGGGTACTAGCAAGTGAGGGGGGGGAGTAAAAGGTACCAGCAAGGCTGGGGGGCTGTGACTTGGGAATGAGGGGCTTGGCCCTGCATTCTGGTGAGCTAAGGGGGCAGGGGGAGGTTTGATTTTGCATGATAAAAAATCCAAAATCAAATACCAAAATCTACAGGTATTTAAAATATGTGTTATTATAGTGATTGAGGCACTGGTAGGCTTACAAATTGCTTTAAAATTGTAAATACGTCAATAAAACATTTTGGTCAATTGATACCTATATATATATAGTAGCATTTATTTTTAATTGCAAATGTTGGGGGTTATATCAGAGAATTTGTGACTTTTTTATCAGAGAAAACCAGGATCCCTGCTGATTCTGCAATTCTTTTGCCTGTACAGCCCTGAGCAAAACAATTGAGATTAATTACAAAATATATCTCCATTTCCCATAGACAGATAACCAAGATAAATAGCAGAGTGCCAACAGTCCTTTCAGCTACAGAAAAAGAACACTGTACAAAAATCCTCAAAACACAGAGTACATAAGAATTTAAGAGAAATTAGCATTACTTATTTTTTTCCAGGAAAGCATCAATCCAACACTGGCACATGGGATTAACTATCCAAAGACTATAAACAGCCAGAGTGAACAAAGATACACTCAGTCATGCTCAAATATAATTAAACCTCTAGCATTTCTTCAGTAGATAAACCTTTTTTATAGAGTTTTCTGGTGATAAATATTCTTTAGCCTTGTCAAAATCAAGGTCACTTACCAGGATCTCTGTGTATGTATATACTGCAAAACACCCATGTGTTTTGGCTTACAATCTTGCTCATGCAGCTGTATCAAACTGCTCTGAATACCCCCATAGTTATTTCTCAGGGCCCAGAGGCTCTGCTCAGGTTCCAGGTAAGCACTTGACTCAGCTGCCAGTTTGTACAGGAGGTACGGGTTATAGGGCTTGAATACAGGCAGTTCTTCATTGTCATTCCCACAGGTCCTTGTTCCTCACTTCCATACTTTCCAAATGCCCCCTCCCCCATCTGCTATAGCTGATAATTTACCCAGGTTTGAAGAAGGTCAAACTTATGCAACATAGGTCCATCTTTGAGTATTATTTATTAGACATGATAGTTATGCAACCTATAAATTAAGACCCCCTAGGCCTCTGAATGCTGGAAGCTAAAACCAAAGAGGAGCAGGGGACAGATCAGTCTGGACAGGCCATGCATATATACTCTTCACTGTAGCATCTACTCTGTCACTGTGAGTACAGTATACTGGGCTAGAAAGACCTGTGGTCTGACCCAGTATGGCACATTTTATGTTCTCTCTCCTCCCAGAAAGTGAATGTTACTTTAGCTCCCTGTTCAGAGTTTAATCCCTCATTTTCCTTAAGCATTGCTTCAAACTGCTAGCACAGCCTTTACTGCCAGCTGGATGTGCTCTGCTCTTGATATGCAGCTAGCTGAACAGAAGCAGGTTATTTATACATTGGTGACTACTGGACAAAATCCTCCAAGCACCATAATTTCAACTGCAATCACAGGACGGCTCATTGCCACAATGCTATCCTGAGCCAGTTTACTCAACAGGGCATGTGTAGGAGTGGGTTGAAGCAGTAGAAGTGTACCAAACACCTCAAGCAGCTCCACAGCAGCCTCAGGATACTAACCAGAGCTGCAGCATCATGCCCTGCTACATGGAGCTCAGCGAGGTCCTTGCCAGTGAGCCAAACACCTGTCATTTCTCATGACCCCATTGTTTCCAGTGCTGCCTGTTATGTTTGTGGTTCTTTGCTGTACAGGGGGAGGGACCTGGTGGAAGTCAGGGTTACTGGGGACTTGGAGCTCCCTGTAGTGTTATTGGCTTATGTTCAGGGTAGAAACCATGCAAGAGCTCAGCTGTTCTTCTTCCTTCCACCACAGATTCATGACCCTTCTCTCAGTGCTACATGCAGCCCAAGATGGCCACCTAGCAGCAAAAGAGATGTGGAGGTACTAGTTAGGTGCTAAAAGTTTTGTAGTATGGCCTTCTTTCAGTTTTAACTATGCTTACTTGGTAACATGTCTTAGGAATTGTTAGGTAAGATCAAAGCTACCTGCCTACAAACTATGTGGTCCTTTCATGAGGCACAACTTTCTGTTGTTAAAAGTCACTAGGAGTCAGTTTTGTCCTTTTGCAACTGGTGTGGGGAGAGGAGATGGGCAAGCTTTGGGTCCACCAGAAGTTGTGGTCCTTCCTCATTACTGAGCCAGGCCAGAGATTCAGGTTCCAATACTCATAGCTCTGAGTAGGGGGGGAAGGGGGAGGTGGGGGGAGATGCCGGGCTTTAGGTTCTCCTCAAAATTAAAAGCCTCTCCTGATGTCAGGGGAGAGCTGCAGGTCTAAGGCTACAACAGATTATTTGGAACAATGGAAAAAGAACAGGGAAAGGGGTGCAGGTCACAGGTTCAAAACAAGCAATGCTGAAGGTGGAACTAAACGGAGAACCTTGGCCAGCACCCCCTACTCCCCACAGAACTCAATTATGTCCTTGCAAGTTTTGTTCCATGGAAGCTGTCCCATGGGTGTGCAGTGGGGGCAGCTGCTTTTTCAGGGCAAAGGTTCAGTTTGAGCCTCATAGGTCTGTGGACATAGGTCACTGAATCCCTCTGTGGGAAAGACCATGCCACTTGGGCTTTGTCCTCCCTCTTCCAGAAGAAAGGAGAAACTACAGCTTCTGATAAAATGGAACTTATTAATAATGCTATTTTGCAGGACCCAGGGCAAAAGTAAAACATGGTGTCCTTTTAGCACTGGCCAAATGGCAGCTTTGTGATTTATCACTGTTGCAAAGAAATAGTACAAAAGAATAATGTGTATTTTAACCACTTAAATTTGCACGTGTATTTTAACAAACAAATTAAATGCACAGATAATTTTTAACCAATTCAGGAAATCTAGAAAAGAGGTAAGATATGTTCTGGTGACAATGAAAAATACTCTTGGGCATTGAAGGGACAATTTAACTGTGAAACAAAACTTTTTGAGGCAAAATCATCAGTTCGTGACTGACCATCAAACTCTTGTGATGTTTCATACTAAAACCAACTAAAACTATTAAGCTCTTTTGAACTTCTACTTGATTTTAGGCAAGCCACTTACTAACAGCAAGAGAAGGCTCATTTAAATCTTACTTCAGGAGTGCAATTGCCAGTTTGCTGTTCTAGTTGCTATCTTCCCCTCTCTTTCTGTACTCTCTGTTTATGCACTCCTTATGCATCATTCCAAACATGTTCTTGTCCTGTAACACTCATGGAGCACAAACAGTGAAGGGGGTATTGTTTTATTTTAATTTTTTCATTTTCACATTCGCTTTTGCCTTGTTTAAAAATGAATACTTGAGTTTTGCCCTAATCCTCAGGGCCCTCTGAAATGAGTGGCCCAAGATGACTACTCTGACTGCCCCTCTCTAAGGCTGGCGCTGATCTTTTGGATGCTCAGAAGCAATGGGAGCTTAGAAACTTGGACAGGTCCCCAAAATGGGAGACTCAGGAACAGAAGTGGGACTGCGAATTCATGGAGTTCAGAAAGGTACTGAAGAGCTCCAGGTATGCTTAAGTTACTGTGCCTGTTCTAAGCAGAGCCTTGTCTTGGACCAGGCACTAGTATGGATGGTTCCTGTGTAGTATCTTGTTCAGGGCCAGGTGTTGATTATAGTCCCTAGCAGGACCAGGCCCTTGTGCAGCTTCTAGCCCAGACACAAATACAGTCCCTTTCAAAATGCTTAATTAGGCTCAAGGAGCTCTTCATTCCTCCACCCTCTCCATCATCTGCAGCCTATTCAGGAGCTAGAATTGTTGATGGTTCCTGGGAGTTGCTCTAGCAACCGGAGGGGCAAACAACCCCCTCTCACTTGCCATCTGCACTACAGTACATATCCGAGAGATGGGGAAGAAATTAAGAGGAGCAGTGCCTCCTCTTAAGAGGAACAGACAGCACTGTTTTTGAAGCTCTCTGTACCCATTCATACTTTTGTTTTACAGGTTGTATGTTCATTTTGGCTGCACATGCTGATGTTGCCTTCACCATGCTAGTTCAGTGCAAAATTTGGCTCAGGTGACCCAGGAACTTTAGTTGCAGTTCTGCTTTGCACATTGGATTTCTGATAGTACCTTGATTTAAAAAAAACAAAAACTACCTTAATTTTTTGTTGGCAGACAGCAGGCCTGAATATGTTGTTCCTAAGCTTTTCCTTATATATGTTGGCAAGTTCAGTACAATTTGATGTTTATTTAAGCTCTTGTTGCCCACACCAACAGGAAGTCACAGCTATTCCAAAATATTTTACTTGAGTACAAAAAAAATCCAAGCAAGCAAGCTGTGGAAGCTAATACAGTAGCATCCCATGACCACAAACAAGGAAGCATGGAGAGTTACATTCTCTGTAATGATCGTATGTATGGAGTTTTCAGTATTATTATGCAAATGATTTCAGAGACTGCCCCAATTCCTGCTTTCAGTCCCCCAAAGGCACACTCCACCATCATTCTGCCACCACTAAGTGCATAACTGAATTTTTTGTGCAGTTTCATGTTGTTTGGTAAAGTTTCATAAGTTACAGCAAAGCGGGTAGGCAGGGTTCTCCAAAATCATGATGGGCTCCCACGCCCTGTTGATTGCCATATCACTAGTAGGAAATAAGGTTCCAGCTTGTCCAAGCATATAAATACTAGATCTCCTCAAAACACTGACATAGTGTATCCTGTTAATGCTAACTTCCACGCTAGTGTTCATGAACTTGACCCTATGGTCCTGAACCAAGGCCTGCAGAGCC
>NW_017729024.1:22135699-22138173 GCF_001723915.1 Gavialis gangeticus | reverse complement strand
AGTTACAGCAAAGCGGGTAGGCAGGGTTCTCCAAAATCATGATGGGCTCCCACGCCCTGTTGATTGCCATATCACTAGTAGGAAATAAGGTTCCAGCTTGTCCAAGCATATAAATACTAGATCTCCTCAAAACACTGACATAGTGTATCCTGTTAATGCTAACTTCCATGCTAGTGTTCATGAACTTGACCCTATGGTCCTGAACCAAGGCCTGCAGAGCCATGGAGTGGTATCCTTTATAAGATCTTTGAAAAATTGTCATGGAGGACATCACCCACAAACTCACATCTGGTGGGGTACTGAGAAGAAACCAGCATGGCTTTGTAGCGAGGAGGTCATACCTAACAAACATGGTGTCCTTTTATGACCAGGTAACTAACCACCTGGACATGCGACAGGAGCTAGATGTCATCTACATCTGAGGTGAGTTGGGAACTGGCTCAGTGGCCGATCCCAATGAGTCTTGATTGATGGGGTGGCCTTATCATGGAAGGCCGTCTCCAGTGGTGCACCCTGGGGATCAGTGCTTAGGCCCATGTTTTTAATATCTTTATTAATGACTTGAATAAGGGAGTGAAAAGCGCAATGATTAAGTTCGTGGATGATACCAAACTGTGGGGACAAGCGGGCACATCAGAGGACAGGTCAAGGATTCAGGATGACCTTGACAAGCTGGTCCTATGGGCTGAACAAAACCAGATGAGGTTCAACAGGGACAAATGCTGGGTCCTTCATCTGGGTAAGAAGAACCTTCACCATATCTATACGATGGGTGGTGGTCCACTGGCTGGCACTGGATCCAAAAGGGACCTAAGGGTGACAATCGACCAGAAGATGAATATGTGCCGCCAGTGTGACAAAGTCGCCAATAGAGCAAATAGAGCTCTGGCATGCATCAGCAGATGTGTCGCCAGCAGATCCAGAGAGATGCTCCTCCCCCTCTATTTGGCATTGGTGAGGCCACAGCTGCATCCAGTTCTGGGCACCACACTTCAAGAAAGATGTGGAAAAGCTCAAAAGGGTGCAGAGAAGAGCCACCTACATGATCAAGGGCCTGGGGGACAGGCTTCATGAGGAGCAGCCTGAGCAAAAGAAGGCTGAGAGGCAACTTGATAGCTGCCTACAAATATGTTAAGGAAGAACACCAGGGCCTAGGAGAACAACTTTTCAGAAAATCCGCCTCCCCCCCGGAAGATGCGGACCAATGGACATAAGCTAGTCGAGGAAAAGTTTTGGCTGGACATTAGGAAAAACTTAGTTTCTGTACCGGTAACTAGAATCTGGAACACTTCCAGCAGAGGTGGTGCAGTCACCCTCTCTGGTGGTCTCATTTGAGCCCAATTACCTCCTGCCCAAGGCCGGGGACCAGACTTGATGATCTTATAGGTCTCTTCTGGTCCTTCTTTCTATGATTCTGTGATTTCACTCATTCCTTTTGGAGAGGGCAAGCAATGATCAATGGTGTGCCATCAACATTCCCCATTCAGTTTGAAAATTACATTCTCTGACAGTTATCTAGCATTTGAGGCATGTTCTTGATACTGACAATCTGCACAAAACAACTTTCATCATAACATTTCAAACCCTCCTCTCCCAGGCTACAAGTGTGATAAGCCAGCTGCAGCAGTCTGGGGTGGCCAGCTTCCAGATACTGATAGCATCCTGCTTCTGTACCTGTATGGGCTTACTTGATTGTGTACTGTGGTGCCAAAAGGTTGTCATAAGGTTCTTGCACAAGTCCATGAATGTCAGCTTCCTCGTGCAAATTTTGGACCCACTGCTGGTCAATCTATGCCTGCTAGAAGAGGTGATGCCAGCATGCTGTGTTAGTTCGCCTTCTCAACAGACAGTGATGTACACATAAGAGTAGCAAAGCAACATTCATCACATCTTGCAAACTTGCCTTGTCTGCCATGGCACTTACATCAAGCACCTGCTAATGTCTGTAATTCCCACAAAGGCCTTCAGTGTTTTTCAGAGTGACTACACAATCTCATAAGCAGTTGGGCTGAAGTCAGGAGGAGCATTTCCAAGGTTCTGAGCAGCGTGCTGGGCCAACAAAAACCCTGTGATGAAGAAAAATAACTTTTGCCATTGAGGCTGTTAAGGAAAGACAAGGTGTCCTACAACGTATTACCTGCAATTTCTAGAAAGGCTCTAGGGAGCCTGAAATATGCTCTTAAAATCTCAGCAAAACACAGGGATCAGGAAGCACAGTGTAGATGTGGTTAATCAGGGCATGGCTTGTTAACCAAAATGATGTGTCCTGACAAGTCTCACAATGGGATTGTAGAGAGGCAACAGCTGGGCACCAAACTACCCAGCATTGACACTGAGATGTTGCAGAGTCACTTGGAAGGACTGGATATGTTTAAGTCAGCAGGCCCGGATGAGCTCCATCCAAGGGTACTGAAGGTACTGGCTGATATCATTGCACAGCCAAGATATTTGAGCACTTGTGGCGCACAGGACAG
>NW_017729024.1:22131911-22132507 GCF_001723915.1 Gavialis gangeticus | reverse complement strand
CTATTGAGGTCCCTTCCGACCCTAACATCTATGAATCTATAGGGGAAGGACTTTTTACTTGCCTCAAACTTACAGGCTGCACATTGGAGCATGCGGTATTATCTAGTGGTGAAAACACACCCAGAGCTCCAGCTTTTCCAGCTGTACTCTGAGGATAATGCTTTCCTGCTTTTCGTGGGTGTTGTGAAGATTAATAAGCTTATGCTTGTACTCTGAAATAGTCAAAGGGCTTTATCAAGCTGTATTTTATTACGAGTTATGCCGGGTTTTATGCACAAATAGAGCAATACAGGCAATTTCTAGGGGCATTATTCTGGGAAAACTTTGGTCTAGCCATGCTGTAAAGCAGGGCTGTCCAACTTTAGAGTGGCTGGGAGCTGTACCCTGCACCAGTTGTGGGGCATGGGCACAAAACGCTCTGCAGGCAGGCTCTCAAGACAACAACCACTAGAGCAACACAAGACCTCTCTCTCCCCTGCCTCCCCGGCCCCTTGTTCCACCAAAGAATCAGTGCAAATCCAGCCCCTGCTACTGTGAAAAGAGTGTGAGCCCTCAGCCCAAGCTCCCCCATGGGTCCTGCTGCGCAGGCAGCACTA
>NW_017729024.1:22120353-22126911 GCF_001723915.1 Gavialis gangeticus | reverse complement strand
TACCCTGCACCAGTTGTGGGGCATGGGCACAAAACGCTCTGCAGGCAGGCTCTCAAGACAACAACCACTAGAGCAACACAAGACCTCTCTCTCCCCTGCCTCCCCGGCCCCTTGTTCCACCAAAGAATCAGTGCAAATCCAGCCCCTGCTACTGTGAAAAGAGTGTGAGCCCTCAGCCCAAGCTCCCCCATGGGTCCTGCTGTGCAGGCAGCACTAGGACCTGCCCACTATGTGGACAGCAAGCTTGCTGGACCCCATTCTGGCATTCTGCCCTGCCCTAAAGATCCCAGTTATTGCCACAGGAGCAATGCCAGGAGTAGGAGCTAGGTAGAAACCTGTGGGCTGTACGCTAACCCCTCAGAGGCCCCCATTTGGATAGCCCTGCTCTACAGCTAACAGGCTAGTCCTACCCTGTAAGTCAGGGTTCCTGGCAAAATGGGAGAAACTTCTCTACCTAGCCACTTGCTTGCTAGACAAGGACTGAAGAGGGATGTTTTGAACATTTAGGGTACCCTTGTAGTTATGGGAAGCTTGTCCTGCTTTTGGTATTGTGCACAGTTTCTGTGTTTCTGGGAGCAGGCTGGGAACTAGCTGTTTTCATTTACTTACAGCATTGCAGCTGAAACATAACATCAGATTTTTTTTTCAGTCACAAAATGAAAACCTGAATTTCCCAGTATTTATTTTCCAGCTTATTAAAAATGGCTCTTAAATGCCGCTCATTAATTATTTTTTACTGGCAGTAAGTGTGCTCTAATTATTTCTAAATCTGTGTTAGTTCCTACTGGCAGTAATGAAAAATTTAATGGCAAAATCAATTTATTCTTTGTGCACATCTCCCTCTACTGGTATTAAAGCCTTATGAAGTGGGAAAAACACAGAAATATTTGCTGTCTGGATAGGAGCAAATATTAAAGATAAACAGTGCAAAATGTGTATTTTTCTGCTTGTTTATAACCTTAGAAATTCAGCTTCTATCTTCCCCTGAGAAGGGAAAAATAGAGAACCAGTGAAATTATAAAGGAACAAGAAATAAGAGTCCAAAACCTGCATGAATGAAATGGAAAACAATTCTCAGACAGCATTTTTGTCAAGATCTCTTTTACTGTCATGCAGGAAGAGGTCAAGCTGTGGTTTTCAAGGCCCTTTATAAAGAAGTACCCTTTATAAATTGTGACCCTTTACAAAGAAGGAAATGTATATTTGATTATGCCTTGAAAATATTATCCTTGAACCATATTATGTAATTTTTCAGTTGAAATGTCTGAGCCAGCTCTCTTTCCCTGGGGAAGAGCTACCACCCATCACTTCCCCTTCATTGTCACATCCATCTCTTTCCCTTCAGTCCCAGAAGAAGTTTCTCTGTGAATGGGTGTGCTCTAAGGTCTGTCTATGCAGAATAGTTATACCAGGATAAGTAGGGCCCTGCCTAAATTACAGTGAGACAAAGGGATTTTCAAACGTCCCTGGATTTTCACAGGGAGCTGATTTCATGGTCTTTTCGCTGCTGATTGGTAGAGAGGTCCCTGTAGCCTCACCCCTCACCACTGATTGGTGGAGAGGCCCCTGTCCTCACTGCTGATTGGTGGAGAGGCCCTGCCAGGGAGGGAGCAGCTACCATCTTTTCTGTTGGCTGCCCTTAGTGCTGCCCCACCAGCTGGCACCTTCTCTCCCCCTCTCCTGGTGGGCTGTGAGGCTGGGCCACAGCGGCAGCAAGGCCCGCTGATTCCCATGGGGGAAGCAGCATTTTATTTTTATTAAATTTGGGGGGAGGGGGGCAGGTGTTGATTCCTTGGGCCAACCTCGTGGCCATACCATTTTTCACAGTGATTGTGGAATTCGCAGTTTTTCGTGGTTTCTGTGAAAATCGCAAAATCTCAGTTTTTAGTAGGTCCCTAAGTACAAGCTAAGATTTTTTATTAAACAGACATACACATACAATGTGGACACACTTATTCTAGCATAAAAATAGCAAAGCATTTTTTCAGTTTCCAGCTAAGTCAGTCTGGAGGAGGTGAAAGTATTCCGTGAAAGGCAGTCTTAGTTTAAGGGGGTCCAAATAGGGGGTTGTACCAGTAAAACTGCAATGATTTAACTACTCCTGTGTGATGCACAGCTTTCCTAAGGGTATAGGTTGACTAGCAACTTAACTCTTTCACTCGGTGGTAAGTTACTACAGTTTAGCTTCTGCTTCCTGCAGAGGGTGTATACAGGCAGTTATTGTAAAACTAGGATGTGCATGGAAAAGCCTTGCCCCCTTTACCCTGGGCTAAATTGTTTGTGTGTTCATACCCTGAACGCATACATCTTAAGTGGCTGCTGTCCCTTTCTTCCTCTAACTGCTAAACAGCTGCCTTGTTGGCTTCTTTCTATAGCAGCAGTTTTCAAGGTATCCCTCATTAGACTCAAGGAATCCTTGAAAAATGCCAGTTCTTAGCAAGAAAAACTGGGAAATCGCAAGAAAAGGGCAATTTTCTTGCAATTTCCCAGTTGGTCTAATAAAAGGTATCATTTTGGAACTAAGTGTGATGGGCTAGCTGGCAGTGACCTAGCTCAGGGGTTTTGAAAGGGCAAAAGATGATTGGAGGACTTGGGATTCCCTTTCCTCACCAATCTGGGAATGATTTGGCCCAGGGGTTTTGAAGGGGTAAAAGATGATTGGAGGACTTGGGGTTCCCTTTCCGCACCAATCAGGCCCCAGAGACTCACCCCCCCCCCGGTCCCGACTGGCCCCTTGGGTCACCTGGAGGGGGATAAAAGAGGCAGCGTGGGCTGACTCAGGAGAGACTAGTGAGGGACAACAAGGAAAGAGTTTCACAGAGCTGGCAAGAGCTGAGCCAGCAGGGCAGGAGCAGTTGCCCTAGAAGAGCCTGAAAGAACAGGACCTGCAGGCAGCAGCGGGACCCTCAGCAGCGCGGCATGCGGCTGACAGAAGAGGCTCCCCACTGAGCTCTAGGATCCCCTACGAGAAGCTGCAGCCAGCAGGAGAGGCTTCCCCTGCTCTGGGAAGGATCTGAGCAGTAACCTGAGGGGTTCCCAGCTCTGCTTCCAGCTCCTCCATTCAGAGGCCAGGCAGCTTGATGTGAGGCCAGGGCTCTGGGACAGTCAAGACCTCTAACAGGCTGGAGCAGTGCTACTAGTAGTGGCTGAGTGGCAGTGTTCCTGCCTACTACATTGGAGATCTGGGTTCAAGTGTAACTGAGGTGACTTGGGGTGAGTGAGCTGACAAGAAGCAAATCCTCTTGCAGTGGAAAGGGACCATTGTGTTTTCTCCCCCTCCAGGTAGCAAGGCCCTATATTTTCTTGTCATTTGACATTTTGCATTTTGTGCCTTTTTATATGTCACCAACCCATATTGTTTGTTCTGCTGTTTGTGTTTTCTATTTTGTTAACCCTGCCTTTTGTCAATGATTGTAAGTGTCTAACCTTTGTTGAATCCTGCCCCCTTGGGGCATTGTAGTGTCCACTATACCCTCTGATTTATGCCTGTTATGTTCCCAGTATTAAAAGGTATATGGTTAATTCCCCATTGGTGGTCTGGCTCTGCTCTATATAGGGAGGAGAGTCCCTAGACCCCCCACAGCGCTTCTGCACCTGCTTTGATCCCTTCAGTTGGAGAGGGGGTACCTCTTGGAGTATTGCCCAGGTTACATAAGAATTCTAGTTTTTTGTATAGCTCTTAGCTTGCACTCATTTCTTGATTATGGAACAATAATAGAGTAATTCTTTTGTTGCAAAGGACTCGGAAAGACCACAACAGATCAGAATGTTTTTGACACTGCGGATTCCAAGTTGAAGTCTCTGGGTTTATCTTGTGAATCATGAGTAAGTATTTGCACATATAATACTGCAAACACTGTGTATCCCCTTAAAAGAATCTCACAGCTGCAACACTCTGGCTGAGAATCACTGCCCTTCCAGTTATGGGAGGAAAGATTGAATGCATGAATGACACATGCCTCTGGTGACTGGGGGGGCATGGCAGCAGTGTGTGTGTGGTGGCAGTGGCAGGAGCACGGCAGTGGTAAACGAGAACTCCCACAGATGCCACCGGCGCTGTCAGTGGCAGAGGAGGGTGGCAAGCGCTGACCAGGGGTCGGCAACCACCCGCAGATGCCGCTGGTAGTGTCGTTGGTGGCCAGCAGGGATTGCTGACCACCTGCAGATGCTACTGGTGGAGTTGGTAGCAGGGAGAGGGGTAGCGAGCGGCAACATTTTGTAGGGGGAGCACCGCCACGCTCAGGGGGTGCATGTGCGCTTGCGTGCACCCCCTACGTGTCGCCCCGATTGAATATAGCATCTGATCACTTTATTATCAGCTTGCCTGCCTGCTCCAGAAAGAACACAAGAACTTGCATGAGTCTACTGGATCTCCTAGCAAAGAATGGTGCCCCTCCCCAGCATCCATGGCCCACAGTGATCCTTACCACCAGCTCAGGTTGGTGCATCTTGGGGCCTAGTCTGGGGTAAGAAAAAATACACATTTGGAGAGGTTTCAAAAGGGGATGGGGAGCTGCTCTTGGAGTGTGCAACAGCCATTACACTGTAACTGTTATATGTGTGTGAGCCTGTAGTGATCAAAATGCGTTACATGGCCCAAGCTTTGACCCTGGATGAAGCAGGGTTAAAGTTGTGTGGTTTTGCTTCAGGTGACTACACTGAAACAGCTGCTGGGCAGTCTCCTTTTGGAGCCGCTCCAAGTGTACATTTGTCCATACCCTAACTTCTGTCACTAGCAAGAGTCTGCAGGTTCCATACAACTGCTGATAAGTGCTGGAGTGCGGTTGGCACCACTCTTTCTCTCTCCCCCCAGCTGGCATGCTTCCTGCCCTACACTTGCATGGAGGAAGACAGAGTCTATGTCAGCTGTGTGCTTGAGGGGAAACTTCCCACATAAGGGTATCTAAAATGGGGCACTAGAAGCAGCTTCTGATTCCATTACACTCAATATGAGCATTGTGAAGGGAGCAAAAGAAAGGACTGATTGCAGCTCCTTTAGGTCTTTGGCTTTGAATTAATTAATATTTAAGAGAGGCAAGGATTTGTGTGATGATATCTTTTATTGGACCAGCTGCATATTTGGGATAGACTTTTGATAAGCTTTTGAATGCAGTACATTCTGCTTGCCTTGGTTAAAGACTCAACAGCTCTGCACTGTCATTTGTTAAAGCGCAAGAACCCACACAGTTAATCTCCCAAGACCCTCCAGCAAAACTAGGGAAGACATTCTGTGTCATTACTAAGGGAAAAAACAAGTAACTAAAACAAGAAACTTTATTGGGAGAGAGGGGTTGGGGGAGGGTAAGGATCCTTTTAATATATCTTCCAAGAGACAAAAATAACATGAAAGCTCAATTCTAAACAGATTTTAGAAAGTGCCCTTTCTCATTAAATTCAGGCTGAACATTTATGTACAAATGGAGTATACCCTGCCTGCAGTTCTGTGGGACTAGGCCTGGTGGAAAGTTACATTCTTAAGATGTGCATATGTAATTAATGTAATTGTATCCACAAATGAATCATTAGATATCTAATTATTCAAGTGTATTTCTACTGTGGTAGTGTTTATTGACCCCAATCATAAATCAGACCCACATTGTACAAGGTGCCATACAAGCACAGAATGCAAAGATATCCCCTGAGACAAAATGCTGACAAGTTACAGATGACACCAACAAGCAGATGGTTAAGAGCAAAAGGACAAAACCGGGCAAGGCTCATTAGTAGAAATACAATGAGCATAGCATCCCAGATGGCCAACCATGGCCTAATCTGTCTAACCTTCTAATTAGCCAATTGTGTGCATCGTCATCGAGGTTACATGAGAATTGGTAACTTCATGTCATTTTGAAAGCAGACCTTGGTCCCCAGTTAGTAGGGCCTTGTCTACACTAGAAAATTCATAGATTCATAGATTGTAAGGCCAGAAGAGCCCTTGGAAGATCGTCAGGTCCAGCCCCCTGGACCAAGCAGGAAAGATAACTGGGGCTCAGGTGACCCCACAAGGTGACTGTCTAGTCTCCTCTTGAAGATTTCCATGGTAGGTGATTGCACCACTGCTGGAGGGAGCTTATTCCACAGTCTGGACACCCTGACTGTGAAGAAGTTTTTTCTAATGTTGAGCCTGAATCGGTCTTCCAGGAGTCTGTGGCCATTACTCCTAGTTTTCCCTTCGGGTGCCCTGGTGAACAGTTGCTCACCGAGTCCTTGATATACTCCCCTAGTGTAGCAGTAAGCTGCTACCAGGTCCCCTCTCAGCCTTCTTTTCTTCAGGCTGAAGAGTCCCAGATCCCTCAGCCTTTCCTCATATGGTTTGCTGTGTAAGACTCTGATCATACCGGTGGCTCTTCTTTGGACTCTCTCAAGCTTGTCCACGTCCTTGTTAAAGTGTGGTGCCCAGAACTGGACACAGTACTTCAGCTCTGGTCTCACCAGTTTTGATTAGAACAGAAGAATCACCTCCTTGGTTTTGCTGGAGATGCATCGATTGATGCATGTCACAGTATTTTTTGCCCTACTGGCTACAGCATCACCCTGACGGCTCATATGCATACCGTG
>NW_017729024.1:22113436-22115353 GCF_001723915.1 Gavialis gangeticus | reverse complement strand
TACTGGCTACAGCATCATCCTGACGGCTCATATGCATACCGTGGTCTGTTATTACCCCCAGGTCCCTTTCATTCATGGTGCTAGTCAGTGTGGTGCCACCAAGCCCGTAGGTGTTGGGGGTTGCTCGTCCCAAGGTGGAGCTCTTTACATTTCTCGACGTTGAACTTCATCAGATTCTGATCCACCCAACTTTCTAGCCTGTCTAGGTCTGCCTATAATTGTAGCCTATCTTCAAGCGTAACCACGCTCCCCCATAACTTGGTGTCATCCGCGAACTTGGCCGGTGAGCTCTTCATCCCCCACCACTACCCACTTCTCGTGAGGATGACACAGATCCATTCACTACGACTCTCTGGGTCCTACCCTGCAACCAGTTTCTCACCCATCTGACTGTCTCAGAGTTAAACCCACAATCCTCCACTTTTCTCACGAGGACATTGTGGGATACTAGATCAAAAAGCTTTTGGAAGTCAAGATATAAAATGTCAACCTGCTCTATTGTGTCCAGGTGGCGAGTTACCTGGTCATAGAAGGAGATGAGGTTGGCAAGGCAAGACCTGCCTGCGACAAAGCCATGCTGGCTGTCATTCAGAGTTTTACCTTCTGCGACTTTATCGCAAATAGACTCCTTGATGAACTTTTCTAGGATTTTCCCTAGGACAGAAGTTAGGCTTATTGGCCTATAGTTACCCAGGTCCCTCCCTCCTGTCCTTCTTGTGGATGGGCACAACATTGGCCCTCAGGGACTTCTCCAGAGTGCATTGGAAAGGGGCCATTGTGTTTTCCCCCCTTTCCCCCCCTCCAGGTACCAAGGCCCTATATTTCCTTGTCATTTGATATTTTGTATTTTGTGCCTTTTTATATTTCACCAACCCATATTGTTTGCTCTGCTGTTTGTGTTTTATATTTTGTTAACACTGTCTTTTGTCAGTGATTGTAAGTGTCTAACCTTTGTTGAATCCTGCCCCCTTGGGGCACTGTAGTGTCCACAATACCCTCTGATTTATGCCTGTTATGTACCCAGTATTGTTCCCTCATTAAAAGGTATAGGGTTAAGTCCCCATTGGTGGTCTGGCTCTGCTCTATAGGGGGAGGAGAGTCTCTACACCTCCCACAGCACTTCTGCACCTGCTTTGATCCCTTCAACTGGGGAGGGGGTACCTCCTGGAGTACCACCTGAGTTACAGAATCTATGAATTTGGCTGAGCGTTCCTCCCAGGAGATGTCTCGATAATTAAAATCGCCCATGACAACCATGTCATGTGCACACGCGGCCTCAGTCAATTCTCGGTTTGAACTCCAGATGGAGTCCTTCCCCTGGTCTGTAGTATACACCTACAGTTAGGTTTCTCTTGCTGCGCCCCTCCCCTCCTCCCACAACTTAACCCAGAGGATTTCAATCTGTTCATTTCTGGAACCAATGCCAGCCTCCAAGGAAGTGTACTGCTCTTTCACATAGAGAGCAACGCCACCACCTTTTTTGGCCACCTGGTCCCTTCTATCTAGGGTGTAGCCCTCTATAGCTACACTAAAATCATACCACTAAAACTATTTTTATACAGCCTAATGTGTATTCACACTCGCTGTTGTGTTCTAGCAACAAAACCTTTCTGCCTTCTGTGCGGAATTTACATTGCGCACCTGAGGCTTGGGGAAGCAATGGCCCAGCTGTGCCCCGCACAGGTGGCCCTGGTGTGTACTGCCACCCTGGGGGAAGGCCCAGCCCCCTACCCCGCAAGGGCCCAGCGGCCCGGCGGCAGCTTGCCCCCCCACCTTGGGACAGGCGGGAAGGCTTTGCCAGGAGCCAGAGTGGAACTGTGGCTGCTTTTCTACTCTGGAAGCTCCTGCAACTGCAAGGAGCCCAGGGGCCCCTGCGAAGCTCCTGGCCAGCCCCAGGGGCAGCGCGGGTCACCACCT
>NW_017729024.1:22107475-22108436 GCF_001723915.1 Gavialis gangeticus | reverse complement strand
CTGTGGCTGCTTTTCTACTCTGGAAGCTCCTGCAACTGCAAGGAGCCCGGGGGCCCCTGCGAAGCTCCTGGCCAGCCCCAGGGGCAGTGCGGGTCACCACCTGAGGCTGCTGGGGGTGGCACAACCTGGTAGGGACCAGGCGTGGGGCGCAGGAAGCCCAGGGAGGCCACAAGAGCATCCGGAGCAGAAAAGCGGTCGTGGGCCCAATCCAGCTCCTGGCACAGCCTCCCATCCCATCCTGGGGCTGGGGAATGAGTTGCTGGTGGGGTGCTGGGCCCCTGCACGGTGGGAGGAGCTGAAGCTTCTCCCTGGGGTGGTGGCACCCACTGTTGCTACCCATGGGGGGGTGGGCAGCTGGGCTGTTGCCGCCCCAAGCCTCAGGCCTGGGATGTAACTTTTACACCACCTCCCTGTGCTTCTCACACCCTGTTCTGTGTCCCCACTGGCTCGTGCCACCCCCAGAGAGTCTGGGAGCTCCCTGTGCTGCCCCCTGGAACTGACGGGTCCTTCCCTGGTAGCCCCTGGCCTCCTGGCGGTGGCAGGAGCCGGAGTGCAAACATGGCCATGAGTTTTGGGGCAGCAAGGTCCTGGCTGGCTCCCCCACAGCCGGCCCCAGGGCATGGCGCCACATGTCTTAGTCTTTACCTTGGTCCTGGGGAAGCTTTTTGAGAAAATTATCCTGGCACATGTCCATGAGGGGCCAGCAGGGAAGACTATGCGTAGGGGCAACCAACATGGATTCATTAAAGGCAGGTCTTGTCAGACCAACCTGGTGGCCTTCTATGACCAGGTCACCAAATCCCTGGATGCAGGTGTTGCGATGGATATAGTCTTTCTGGACTTTAGGAAGGCCTTCGACACGGTCTCTTACCCTATTCTCATTAAAAACCTAGGAGACTGTGGTGTTGATGCCTACACAGTCAGCTGGGTCACTAACTGGCTGGAGGGCTGCACCCAGAGA
>NW_017729024.1:22099973-22102475 GCF_001723915.1 Gavialis gangeticus | reverse complement strand
CGACACTGGTCAAGCCGCAGCTGGAGTACTGCATCCAGTTCTGGGCACTGCACTTCAGGAGGGGTGTGGACAGCATCGAGAGGGACAAGAGGAGGGCCACTTGCAGGATCAGGGGGCAGCAGGGCAGGCCCTACGAGGAGAGGCTAAGGGACCTGAACCTGTTCAGCCTCCACAAGAGGAGGCTGAGGGGGGATCTAGTGGCCGTTTACAAACTAGTCAGGGAGGACCAACAGCCAGTGGGAGAGTCCCTGTTCCCCCGAGCGCTACCAGGAGTAACTAGAAATAACGGCACAAGCTAGCAGAGAGTAGATTTAGGCTAGATATCAGGAGGCGCTACTTCACTGTCAGGGCGGCTAGGATCTGTAACCAACTTCCCAGAGAAGTGGTGCTGGCTCCTAAGGAGGCTAGATGAACACCTTGCTGGGGTCGTTTGACCCCAGTACTCTTTTCTGCCCAGGGCAGGGGGTTGGACTTGATGATCTGCTCAGGTCCCTTCTTACCCTACCAACTATAAAACTATGAAATTTTTTTTTCTTCCTCTTATTCCTTTCTAACTCTAGATTCCCTGTAGTCATGTCCACAGTAAAATATTACTTCTTTCTGAAAGAAAACTCCACAAGAAAATATATCCCAACAACTATACGCTTTCATTTAAAACTGTAAAAAGCCCACATCTGTTCCACTATTCTGAGCAGTTCACTTTAGTTTCAGAGGGAAATACAGGTGCATACTCCCCCTTGTGGTACATTTGGGTCAATAGCATAGCACAGCTTGGCAACAGAAAATTGTATAATCCGCAAGTTTTGATTGACAAGAAAGGAAAATGAAATGGAAACATCGGAGATGCAAAGAACAAACACAATCTGTGTGGATTTTAAGTAGCACAAGATTTCAAAGAATCACAGTATGTGATACGCCATGTGGGTATGCCAAAGAACAGGGAACATGTGGTGGGGCAGAAATGGCTGGGCAGTGCTGCAGGAAAGCTGATATATATGGAAATACCTTCTTTATCTGGGCACCATCACCACACTAGCTGATTGCTTTCATTTAGCATATATGTGCCAGGCTCCTGGAGGGAATTATCCCAATGTAGGGTTGGTTCGTTCATTGCTTTTCAAAGCACTATCTCAGTGGTTCCCTGACCTCAATGGCTCAATGGCCTGGGCACCCTGGGCTCCTTAAAGACTATGGTAGCATGCTATTCAGTGTTAGCGCTGCTCTGTGTGCAAACAAGTCTCAAGATAAACCTGGACATTTCCAAATGGGAATTCAAAGTGGTCTTTCTGAGAAACAAAATGGCTTTAATTAGTCAAAAAATGAGTGAAAACTAAGAGCTGGTGTTTTCTGAGGGGAAGCTTTGAGTTTAATGAGTGGTGCCTTGAGCCTGGGAGGTTGCGACCCACTGCACTATCTGGCTTTATAAGAAAAGGGTAGGATCTGGACCACTGTGGTTTGTTCATTACCCTTTGCTCTCCGCATGCTCCCACCTCTCCCCGGCAAGGTGAGTATTGTATCTATGGCACGACAGCATGAACAGCCCAGGCCGCCCCCTTCCCGGGTAGATGTGCCCTCGAGGATGTGCACTAGCACGGAGGGCGGGCAGAGCGCAGCTGAGACATCCCGGTTACGGTTTGTAAAGGATCTCCCACGGAAGCCAAAATACCGGCAGCGCGGGGGGGTAGGCCTACTGAGGGCTGACACCACCCCAGACAGAGCAGGCTCCGCGAGTGACAGGCGCCACGCGCGACACCACGTGACCGCGCCACTCAGGGCGCGCGCCTGCAGCCAACAGCCTTAGACCACGTGACTCCTCCGCGCCACCGAGAATTGTTCTGGCTAGAGCGACCCGCCCCGCCTCGGAGGGCCACTTCCGGCGTGCCACGTGCTTCCGGTACGGTCGCTCTGCCTCTCTCTGCCTGTGAGCATCTTCTGCCCTGGAGGTCTCGCTGCCGGGGAGAGGTGCAGGTGGGTTTTTGGGGTGGCCGCAGCGTAGTTGCAGCAGCGGGTGGTGTCGGAGGGGACTGCTCTGTGGGCCGGGGAGGGGGCGGGCGCCGCTTGTTACCGGGGCGGGGTATGTTGAGGGAGCGTGTGTGGGGGTCCGCCCACCCCGGGGGTCTGGCGGAGGGGCTGGCTTGGGAGTCAGGCGGTGGTTGAGGTGTGTGTGGTGGGGCGTGTGGGGGTGGCTGCCCTGGGGCAAGTGCTGGCGGAGGGGGTTTGCTTGTGAGGCAGGTGGTGGTTATGGGGTGGGAGCTTTTATAGACATAGACAGCTCTGGGGTTGGGTGTTGCTTGTGGGGCCTGGCACATGCATCTAGACATAAGTACGCGAGCATGTGAAGGGTCTGACCCCCACCCCGCAATGCTGTTTTGCAGCCCCACCAGGGTCCCTGAGGAGCAGCCATGACGCGCTGGGCCCGCCAGCATGCAGCCCGCAGCCGGGGGGTTCTGGAGGCGACACCCTGGGAGAAGATGGTGGACGGGGCCCCCGAGGGCAGTGCAA
>NW_017729024.1:22092025-22094973 GCF_001723915.1 Gavialis gangeticus | reverse complement strand
CCCACCAGGGTCCCTGAGGAGCAGCCATGACGCGCTGGGCCCGCCAGCATGCAGCCCGCAGCCGGGGGGTTCTGGAGGCGACACCCTGGGAGAAGATGGTGGACGGGGCCCCCGAGGGCAGCGCAAAGGCTGGGCCAGGCCGTGGCTCCCGCCCGCTTCACCTCCAGAGAGATGCAGGGGGGAAGAAGAAAAATAGAAAGAAGAAAGACTACGTGAATGAGGACGTCAATGGGTTCCTGGAGCACGTGAGGCAGAGCGTGCAGGGCGGGCTGGTTTTGGCAGCCCACGACCCCGAGGTGAGGGCAGAAGTAGCTTTGGCCTTAAAGAAAGACCAGCGCCGGGAGGAGAGGCGGTTGAAGAGACAAGAGAAGAAGAAACATGGCATGGTGAGACCCTGGTCCTGCTTCCTCCCTGTTCTTTCCTCATAGTGGCAGCATCCTTAGAGCAGGGCTTCTCAACTTTTTTAGCTTCCAGGTACCATCAGAAAGAGCCGGCTCTTAGGTCTCATATCTCTGTTACTCCAGGGCAATTCTTCTGTTGCAGAGAACTCAGAAAGACCACAATAGGGCAGACTGTTTCTGGCCCTATGGATCAGGGTTTGAAATATGGGGAGGGTTGGGGGGTCTGAACCCCCCCCCTCCCCATAAGAAGCAAGAGCCCCCAACCCACCCTGTGCCTGTCTAAGCAGCTTAAACAGTGGTGGCTTCTTCCAGCTGCCACCTCTGCAGATTCCCCCCCAAGAATAGGAGTGTAATTCGAACCCAGCTGTGGATTCCTGTTTGAAATCTCTAGTCTGTTTTGTGTGTTGTGTTAGTGTTGGCACACCTAACAGTGCTAATGTTGCACAGCACCCTTAAAAGGATCTTGCCACAACCTGGTGGAGAACCGCTGCCCTAGACAGTAGCACCACTTCAGCTGTAGTGAGGACTGAGAACTCCTTTCTGTTTAAAAGTCCTCTCTCAAGTGCTCTCAAATTAACATGTTCATTTGGACTGTCTTGCAATATAGTGGGTCATGTGTGCGTTTAGGGTGAATTAGAGGTCATTTGAGCAAAGCGTTCTGGAGACGCAGTCTCTGAAAAACAGCATGTCTTAAGCTTGACACTTTGTTAGACTTGCTGAGGCTTGGGGCTCTGAACATGTCCAGAAGGTCCTGGTTGTTCGACACATATGGAACCGACTTCATGAAACCTGCTATCCTTTTGGAAAAGCAAAATGACAAAATGTCTTCAAAAAGAGTTTAGCTTGGTGCATGCCTAGGGTGTTGTGCATAGATAGGGGAGTTGCTGCAGCGCTGGTATTCACTTGAGAGTGAAAGAGGCCTTCTATAGTAATTGCACCTTAACCGCACCTAGCAGATGTCAGTCCTACTCTTGACTGACATCAGAATGAGACTTGTATGTATGTATGCATGTTACTAAAATTGTCCCTGTTAGAGGGAACATTTTTTTGAGAAATGTGATCCAAGTGCAGAAGATAATTCAAGCACCTTCTGAATTGTTGCAGAAAAGAAACAAATCCTAATTGCAAGTGGTTGCTGGAAGGGGGTGGGGGGACTTAGTCAGAGAAATAAGGGAATAATCCCAGAAAATTAGGTCTGGAGGAGACCTCAGGAGGTCATCTAGTTGAGGCCCCTGTTCAAGGCAGGAACATCTTTGTCTAAACCACCCCAGTCAAGTTTTTGCTGAACCTGTTTTTAATTTCAGCCATAAAGGTTCTGTATCCTCTCTTGGTAATCTATTCCTGTGTTTAGTTCTTGGGAATAGCCAACTTAATTTCCTTTGTTGCGTTTACTAGTGAGGCTGTTAATACTTGTCCTAGCTCTTGTGGACACAGAATATAGTTATCCCCATTTTTGTAACAGCTTTTTTTATACTTGAAGACTGTTAGCATCACTCTTGCACCTTTGCCTCCACCACCCCATGTCTTTTCTTCTCTAGACTTAGGAATCCCAGTTCTTTCAGCCTTTCCTTGTATGTTGTGTTCTCTAGACCAGTAATCACTTGTTGCTCTTCTCTGGAATATTTCCAATTTGTCCATGTCTGTCTTGAAGTGTGTTACTCGGAGCTGGCCCTTACACCAGATGAGACCTTACTGGTGCTGAGTAGAATGGAAGAATTACTTCCTGTGACTTGCAGGTGACAATTAATATAGTGGGGGCCAACCTTTTTGGCTTGTGTGCCACAAATTAGCCCTGCCTCTTTCCCAAGTGCCACTCTGATCCCCTTCTCCTGCTCTATCTGCTGCTCATCTTTCAGTTCCCCACTCTATGCTCCCTGCTGGATTTGCTGCTTTGCTTTCTGCTCCCTGGTGTAACTGCAGCTATGCTGCCTGTCTCCTCCCTGACCTGCCATTTGTGCATGTGCCTATGTCACTTGTGGCACCCATGCTGCAGATTGGCCACCCCTGTGTTAATACATCCCCAGATCCATTATTTTGTCCACCCCTGTTCACTCCCTCCGCAGCCCCCAGTTCATAAAGCCCATCACCTTGTCATACAGAGGATAGATTCCTTGATGATATGCTTGAGACTCTCTTTGGTTATTGAAGTTAGATGAGTTACTTTAGTTCCCTGGATCCTACTCCATTCTCATCTCCTCCCCCCCACCTTTTTTTTTTTGAAGACGAAAACTATATTGGCCCATTTCTAGTTGCCTGGCAGTCTGTGAGTTCAATGGCTCTGCAGTTTCCTCAGCTAATTCCTTGTTAGCCAAGTTGGTGCATTTCTAGGCTTTCTTTTCTTCCTGTGCATCTTTTTATAGAATCATAGGGCTGGAAGGACCCTGATGAATCATCGGGTCCAGCCCCCTGCATGAGCAGGAAAGACATCTGGGGTCAGGTGACCCCAGCCAGGTGACCATCCAGTCTTCTCTTGAAGACCTCTAGGGTAGATGATTGCACCATCTCTGGGGGGAGCATGTTCCATAGTCTGGACACCCTAGTTGTAAA
>NW_017729024.1:22088038-22091908 GCF_001723915.1 Gavialis gangeticus | reverse complement strand
GGTGGCCCTTCTCTGGACCCTCTCAAGCTTTAGTATGTCCTTGTTGAAGTGTGGCGCCCAGAATTGGATGCAGTGCTCCAGCTGTGGCCACACCAATGTTGAGTAAAGCAGGAGAATCGCTTCTTTGGATTTACAGGAGATGCATCGATTGATGCATGCCGGAGTTTTATTTTTCTTATTGTCACTTTAAAGTACGGACACTCCTCACTTAATGTTTTCCCAGTTAACGTTGTTTTGTTATTATGTTGCTGACCTATTAGAGAATATGCTCATTTAAAGTTGTGCAGTATTTGATTGTAATGTTGTTTGGCCCCCACCTGCTAGTAGGTAACTACTGTGACATAACTGGATTCACTTAACGTGGTTTTGCTTAAAGTCACATTTTTCAAGAACGTAACTACAACTTCAAGTGAGTAGCTGTACTACCAATTCTTCCAGACTCCTTTTCCACTTAGACCTGCCTCCCATCAGATACTGCCCTCCAGTACTCTGAGTTTTAAAAGTCCACTTTTCTGAAACTCAGTGTTTAACAAATGGGTATGGGTGGTAGGAGAGGGTAGGGATTCAATGGCAGTGCAGGGATTGGGTGGTGGCAGGACTTGGGGGATAAGGAAGCGGAGTTGTCCCCTCCACATTATGCTCTCCCATGCTGTATACTAGGATCTAGAAAGATGCTGCCCCACTGGGAAGAGTGGTATGAAAGTCCCATGTTTTAGCCCATATTAGGTGGGACCAAGAAGTCCTGAAGTACTGAAAACAAAAAAATACTACGTTACAGTATCTGCCACCCCTGAATGGGGAGTGGGTGGGTCAAAAGATTGCCTGCTGGGACCGAGCAAAACCAGGGATGGGGCCTGGGAGGTGCTTGTAGGTGGGGAGCAGGGGAACAAAACAGGCCATGGTTTGGTGCATGGCTCCAGCTACATAAAAGAAGCATTCAACTGTCCAGTGAGCTGCTGTCTGCAATGTATGTCAGACAGCAAGGGCCACCTGTGACTTTTCTCACTTGTTCTGTGAGCTGCTACACCTAACGTGTCAATGCATGATAGTTATACCCACTGCATTGTCTCAATCAGTACAAGACACGAACAGAACTTGGAAATTGCATGGACCATATATGTTCAAGTGACAGAACTCTCAATTGGCTCTTAAGAAACCTGGGGTTTTGTGTCTGGCTCTGCCATTGGCCTGTTGGGTGACCTCAAATGTGTCAGTTCATTTCTGAGTATTGATTTACTCGTCTGTTAAGATTTACTGGGGAATAGTGAGGTAGGATGTTTTTACAACCTCTCGACAGTGACAAGTTGGCTACACACCTGCTGCTACCTAAAGGGTCACAAGCTCCTATATGACATGCACTTTTTTTTCCTGTTTAAAAAAAATAGGAAATCTACCATCAAAGAGAGCAGCTGCCTTGTGTCTTTCCCATTGTGTTCATTGAGGCTCAAACCTTTGACAACCAGGCAATGAACTGTTGGTTTTCAGCAGTTTGTGTGTCAGTAAACTTGACATTTGAAAGCCATGGAACATCCCAGGGCAGGTTTATCTCTCTGTTAACAAAGTTCACAATCAGCTCTATCTTCAGTGTGCATGTTGTGGTTTTTTTAGAGCCCATGTGAACTAAATTCGCCTAACAATACTTCCATCTTCGGCAGGTGTGAGGCCTTGCCTGGAGTCTTATGTCCAGTTTGGGGCCCCATACTTCAAGGAAGATGTGGACAGATTGGAAAAAGTATAGTGGAGAGCAACAACAATGATAAGGGGCCTGGGAAGCTTGACTTGTGAGACTGAAAGAACTAAGGTTGTTTAGTCTTGAGAATTGATAACCATCTTCAAATATCCGAAGGGTGGTTTGTGAAGAGAATGAAGATAGATTTTCCTCTGTGGCTGTAGGAGACAGGATAAGAAGCAATGACCTCAAGCTTCAGCAGAGGAAATTTAGGTTGGAGATTAGGAGGAACTTTATGAGTGTGAGGTTGGGCAAACATTGGAACAGGCTACCTAGAGAAGCTGTGTAATCTCCATTCCTGAAAATTTTGAAGAGCTGGTTAGATAAGACACTTAGCTGGGATGGTTTAGTTAGGGGTGATCCAGCCTTGACTGGGGGCTGGTCTAGATGACCTTGTGAGATCCCTTCCAGCCCTCTTTTCTTAGGATCCCATGTTTTTTTCCTTTATGGGGGAAAAAACATAAATGCAACCTGTCTTTTTTTTTTTGTCCTATCCCACACTTGCATTACTGTATAGTGGTAGGGGTTTCATTTGGATTGAGCCTTTGATATCATCAGAGGAAGTGGAAGGATTGATGTCTTCAGGGGTCTGTGATGCTACTGATGGAGAATGTTAGATCTAGACCTTGTTTAGAGAAAGTTGTACTAGTACAGCTAAAGTTTGTTTTTAAACTAAATAGTAAATATAAACTAAAATGATGTAATCAAATTGTATCTAACTCTTGTCCCTGTGATTCTTTGATCTGTAATTGTGTAAAGGAGTAGTGTACTCAAGTGGTCACAAACAGTGCCAAATTCTTGGTAGATGGAGGAATTGGTGCATCTGCTTGGTGGAAGCAAGGTGTGCTGTAAGGAAGTGGAATTCCCACCTGCTGTGTATAGATGAGACCAGTGGTTCTCAACTCAAGGCATCCCTCACTGCACTCGAGGCACCCCCCATAGCTTTTGTAAATTGAGTGTCACTCAGTTTCAAAAATATATGTACTGCAGTGTTTTTTCTGTACTCAGTTTCAAATAATTTATATACTACAGTGTTTTTAGCTCCTTGAAGGGGGCTGGGGATCAGGATGGGAGATTTGGCCAGGCAGGGACAAGGCTGAGCCTGCGCTTATCTGCTTACCTTCTCACATTAGCCTTATTTTCTCACAGCTTGCAGCACTCTTCAAAGGATCTGATGGTGTCCCAGGGTGCCACAGTGCCACCCTGACTGAGAATTATTGGACTAGACACTCTGAAATTCACTCTTACTTTTTTAGAGACTTGGCTTGTCTTGATGACTCTAAATAACTGATCATTCTAAATAAACGATGTAAAAGCCAATCCAGGTTCATCTTATGCTTTGCCCTAAAGCATGGCTGCTCCTGTGGTTTTCCTGGCAAGAATGCTTTCCCACATCTTGCTCCCCATTGAAGGACGCTCTAAGCCATAGGTGGACAACTCATGGTGCATGTGCCACAAGTGGCATGGACAGTTGTTGTGTGTGGCACAGGAGCCTTGGGCACTCAGTAAAGGGAGGTGCCAGAATGGAGGCAGGGAGTGGAGTGCAGCTGCAGGAGGCATCAGGTGTCACCACCAAGAGCCAGGGATCCTTGCTCACCATATAAAACTGCAGTAATTTTGGGGCCAGGGAAAGATTGACCTAGCACTCCCAGGTGCCACTCTGTAGGTGTCAGTTATCATGGAGGTTTCTCAGACATGGATGCCTGGTGCCCAGCAGTTGGAGTAAGATCACCAGCTAGTTCCTAATTAGATATCTAGTAGCAGCTATTTATACAAACTGATGCTGAATTTGGCCCAGAAGGTAAGGGGGTAGACTCAGCCCATTGCCAATATCAGGGCATCCCAGGCTTTTGCTAATAAGCACACTGTAGGATTAGGGTAGAATGCAGGTAACATATCGCTACTGTCTCAACGATGTGTGTTGTGGTAGTGGTTCCAGGGACAAACTTCTGTAGACATGTCTTAAAACTTGCAGAACTGCATTGCAGCTTGTGCCAGGCTCCTTCTCTGCCTGCACCTGCCAAATGTACCTGTCTTCTTTTCTGAGGGAGGGTGCATTCGTTCTGTAATGCTCAGAGGCTGATGCCCATGATGAAGTTCTTGTGTCATAGTAGATGCAGCAGTAGTGACTGTAGTATTGG
>NW_017729024.1:22076724-22083038 GCF_001723915.1 Gavialis gangeticus | reverse complement strand
ACACTGTAGGATTAGGGTAGAATGCAGGTAACATATCGCTACTGTCTCAACGATGTGTGTTGTGGTAGTGGTTCCAGGGACAAACTTCTGTAGACATGTCTTAAAACTTGCAGAACTGCATTGCAGCTTGTGCCAGGCTCCTTCTCTGCCTGCACCTGCCAAATGTACCTGTCTTCTTTTCTGAGGGAGGGTGCATTCGTTCTGTAATGCTCAGAGGCTGATGCCCATGATGAAGTTCTTGTGTCATAGTAGATGCAGCAGTAGTGACTATAGTATTGGGCTTGATCAACTGTCACAGGCCTGTATTCACAATGGTTTTGTGATTCACTGCACTAATGAGATTATTTTTATATTCCAGGCATTTTTCTCTTGGGAAGAAGTATAAGTATCTTCTTATAGCCACAGAATCCTTATTAGTCAGTGATTTTGTACTGTCTCTTTCAGTACCAGTTGCTGAGATTTAGTTACTGAGATCCCTAATTGTAATTTCTCCCTGGGCACAGCTTTTCTTGATCCAGACTCTTAAACCTTGTTGCTGTCCTATTACCTTTATGCCACAGTAGATAAGTAGATAAGTTTAAAGTAATTTTAATATAAAAAGGAATTTAGCAAAAATAAAATTAGACACAAAAAACAGTTGGGTGGTATTAACAATAAAAGAGTTCTTCAGTTTTTGGCTGTAAACAAGTTCTTCCGTAGACATGTGCATTTCTATGGTCAGTCTGTTAATTCATGTTTTATTTTCAAAGGTATGTTTCCACTGTAGAAAGCCTGGCCATGGCATTGCTGATTGCCCAGCAGCACTTGAAAATCAGGATATGGGTACTGGAATCTGTTATCGGTGTGGATCTACAGAGCATGAAATCAGCAAGTGTAAAGCAAAAATAGACCCAGCTGTTGGTATGCTTTAATATCTGTTTCTTTCTTAGAGGGAATGCTGTGTAAGGGGTTTCCATTCATTGAAGTATAATATTTTCTTTTTTTAGTCAGAAAAAGTAACAGTTGTTGTGAAGACACAAATTACTTGTTTTAAACTGGTTCTGGATTACTGCAATATTGATTTCTTCTGTGTAAATCTCATTCGTTGCATAAGCTAGTGTTTTATCTGTATGTTTACTGTGATGGCTGTAGCATGTATCATGAAAAAACAAATCAAATTTTGCAGGGGAATTTCCATTTGCAAAATGTTTTATTTGTGGTGAGATGGGACATCTGTCAAGATCGTGTCCAGATAACCCTAAAGGACTGTATGCTGAAGGTGAGTATAACTATTTAAATTGAACATTTGTCTTGATATAAATTTAACTACAAGAAACTAACAAAGAAATGGCTACCAGGTAGTGAGTATAACAATTTGTATCCTGTATGTCTGTGTATAAAGCCTGTGGCAACTTTAGTGTGTCCCATATTTAGCTTTCCTAACTAGGGGTTGCTTCTTCATTTGCAAGGATCTTGACATCAAGAGGGTAAGTAGCAGAGTATAGAAATCAAATTTTGTATCTTCTAATGCTCAGTTTTGAGACAGCTCTTGGAAGGCTTGAGAAGGACAGGAGAGTTTCATAGCCGTTATCTGCTTCCCATCACTTTTAATGCTTCTGACTTGGACAACTGCTACTCCTTCATTTCTTTGAACTTAACTAGAATATAATTCAGTTACAAAATAAACGGTGGGGCTAAATGGTACTATGCACTTGTGATTTATCCCCTTAATCGAGGGGTATCAAACTCATCACACCCTAGTCTGCACGCCAAATAGAGAGGGTCTGTGGGCCCTACTTTGCCTTTCCCCTCCCCTAGCATACCTGATCCAGTGGCTGCTTTGTGCAGCATGGGTCCCAGACTGGCTGGAGGAGGCATCATAGGTGGTATGTGTCCCAGAGTAGCCAGATATGGCAGCACACATGGCGCAGGGTCCGCCCCGGTGGGATTGTGTTGCATATAGTGCCCACTCTGGGACACATACCACAGTGCAGATCCCAGACTAGGCAGAGCAGCTGCTGGATTAGGAATGTTGGGGAAGGGTTCTGTGGGCAGGATCAGGCCTGTGGACTGGCCCTGCCTCATGAGCATGTGCTGTGCCCTGTGCGTGTCTGATAAGACCTGGCGGCAGCACCAGGGACCAGATGGCAGGGCTCTGCGGATCCAGCCCGTGGGCCGTGTATTTGACACCCCTGCCTTAACCGATATGCAGGTTACATATAAGCAATAAGTAGCAAGTTGGGACTTGGATGTTATTCTGTAAAGCAAATGAAGCTGTTACCAGCTATGGACATAAGCAGAGTTACACTGTATTGGCTGTTTTACCTAGACAACTGTACGCTCACTGCGTCGTGGACACAGATTACTTAAGCATTTAGTGAGTGTTACCCAAACAAGTCCATTTAGTGCAACATTATGCTTCAGTCCTTTTTTTTTTACAGTGATGTGCTAACAGTGCAGAAGAGCAAAACAGAATGAAAGTAAAGAAGAACCCTCTTTTTTATCTTGTGGTGTTATAAATTGTATAACCGCAAGCATGAAGTGATTTGAACTGGAAGCAATGCCTAAGCATCTTTTTGAATTGCAACACGTTCTTAGTGAAGCCTTTATGCTAAGAAAGGGACATCTTCCACTTAAATTTCAGCTCAATTTTAAGCTTATAAAGCTTATTAGAGCAATCTACTCTACCTTTTTCCTTTCTACAGATAACTATTAGTTTTCTAGTATTTCCCATGAGTTTATCTTCTTACTCTGTGAAAGACTTTTGGCAAACATCATGGTGGGGGGAAGCATTCACATTAAAATAGACAAGTATGATTATAAAGCCTTAAATTGGCAGAATCACATGGCTTCATTTTTGTTTAAAACTGGCTGGATTTCTGATAGATATTGCCCCTCAAAAGGCCAAATATTGCAGTCTGATGCCCACATGCAGCTTCCATTAATCCAAAAGTATTTGTGAATGCTGGCATCTTCGAACAGAGCTTGATCTGGAGGAAACTATTTTTACAGTTTCAAATAAGTGTGAAGACTTCTAGGAAAATGTTGCACAAATGATAGTTTCAGAGTAATAATACTTAAGTCTTTATCTGTAGTTAAGATCTCAGTGCTTTACAAAGGCATTGTCCCTGTTTCACAGTTGGGGAGTGGAGATGTAGAGGAAATCACTTGTCCATATACATACAGTAGGTCTCATACTGCAACAAGTTATTTCATCTTACCTGGAAGTCTAGGAAGCCTCTGATTAAATGTATGTCTTTCCAGTTGTGCAGGTAAGTCAGTATGTGTAAAGCTTAGATCAGATATATTTTTTTCCAGTTGTTAAACAATAGTTTTGGATGTTCCTGTCTTTAATAGGAGGCTGCTGCAGGCTTTGTGGATCAGTGGAGCACTTTAAAAAAGACTGTCCAGAAAACCAGAACTCAGGTGAGACTTAAGGAAAATGTAATTTATCTGCAGCAAAACCATTGTATTTTTGTCTGCCTGACGTAAAATAATGAGATCTATAAACAAGGCTCTCACTAGTAGCAAGTACATAACTGGTGTAATTATGAAGGAAAAGTTATATTTTTGCAAAATTTAAAGGTAGGCTCTAACCCTTAAGTTAGAAAATGATGTGAACCAGTCTGGCCTTCTGAGAGAGACGGCTCTAGTTCCTGTGCTGCTGCTTTCTGCTTGCTCAAGTGGTGGCAGAGTGACACTGACAGAATGGTTGTTAGGCTGATCCCCAGGGGTAGCAATGAAATTTAGAATAATCATGTCAATTTAAATGCAAGATGCTACCTCAGAAAGATCTGAGTGGCAGGCAGGTACTGATGCTAATAGAAGAGAGAGAAAAATACAAAATTAAAAGACTAGAAATCCTCCTTACCTCCTGCATTTAAGAGAAATGTAGAGGGAATAAATATTAATTGGTGAATGAGAAGAAACATTCTTACAGCAGCCAAAGGATTCAAACATTCATTATTAATCAAGATTGATATGAAAGGTCCAGGCTGGAGAAACATCTTTCTTGCTTAAATGTTGCCTTTGGATTATGTAAAGGAACACTTTAATCAGCCTCTTGCTAATTAGTGCCATGTGTTTTCAGGTATCTGAGGAAGCTCTAGATTAAAAATACATGTACATTATTTACAGATAATGCTGAAGAATTAAGCATTGTGGGGGGTTTTCTATTTGGTTTCACCCCTTTTCCTCTTAATTTATCTGCTGAGTTTACTACCACTCTCATTACATCTAGCTTTTTTTTTCTTATAAAATCATCCCTTTTGGGGAGACACAATTTAATTGACAAGTAGGATATTTCTGACTTCTAATAACTGTGAGGTTATGCCTTCATTTTAAGAAGTATCTTCCTGTAATCTCCATGCTGGGGTTTTACCTATAAAAGGGAACTGAGGAATAAGTGATTGTGTGCACCACAATAATGATTTAGTCATTTTCATTTGTGTGCATCTGTTTTTCCTACTTTCCTGTATGTTGTTTTAGTACCTGTGGACTCGTAAGCTATTATGACATTGGCATGATATCCTGTTTATTGTTCCATGTTTCTTCATCAGTCACTACTATATGATATAAAATATTTGAGTTCTTGGTGTTCCAACTGTGGAAGATGTATTTATTTACTTTTAATCTAGTGGGATTGGCTGGTTCTTTATTGGTTTGATTGACCTATGTTTGATATGGGATAATGGTGATCTGTGTAATAATTTGCTCTCTAGCATTACTGATCACTATGGATTATTAGAAAAAAATGTGCAAAAGTGTCTCAGCCTGTAATGCAAAAACTGTTGCTTTATCTTTGAGGAAATCTTACATCCCATGTGGCTGATGCTCAGATTCAATACCTGTGATTCAGCAAACTCGCAGCTTTAGTTGACTTCTCAACAATCTGTTTTAAATTGTCTGAAAACTAAAACGTTAGAAGCCAGTTGGGTTGGATTAAGCAGTCCTGATTCTTATAAGAGAAGATGATACAGAAGGAAAGAAGCTATGGAAGGAAAAGTAAAAGTGTTCATTTCTAGGGCAAGCAGGAAACCTAGCCATTACTATAAAAATGCAGCCTTTGTGGACTCCCGTGATGCACATGCCTTGGGTGTGGGCGCTCAGAACATCTGAACAGCTGTATCTGGTGCTTATCTCAGAGCATTGTTGGTTGCACAATCTTAATTACTACTCAGTTCCTTTTGATGACTGTAACAGTAAACAGAGGAGTTCTTCCGTATCAGCTAGTTACCTTCCTACTGGGGGTTATGATTTTCACTTCCATTACACATTGAGCTGCTTAAAGCTCTGAACTCTTCCCACACTTACGTGTGCCTGCTAAGATGGCCAAAGTCAAATCACCCCATTTCAAGTAATAACTTTCCTGTTGAGCAGTGGCACTCAACCTTTTTGTCCAGTGGGCCAGATGGGCAGTGCCCAGTTCCTCAATAGGCTGGATCCAGCCGGTGGACCCAGTCTGGCACTTGGGGCAGGCGCAGAGGGCAGGCAGGAGACAGCTTGGCCTTAATTCAGCCATGCGGGGGAAAGGGGTAATGACGCAGGCTTGATCCACCTCGTGGGAGGAAGGGGGTGTAGCCCGGCCCCAACCTGGCTCTGCAGGGGGAAAGGGGACATGGCCTGACTTCAACGTGGCCAGGAGGAGGGAGGGTTGAGGCCTCACTTCATCCCGCCAGGTGGGGCCGTGGGATTTTGTCAGGAGGGACAGGTGGCAGTATTAACTGCCACTGCTCCCCCACTGGCAAATTTCCAGACCCTTGAGGAGCCCTGCAGGCTGGATTCCAAGGCTCTACAGGCCCCGTTGGGCCTGTGGGCCAGAGGTTTAGCACCCCTGCAGTAGGGTATAGGTCACTGATAGGAATTGCTCCATGTTATGTTTTTAGTTTGGCACCCAGCCTCCAAAAATGGAATTGCCATGGAGAAAAGAAATGTTACTCAGTCAGTGTGCTGGAAGTGTTTTGTATTTAACCAGCTCTAAATTGAGCAATTAAAACAGAAGTCAGAGGTAGAAAGATCTAGGTTTTACTCTTAATTGTGGTGCAGATAATTTTTTTGGCACAACTCTCATACATAGGGCTCTACCTAAATCCTAGGGGAACTTACCTACCTTTGGGGGTTGATCGCAGTATAAAGTTCTAATTCTGCAATTGTTTCACAGCAGTCCCACCCCTCAGTGCTGATTGGTGGAGATGCCTGGGGTGGGGGGGAGGAAGGACAAGGGAGTGGCCACTGTCTTGATTGCTGGCTACCCTTCGTACAGGCCTGCCTCTCGATGCTGATTGGCAGGGGCCCTGGCAGTGGGGGAGGGACAAGGGGGCAACCACCATCTTGTC
>NW_017729024.1:22061414-22071724 GCF_001723915.1 Gavialis gangeticus | reverse complement strand
CTGGGGTGGGGGGGAGGAAGGACAAGGGAGTGGCCACTGTCTTGATTGCTGGCTACCCTTCGTACAGGCCTGCCTCTCGATGCTGATTGGCAGGGGCCCTGGCAGTGGGGGAGGGACAAGGGGGCAGCCACCATCTTGTCTGCTGCCCTTCGTGCCACTCCGCCAGCCAGCACCCTCCCCTCCTGGCAGCAAGGACCACTGGCTCCTTCTGGGGCACCAGCTTTTACTGCTGCTGCTACTGCTGTTGATTTTGCAGACAATCCCAGTTTTGTGATTTTCCACAAAATCCATGATACTGCAAATTAAGTAGGTCCCTACTCCACTTCTTCACAAAGAGGATTATTTTTCAGGGCTGAGAGTACACTAAGGTTTTCATGAAACGTTTTATAGAATGACCAGAGTTATATTTTAACCCACTGTGGAAATGGGAGAGTCTTGGTGAATCCCTGCTAAGAAAATAATTGTTAAGCTCTGCACTTTGTGCAGTCTCTGTTCCCAGGAACTGACCATGATTACTGAACCCTTTGAGCCTTGGGAGGCAGCTGAGTTTTCAAAATAGAGGTTAAATAACTCACTTGAGGTGACAAAGGGTCAGAACTTGTATTAGAACTCAAGACCTTCTTCTTTATCAGTTTTGTGCCTAAACTTGTGGGCACCATCTCTGACTGTGATAACTCTGTTTTCAAGAACAAACATACATAATCTGTTTTTGTTTTACAGATCAGGTAACAGTTGGCCGATGGTCCCGAGGGATGAGTGCAGACCATGAAGACATTCTAGAAAGCCCTAAACCACAAAAAGCAAAAGTAAAAGTGCCTAAAGTTGTTAACTTCTGATACCTGCTCTGATGGAATTAAACCTCTTCTGAGTGGGGACTGCTTACCATTACTGCTCCTCGTTGGCTCCACTAAGTTGGCCAAATTGCAACTGCTAAAATGACTCCCGTGTAACTAAGGTTTTTTTGTCACGGTTTCCTACAGTCCTGTCTGCTCTCTTAATATAGATGTCCCCAATCTCTTGTTGGTTCATGGGCAACAATACTGGGTCAGTCATGCTGCAGGCATCTTACTTTTCTCTCCCTGTCAAACCTAGTTTTTAAATCTTCAATTTCCTGTGAGATTCCTAAACAAAACAAACTTGGGGAGAAACAGCAATGCAGCAAATGGATATATTTAAAAAGATGGTATGTGGTGGCCATGGTTTGAGACGTAACTGAACCTCTTTTTCCTTTGTGGTCTCTGAGGTCATCCCCCCAACTTCACTTCTCTGAGTAGGAAGCTGGGCTGCTGTATGCTGTATGCTGTGAGCCTTTTGCACCCTACAGCTTCAACTGTCTACAATAATCCAAGTTTGACCAAAGATCCAAGTGGATTCCAGTGACCAGCATTGGTCATGAACACAGTGTTTTGGAGACAGCCAAAGGTCTTCACACTTCTATTTTATCAAGAGTTTCTCCCTCTGCAAGAGGACCCTGGTTGTTCTAAGCTGCCTTAGACACTCTAGTGGGGTTCTGGTTTGTCTTGGCTTTCAAATCTGTCTGGCCTCTTAAAAGTAGTGAGATCATCTTTTTAAAAGTGCTAGTGCCTTTGTCTGCAAGCTTGGGGCCACTTACTTTGGCAAGCAGGGGGCCAGGAAGTCAAAGTGAATGGTTCCTGCCCTGTCTTTGAAAGCATCCCCTTCCTGGGCCATATTTGCTTGATTGCTCCATCCATAGAGTAAGGTAATATATGATCAGGGACATATTGCAGTGGATTTGAAGCTGGTTGTATTGTGATTAAATTCAGTATTGCTGAGAGCCTTATCATGTAGCCGGTAGCAATAGCAGGACATGTGTAGCTAACCAGACCAGAATGAGAGAATGCTCTGAACTATCCACAACTTGTTCATGTACCAGCACTGTTCCTGGATAATGTTGCTCAGGGAAATTTGCTCCCTCTTCTGGTGTTGATCTTTTGATTTGATGGCTTTCAATTGTTAATGACACTGGGACGCTGAAGACCATGTCTCCATTATGCCCCTTTGCTGTCCTGATTTTGGAAGAATTTTGTTTAATTACAGGCATATAATCCCATGTGGAACAAATCTTGTTTTCTGAAACATCCACACAGTGTCTGTTGTCTCTGCAAATCCCTTTGAGTATTAAGAAACTCAGTGCTCTAGCTTTGTTTGCTGTCACCAAGGTCATTTGGATAAATGTATGTGCATCACATGGCCTCCTTCAAGCCATGTCATGTTTGTTAATGCTTTACACGGTAGCAGGAACAAAACCACAGAAATGTGTCTACGTGGTTGGGATGTCTGGCTTTTCAGCGCTCTACTATTATAGTGGGTAATACTAAGGCAGGGGCAGGCAATTATTTTGGCGAAGAGGCGCTTACTGAGTTTTGGCAAGCCATCGAGGGGCGCATGACGGGCAGCCAGGGGCAGATAAATATTCATTTTCTAAATTTTTTAGGGGCCCCATGGGCCAGATAGAATGGCTTGGAGGGCCACAGGCAGCCTGGAGGCTGCATTTTGCCCACCCTGTACTAAGGCCTAGGTTTGGTGCATTCAGTACCAAACTAGAACTGCTAATGCCTTGGTTACTGTTGCCTAATACTCCAGATCCTTGAAGCCTGGATTCAGAACTGCAGTGATGGGGCACTGTGTACCAAATTCTAAATCAACTGACAGTTCATGTTTGAAGTAAAATTAAACAGTGGTCAAGGTATTCATTTAACTGTCTATTTTAAATTAACTTGCCCATTTTATGAAAGTATCATGACTTTTAGATAATCTTCATGCTCTCTGAAAGGCATCATGGCTTAGTACATTAGGTAAAGGCTTGGGGAGACCTAGGGTCAAGTCCTGGCGCTGTTGCTGACTTGGCATGTTTGCAGTTTTTTATAGTAAACAAGAAAACAAAAATAATTGTTTTAATAGTTTGTTTATACATTTTTAAAATGCAGAGTTGATTTTAACACATGAAAAGAAGTTGAATTTTCTATCGTGATGGTTGTTTCTGCTTTGTTTAATAAATTCCCTAGGTCTGGTCTTATTTTTTCCCCCCACAAATAACTTTCCTTTCAACATATCTTTGAATTGCTTGTCTGTGCCTTCCAGATCCATATTTGTCCTGCTCAGTAGCCCATCAACCTTATCTGAGTACATGTATTCAGTTTGTGAAAACTCAGAACATACAATCATAGGAAAAAAGAATGCAGAGATTACCTGTAGACTTGACCAGAGGGATTCTGGTGGATGCACTCCATGTTTTCCATTGGTTGACTCTACTTTTATCTATAGCACTCTGCACTGGGGAGCTGGAACTTTGCAAGGGAGGGCAAGTGGTGCTATTCAGCTCCTGTAGTAGAAATATTTAATGGAAACCTCTATGCTAGACCTACCTCTCCATTGCCATAGGTACCATAGATAGTGGTTACTGTAATGGGAATAGGACTGCCTCAGCTATGCCACCTCATAGCTCACCATATCCATCTAGAAACATTTCTGTACCAATGTCAGCCGTGGGATGATGGGCAGCATAGAGCAGATATTGCACCAAGGCTGTTAGGCAAGTTCAGCAGTGTGCAAAAGGGGCTACCATGAACTTTGCGAAAACAAAGCTGATGTAAAGTGGGTGCAGCACAGAACCCATTTCCTTTTGAGGCTAGTAACTGAGCATTGCCATAGCCTCTAATAACAGCAGTTTCTAGTGGCATGACTGAGGCAAACTTTATGCAAACACCACAAGGGTGATGCTAACATTCAGTTATTGAAGTTCAACCTCCCCAATATACCTATATTCACAGAGGGTAGCAGAGAGACCAGTCCGGTTTGGTTATCTTGTAGCCCTGCTATGTTCTCTGGTTTCTGCTGCTGTTTTCATACAGAACCAGTACGTGTGGTGGTCAGTAATGTTACCAAAAGCTTGCAGTTAATTGCACAAGGCATTTACCTGCATGCACCGCACAAACTGACATACATAGCAGCTTTAGCAAGGCTGGACTGTGACTGAGCCTATAGTATCCCTGGTGGGGTATTCAAACCCCCTTCCATCCTGTCCTGGGCTTTAATATCCCAGAAGTGTCTCCTCTAGGATGCAGTGCCCCAGCATGCAATTGTTTTCATAGAAATAACTTGGGCTCCAGGTACAGACCATGACATGTTTGCTATAGTGTAAACTGACTTTGCCTTATAGTAAGTGGAACAGATAAAATACACAGTTGTATGCTAGTGTGAGCTAGTCCACTTCAGGGTAAAGTTGTCTCTCTTATGGAAACTGCTGTGTCCTACACCAATGCTTATACTAGCTGTGTATCCACTCCCTCAGTCACTTTCATCCTGGGGTAAATATTTGTATACAATACAAACTAGCTCCCGTTCTACCTATGTGGCAGGTGTTGTAATAACACCTATGTCATGGAGCTGGATAAGGAGAACTGGTCACGTATCTGCCTCTTACTTCAGCATATGTTTACTAATAAAACACAAGGTAAATCATTCCATATTAATCATGCCACATGGCTGTACCCTCTCTTTCCAGGCAATAATAGACCAGTCTTTTCCAGCTTCAGTAATTATATTGCTCACAGATGAGGTATTCCTTGTTTCAAGATATAACTAACACTCACCTTTTATACTAAGTAGGATTATGGTAGGGGAACCCAAGCCCACCCCTTATGCTTAGGTTTTGGGTCCAGGCCCTTCCTACCTGTGAGGCTAGCCTCAAGGTCATATTTATAGCTTAACATATAACAAAACCTGAACCCTCTTCCTACCTTACTTCTGGGGCTCTACAGCCAGCATCTTTTTTCTGGTGATGCTTGTGCTCACTAGCTCTCCCTAAGACTCTGTGGTGTCAGCTCTCCAGTGGTTCTGGTTCTTGCCACAGCCACTGCACCATCTTCACATCCCTAGGTCCACCACCCTAGGCATCAATGCCACCACAGCTTCCAGTGGCTGTTCCTGGCCCCCACACTCCCTGCCACCCTGCACTGGGAGCTCTCCAATATCCTCCAAACATGCAAGCTCTAGACTCTTCAGCACTTTCTCAAGTGCTCTACCTTCACCTGCAATGTGAATAAAGCTGGAAATGCATCTTAAAGGGGCCCTGCCCTAGGTCTGTTCTGAGCCATTAGGACCTGGCATTGCTATCCCTTTTACAATACATTTACTCCCATTAATATTTAAGCCTAGATTCTGAGCATGACAACATACTGCTGAAAGGAGTTGCCGCTCAATATGCCACCCGTTATAAAACAAGAGGACTCATGGTAAATAATCAGCATCACTTCAGTGATTTTATTCAGTAAATAATTTGTAAAACATACATTTGTAAAAAACACAATCATCCAAATGATTTCATAGAGGTATATACAAATATGTGACATAATGTGTCATGAAGATGGTTGAAAAGTCCAGCGTAGGATGTGCTGCATGTACTGTAGCTATTATACACAAAAGCAAATGCAAGATTGGAATATGCAGACACTCTTACTGTTCAGGCAGGGCTTCAGTCAGCCAAAAGCTGCTCTCTGATTGTAAGGTTAGTGGGACTATTTCACTGTGCAGCCTTTACTCTACATAACATATCTGCCTAGGTAAAACCTTAGGTTTAGCTCTACAAAGAGCCTTTAATTTTTGCACTATTCAGTGTCACACATCTTATTTTTAGATATTTGGCTCCCAGGGTGGAATCCTGTGTTAGACTTGCAGACTCCATACACAGTGTTTGGGGAACCAGGCGATCTCACAGAGAGATGATGCCTGCAAGCCCACAGAGGCACCTAAACTTTGGCTGAGAATCCCAAATGGAGAAGTGTGGCATCTCTGGATGAGACTTCCCAGAGTTGTGCTCTGACCAGCAAGCATGAACATACAGAGCACTGGTGCTGCCAAGTTTTAGAAGAAAAAAATGACTCCTACACAATACTCTGACAGAATACACATCCTGGAATGGCTGAGGGCTCTGGCTCTTAAGTGGATGGAAATGGCTACTTGATGAGTGGGATTTAGTACTCTTTCCTTTCCTCTGCATTTCTTCATTGGCCACCTCTAACAGATACATACTGGGCGCATCTACACAGGAGGTTGACTCTGCAGTAGGATAATTAGCTGCATAGTAAACATCTCATCTACACATGCCTCCCTAATTGGTTGAAGTAAATTAATTTACTCTGCAGCAGCATGGTACTTGTATTTACTACTTGTATATTTGTATATTACTATTCACAAGTACTATGCTGGTGCAGAGTAAAAACCTCTATAGCAGTGCATGTGCAGATGCTGTTCTGGCTGGGTGGGGCCTGAAGGTGCTTAACTGCACCATGTTCGCTTTATTTTGTGTCCTAACTGTCCCCATGGGTTGCACGCGGGGGAACTGAGCACCTGACATGGGTCTGGAGCCCATCCTGAGGTGTCAGCTGCCTAGGGTGGTCTTCCATTTCCCTTGTTTGGCTAAGTGGCAGTTTTTGAGTTGTGTGAGTGGTATTTTTAAAACTGCACAAGGTGATGACAACATCTATGTGTACCTGGAAACAAGGCCTGGAAACAAAATAGAGGAGAAGGAGGAAGATGCTTTTATATTTTACCCAAACAGCTAAGTGATTAGAGCATCTGTCTCAGAAGCCAGCAATGTGGACACAAGGTCCTTTTTTGCCCAGCAAGGGGCTGAACTTGAGTCTTTGTCTTTGCTTTTAATGGTCATTGGAAAAAGACCCATGACAGTTCAGTATGAAAGTTTCCACCTCACTAGGAACAAGTGTCCATTTCATTAGACCCTAAGATCTTCCCTCTCCACTGGGAAAGCAGCCATCTCACTGGTCTCTAACTTACTGTCTTCCTCCTCATTCTCAATATCTTCGACATCTCTCCCTCCAGAAGCTTAAGTATTGACAGGGGGATGGGGATCTGCAAAAATGGCTCTTACTGCAGTGGTGGCTCATCATGCTGCCACAATGGGCATGGCAGGAACCAGTACTACCCCAGGTGCTCTGTGACTGCCCTGGTCATGGAGCTGCATTGCAATGCCTCTGCCTCCCTCTCTTGGCTGCCAGTGACAAAATGAGTACCAGAGAAGGGCCTAGCTAATGCCTATGCTGTGGTTCAATTCTTAAGAAGTCAGAGAGGTGCAGATCCAAACTCTGTCTGGATGGGAGCCGGGGGGAGGGAAGGGGTCTAGAATGCAGGTCTTCAGCTTCCTGACTATGTCCCCTGGACAAAAACATGGGAGAGGCTTCTTCCTCCTCCTCAGTCCAACACCTGTTAGTTGTGGCTCTCAGGATGCTCTGACTTTTTTGGGCCATGGATATCAGTACATGTCCACAAGGGGTGTGTGCAAATAGCCATGTACAGACCCAGCAGCACCTTCAAATATAGTGTCAGCCTTTAAAGACCACAGAGACATAGGGAAGAAGTGGGTTGGAATCTAGATGGATTGTGGGAAAGCAGAGAGAGATGCTTCTGACAACATATTCTCCAAACTGAATGCTTTTCCCACACTATACTAATGGCGTTTAAAGCCTGAGTTCCACTTGGCTGATAACTTCTACCTTACTTTGAGAAGACTGTCTGGACTGACAGCAAATACCTGCTGCTAGCATCACTCCTCAGAAGGGTGAAGTCTCTGCCAGGAGTGCAAAGGCTGATGGAAGTAAAACAGCTACAGTACGAATGAGGAGGCTGGAGACAAAAAGCCTACTTTCATGGTACTGTAGGGGTTGTCCTTGTGAAACCTAAGTCTAGGACCTCATATATGCAGGGGGCATTTCCAGAGACCACATAAAATAAGGAGGCACAGGGTATCCTATTACTTTGTAACCATGTCCTTGATCCAGTTGCAACTGAAATCAGTAAGACTATTGCCATTGACTTCAAAGGGAGCTGGACCAAGAATGAACCAATCCATCATACCAGGAGTATCAGTCCTTAGGTGGCACTGACATGAGACCTAGTTTTTTACCATTTAAATTCATTAAAAGACTTTATTCACCATATGACTTGATTACCTGCAATTATAATAATTTTTTTAACAAAATAGATGAGTGCAAAAAAAAAAAAAGGCCTTTAAAACCAGCATTCTTTTTGAGCTATAATTTAACTTGGCTTGAATTCTTGGTGTACTATTTTTCCACACTTCTTCAATGCTGTAACAATAATAATAGCACCAAGCTCTGACACTTCGCACCATTAGCCTTCAAAGTGCATTAGAAAGGAGGCCAGCATCTTACCATTACTTTGGTCCAGAACACATTTTTGGAACTGAGTTTGAAACCCTTCCAAAAAGATATTTGTAGCAGATATCATGACAGCCCTCTGACTGGAGCTACACAATAATTTATGAAACTCTATTAAGAACAACAGATAAAGTAAATACACACTATTAATGAGCAAGGGAGTAAAGTGCAATTGTAATTCTTAGTGGAGAAGACAAGCTAATACACTCTTCTTTGCCTGTGCAGTATCATATTTTTTTACTTCTGGGACCAGATTCTCCACTCCCCCGCATCTTGTGCAAGTAGTTATATGTGTGCAAAGTGGCTATGTAGTCAAAAGAGCAGCAGATTATACTCACTTTTTCACACATGTCAATACCAAACCAATATGTAAGGTAGTGGACAACCAGGCCAGAGAGTATGATGCTTCCTGTTACATGAAAAATGTATGCATTTACTGTCATAAGAACTGATTCAGTTCCATTAGGTCTAATATGAATTTCTCTGCTATTTTATAACATCCTATGCGGTTGAGTCCTGCCCTTCTCTACACCTGTGGAAGGCATCCCCAGAGCCAAAATTTACCCCCTTTAAATGTGTAAAGCTGAATTTACAGTTTAATCAGACCAATCCAATGGGAGTTACAAGAACTCAGTTACCCTCAGCATCAGGCCCTCAATTAGCTGTGTAGCTCAAAGTAAATATTTCATTCTGACAGAGATGCAGATATTGATACTGATTGTGCATGCATGCAGGATTGTAGAAACGTCTGCTGATATTATTTAGAGCTCTCATGTGATTTTACTTAAAACAAAGTACTGTTAATCTTACTCCTTTCCGACTCCAAGAACCTGATGCACTCAGAAGCAGTGTCCTCAATGGATTTTGATGAGCCAGTGAGATTTGCAGCAAAGTAAGGCAGAACACCAGATGTCACTTGGTTAAAGTAAGACACCTGTTTAAACAAATACACATGAAAAACTAAAAACTTGCAGGATGTGACAGTCATCTTCCCAAAGCCCCTCATCAACATCAGTGCCCCTCCCCTCCCCCTCCGGATATTTCAAGGATGAAAATAAATGCACTCTGAAGCTGAAGGTAATATTAACTGGAAAAACATCCTTCTTAAAAAAACACGCAAGTTATCTTAATGTCCTCACTTCAGTCAATGCCTAAATAATACAGCTTTACAGCACGGTACAGAATTTGAGTCATCATCTCTAAATAGTTAAATACATTTTTTTAGCAACACAAATGTTCTCTGAAGAAGAATCCATGGTCCAGAAAAGGTACCTGAACATTTTTGTGTTTGTTCCTATGTTATAACCTTTTCTTTGAAGAGAACACAAATGTATGAAACTAATTTGGAGAATAAAACATATCTCACTATCCACAGTAAGTCAGACCTTTAAAGCATCTGGAAATCAAACCACCCCTTTTGCTGTGTTACTGGCCTGTTTCAGACTGTTAATTTGAATGTGATAATGCATGTTAAGCGAGAGAAAATACTGCCGTGGTTTGTAAAGCTACTCACGTACCATACAGGAGTTGTCACCATCACTATAGATCTGGAATCCTGCACATCGGATTTCACTTCTGCAATGGCTGGGAGAAGGTGGCATCGTTTTTAAGGTCACTGACCTCACAGCTATTACGTAAGGGTCACTGGAAGGGAAAATAAGCATCTCTTCAGCAGGGAGTGCGTGTGTGTGAGTGTGAGACTAGAACTGGAAAACTCAAAGTGCTTTTGCTAAGGCATATGAATAACCATAACAAGCATACCATTTTATGTAAAAGATACATTAAACAAGTTAAAATTTCAGCTCTCAAATCAGCTCACATAAGATATCTGCTGGAAGTGCCTGATAAAGTTGACGTCAACTGATTTTGAATCAGATCTCAAAGGACTCAAATGTTTTTCCATCTTCTTGTGAGAAAAACCATAACATTCTTCTTGACATAATAGCCGTTCTAGAAGAGCAGTGATGGCTGCAATTGCTCAGATGAGGTGCTTCATTTCTACTTAATACAGCTCAGTCTTCATGCCTTTCAATGTGAATGAAACACCACAAAAGAACGAGTTGTGCTGATTCAGCCAGTCCCCCACGGCCATTT
>NW_017729024.1:22035959-22056414 GCF_001723915.1 Gavialis gangeticus | reverse complement strand
TAGCCGTTCTAGAAGAGCAGTGATGGCTGCAATTGCTCAGATGAGGTGCTTCATTTCTACTTAATACAGCTCAGTCTTCATGCCTTTCAATGTGAATGAAACACCACAAAAGAACGAGTTGTGCTGATTCAGCCAGTCCCCCACGGCCATTTCCGAATGCCGTGCCTCATGTTTTCCAGCAGGTCGGTGTCCTAGCCCAGGAGCCTCAGCTTTACTAGGAAGTCCCTGAGTGACTCTAGGGCTCAGAACCTGGAGAAAGCTCCTGCACGGCACAAAGCATCCAGTTCTAACATCAAAAAACCCTTCTGCTATCTATGCACATCTTGAATGTAAAATAGCTGAATCTGTGTATTCCTTCAGTTGAGCCGTAAGCTAGCCTATGTAAGAGATGTGAGCCTACATGGCATTTGGATGGGCAGTCTTATAAGAGGTGGAGCTTACTTCTATTTCTATAACCAGAAGGCATACTCAAAGGTATTGCAGTGGGTCACTATACTGTTCATTAAACGCTATGGCAAACAACACTGGCAGAAGCTCAAAAGTCTGCAAGCCCAGTACAAAAGACTCCAGGCCACAGTATAAGCCAAGTGCCACCCTCTGTGGTAAAGATATGGCCTGCATTCTGAGACACAGCCGTTCAGTGATCCACCTGGGTTATCCTCACTTTATAAACATTACTGGGGATAACATGAGCCAGGGGAAGGTGGTAATGAATGCAGTGGGTGCATCTACATGTATGATTACTGGGGAATACACTAATTAGCTCTGCAATAAAGCATCACAGTCTACATGTGAGCTGGTATTAGAGTGCAGTAAACTAATTAGCTCCACCATGAGATAGTACTCTCTCTGACGGGATTCTTATCCTATGGCAGGATACTTCACTATGCTGAAACACGTGTGGACACTGACCAGGTGTGTACATTGTGACTGGTCAGCTCAGTCAACTGGGGGCCTGCTCTGCCCTGGCTCGAATTGCTGCTGTCCTGGGTGCATATGTAGACACTGCACCTGGGAGTAGTTAACTTTGGTGTAAACTGCTCCAGAGGTTATTGTGTCACATTAATTCCATGTGTAGATGCACCCAGTGAGACTGAACCGTGAGGAGAGAAGTCACTTACATTTTATTGAAATATTTCTTTTCCTTTCTGTTTGGTCTTTGGCTACAGGGTGGATATACTCAGGGCCTGGGAACAGACTTTATCAGGGTCTCTATCCACTGTGAGGATAGAGATGACCTTCAGCCCAAATGGAAGTACCTCAAAATGAGGAATGGTAGTGAATAAAGCAGACTAGAACTTCTCCTGTGACCTAAAAAGCATAACCACATGAGTGGTCTCCATTGTGCAAATGCTAGCACTTACTGATCAGTAATAGAGGGAAAAAAGAGATGTCTATAAAAAAGTGATGACCAGAAAGTAAATTAAAGGTAAACACATCACACCAGAATATCCAATGAAATTAAAACAGTAAATATAAAACATGCCAAAGGGTTTTTTGACACAAGTTGTGGTAAAGCTTACCGCTAACACACACTACTGAATCCAAGAAAATAACAGGTTTCAAGAAAGGAACAGATATTTATACTTGAAAAGGTACATCCAGAGTTAAGTGAAATGTAAGAAGTGACCCCCTCATGCTCAGGGGCACAAGCTGATCTCTCCCTTCCTGGTATTAGAAAGAAACTTCTTCAACAAGCACGTTCTTTCACATTATGCACCTTCTTTTAGCCCAGTGCTAGCAGCCACTGTCAAAGACAGCATACCAAACTATGATATACAGTTGCCCGGCTTTATCTCTCATGGCAGTTTTTAAGTAATTAACCTGTTCCTATATTATGATGCAGAGGACCTCTGGAACCTACATTCAGCCTAAAGTCATTAAAGAAACCAGTAGCCCATCCAGATTCTCAAAGGATACAATAACATGTTTATTACTATCATTTATCTTGGACCTGTCTTCTCGATACACATGATAATCAAAACTGATAGCTCTGAAGCATTAGAAGCAGTTAAGCTTCAAATCGTGTACTCACCCAGGCTTACAGGGCTGTCTTCGCGACACAAGGACTAGAAAATCTTTGGGTTTATTGCCATTCACTGGTGGAGACGTTATGTAATATATTTTTTCATTTTCATTCACAACTTCTATGACCTCACAAGTTCTGCAAGTATATTTGACATGGGGTAGTTAGGACAGTTCAGTGCCTGAAGGATGCACTAGGTTGTGTTATAAAACACTGCCTCAAAAGGCACATTACCATTGTAAAGCTGAGTGTACAGCTTTTGTTCAGATTACTAGAACAGTGTTAAAACAAGACTGGAAACATGTCTGTAGTTCTTTCAGGTTGGGTTTGAATTATGAAGTGCAAGAGCTCAAAGAAGAGGTCAAGTGGAAGAGCCTGCTTCTCTGTAATTCCTCATCTGAAACGACCTCTGTCCCCTGTCCCCTCCCTTCCCCCTCAATCTACCTAAAAAAATTGGTGAAGCTCCGAGGCAGGATGGTTGTGTGGGAAATTACTAAAAACAGCTCCCTTCCATATTGCTAGCTCCTCTTTGGAACAGCATCAGACTGAATTTCACTGATACTACCTGGGTGTTTCCATGTTGTCCCAGTACATGGCATACACAGAAAAAGCAAAGCCCCTCAGTGTTCCCCTCAGATATCTGTTTTCCTGATTAATGGAGATCTTAAAACAGTAGCTGAAAAGCTGCTCTTGCGACTAGAAATCTTTTTCCTGAAACTTATGGGCCAAGATCAAACTGGATTTCTAAAGAACAGCTCCTCAGCATGTAATAAACAGAAGAGCCCCTAAGGTCTTAGGGGCCTCTAGACACCCAGAACTTGAATCTATTTCGGTCTTTTTCAATGCAGAAAGAGCATGTGACAGTGTGTCTTGGAACATTCTCTTTGATGTTTTGCATAAATTTGGATTAGATGATCTCCTTCAATGCAATCAAAATGTTATATTCTGATTCAAAAGGAGCCGTGCTAGTTTTAGCTTGGTTTTAATCAAAGTTGCCTAATACTTGTCTCAGAAGAGCCACCTGGTAAGAGATACCTTTTTTTGCTCTTTTTTCTTAGATCTTCTAGCCAGTTACCTTTGAATTTTGCCTTCAAGCATTCATTATAAAACAAAACTATCAAACCTGCTTTTACACAGACAATAGTTTTTTTCATCCCAACTCCTAATGCTTGAGCACTAAGCATTATAGAATCAATAAACTATTATTGCCAATCAACAAGGCTACATACTAGTTATAAGAAACCTGAAACTTCGGGTATGTTCTGCATTTCTTCAGATACTTCTTTTTCCTGGGAGAAAAACTGAGCCAAGTATTTAGGCATGCAAATCTTCAACAGTTCTGTTCATTGTATAATCAGAATATTTATTTTCTGAAAACTACCTTTCCAGCCACAATGAATCACTGGAAAACACTCTCCTTTTGCTAAGGTGTATTCACCTATTGAAAATGATACTGCATCAGCCTATTTTATATCATCTCCCACTACTTCCTATACTACATTATGGAAGGGACCTTTAAGAAAATAACCAGTGTGCAGTGCTCATTTGGATTAGAGGTGACTCAAAGATTGTTCTTAAACACACAAAACTTCTTTTACAAGAAGTTAGGAAGATATGAGTTCCCTGAGCTCCAGCTTGACAGTGGGTGTATCTATACAAGATGCTTCACTACACAGTAGGGCAAATTATTGCATAGTAAGCATCTGCATCTACATGTGCAGACCCTTACTGTGCAATAATTTGCTCTACTCAGCAGTCGATTGTGCTCCATGCAGATGCAAGTTGCAAATTAACTGCAGAGTAATTACTGCACAGTATGGCATGTGTAGACAGCTGATCAGGAGCAAGTTTGCAACAGGGTGGGAGATTGCTTTCTGCCCCTGGGAGCTGCTTGCTGCTGGGGTGGGCTTTGCCACTTGAGCCCAGGTGGGGACAACATCCCCCTGCCTCAGCAGCAGGGAACTCCCAGCCCTCACACTGTGATCACAGAGCTGAGGCAGGGAACTCTCTGCATGGGGAGAGTTCCCCACCACAGCCCTGCATGTGCAGCCTAGAGGTGGCTGGGGACTGTCCTGTTTTGGGATTCCCCAGTGGCAGATCGGGGCAGGGGGCTGGGACCTGCCCCTCCCCTTCAGCTCTTTCCAAGCCCCTTGCCCCTATCAGGGAGGCAAGGCTGGGAGCTCCCTGCTGCCAGGGCAGAGGGACATTGTCCCTGAGCCCACCCAGGCAGCAGGCAGCTCCTGGGGGCAGGAAGCAATCTTCCAGCCCTCTCTCCTGGCCCCATGATCTCTGCCAGCCCCTGGGCTAGGACCTGGTTGGAGCCTAGAACTCCCCCTGGCTGCTGCAGACAGCTAGTGCAGAGCCAGAGGGGGTGGGAACAGACTGTTGCCAGAAGCAGCAAATCTGCTCCCAAATGGACGCACGTGTAGATGCCTGCCCAAGGTAAACCCATCCAGTAGCATTTGCACATGTAGATGCGCCCAATATTGACATTCAGCTGTGTCACACTGTGAATTGGCAAGACAGCACAAACATGCTTAGAGCAGACTATGAGGGAGCAAACTGTTCTACCTCATTTCTTACATGGCAAATGTACAATATTACCTATTCAACACCCTTTGATATTCACAAGGTTTAGCATATAGAGTCTTCCTTGCATTGTTACAGAACAGCCTGTGGTTCAGGTCACTTTACTGTCAATCCCAATTATAAACCAGGGTTAGAAGAAATTAGTTTTACTATGGGGGGGCAGAGAACACTCAGGCTCTGATTAATGGATCTTTAAAGTCATATTATTGCAGCTACTTCTCTTTAAGTAGCTATCTGTAAACTTAGGTCTCTGCATCACAAATGATGGCATCAGAAAAGGTCAATGATGAGCAGAGTCAAATAATGCTAGAAAAAATGTAATTGCTCTTACAAGTAATGTTTGTCCCACCGCGGGCGGAGTCTGAAGTCAGACAGAAGGAAGAATGCTAGATCTGATGGTATCTCCACTTGCATTTCTATTTTGATTGACAAGATGTCACTCTCCTCATGAGTGAATATTTTTATCTGAAACAAATGAACAACATATTAAAAATACAGAATGGTGAATATAAATGGGCAAATTCAGCAGCTTTCACTTGTCAAGAGAACATGCAAGGCTGTATGTCTGATGGGTAGAAAGCTGCAGATAGGTTTTAGTTTATAAATAAATTTTATATTAAAAATACTGTATATTCATAAGAAAAAGAAAGAGAGATTACCTGGTAGTCTAACATGGTAATAAGGTTTTAATTGCAGGATTAGGAACAGTTGTGACAACCTGAATCATAACTGCCAATAAAACCTCTCTCCTACACCATACTATCCTGTATGCTATTACTGCTGGCTACAGTACAGAAAAGCTGTTTCACAAAAGTTTTACATTTTTTAAATTGGTTTTAATTCTTCCAAACCATGATGCCAGGTCACCTGTACAGGGCCCAGAGCATATACAAGAGAGGGCCCAGTTCCAGTGTCATTCCCAGACAACAGTAGGCCTTTTATGGCACAGAAGAAAAGTATTTTTGAAAAGCATTGTCATCCTGCATAGCAAGGGATTCACAACACACATCTGTATATTTACACACCCCCCTCCCCCACACACCCTACATACATACAGGACTGGTGGCAGAGCTGATCTACTACTCAGTAGGCATGTCTACACATGCATTTATGCTGGCTTAAATGTATTGCACAGTACGTGGGAATAGGCTGACGTCTACATGTGCAGGGGTTAAAGCGCATTAACGCTGTGTGTGGACTGACTGGGGACTAAAGTTTATCCCAAATCAGTCCACACACACAGTGTTACCATGCTGTAAGACATCTACATGTGTGTTACTGCACAGTAACTAATTGGGTGTAAATCTGATACCTGTACAATGCAGGTATCAAACTTACACTCAAGTTGGCATAAGGCACCATATTTACTGCACAGTATGGGAGTGCACATGTAGATGCGTGCGCATACTGTGCAGTAATTTTAGGTACTGCACAGTAAATACACATGTGCAGACATGTCCAGTGTATCTACAGGTGGTGGTTAGCGGAATGACCTTCAGAGAAAGTCAGCTGTGAAATAAGCAGGGCTAACTCTGATGAAAAAGCAGTTATGGACTAACAAGCAGCAGCACCACCAGGATGTGTTGAGGACAGCAGGTGGCAGCACTTTTCCTCTTGCAAAGCCACATATATCTTTTGACAGTGCTGAGACATGGTGAGTACAGGTTGCCATTAGAATAAGCCTGCCCATGCCCAGTCATGGGTTTACAAGTCCTTAATGGTGGGATAGACAGAAGATGCTAGAATCTCAACAGCTGTGAAAGCTACAGTGGAATGAGATCTCCAATCATGAACACTGTGTGCCCCCAGAGGCTGGGGGGCATGGCGAGCTCCCACAGGTGGTGGTGGCGCTGTCAGTGGTGGGAGTGTGGCGGCAGTGAGCGGTGAGCTCCCGCAGGTGGCCACAGCACTGTCGGCAACAGTGTGGGGCAAGTGCTGACCAGCGGTTGGCAACCACTCACAGATACCACTGGCGATTGGGGACCACCCGCAGATGCTGGCGGAGGTGTCAGTGACGAGGGGAGGAAGGGTGGCGAGCAGCGACTGCCCACAGGTGCCACTGGCAGTGTTGGCAGTGCTTTCTGCAGGGGGTACGCATGCACCCATGTGCACACCCTATGTGTCGCCAATGTCTTAAATTGTCCTGGCCTCCTTGCCATTGGATCAAAATCCCATTCTGTCAGAACCTTGTGGAAGCTGATGTGCAGCAGCTTCTCCATGATAAAAGAAATTATGTGCAGGCGTCTTCCATGGAAACACCTTTGCCAGCACACCTTCAAGTTCTTTGGTGACCAGATAGAGATGAATGGGAGCAAGACTGTGAGGTATGGAACCTCCTAATCATGAACTGGCATAAACACAGCAGTGACAAGAAGGTCATCTGACACTTGAATAAGGTAATCAGGAGTGCGATTTGGCAACTGTAACTGCAACTGCAACTGAGCAGCCCTCTTCAGGATCTGCTCTGCTCATGCCACATGGGAAGGAGGCTAGAAAAGGTGCCCTAAACATAGTCTGACTACCTTTTTCTTGACTGGATAACTGCATCCAGTGGGACCACCTTTATTGTGATCAAAATCATTCACTTTTGGTTTCTGGAACATTAGGACCCTCTCGGACAATCCTAACAGTGAATGCCCACAGCACTGCACCACAGTTGTGGCTTAAGAACTCAGGTGACACAACACTGATGTCACTGCACTGAGCAGGAGATGGGCAGCTCAAAGAACAAGGAGGCAGCTATACTCTTTTCTGGAAGGGTAAGCAGGGAAGAGAATGCCAGCTTTACAAAGTTGGTTTTTGCCATCAAAAATGAATTTATAAACCAATTCAATTAGTTCCTTATTAGAATTAATGAGTGCCTCATGACTCTCTGTCTTAAATTGTCAGGGAGCCAATATGCCACTGTCATCAGCGCATATGCTCTGACTCTTGATGCTGCTGATGAAACCAAGGAGGAATTCCATGCCAACCTTGACCAAGTCCTTTCTGGCATTCCCGAAGGAGACAGACTAATTCTTCTCAATGATTTCAACACCAGAGTCAAAAGGGACTTGGACCTCTGGAATGGAACCAGTCACAAGGAAGGAGTGGGAAAGGTCAGCTCCAAAGGTATTCTCCTCTTGACCAAATGCACAGAACATGGACTCACCAACACCCTGTTCCCCCAGAAAACAGGCACAAGACATCATGGCAACACCCATGATCCAAGCATTCTTACTTGATGGACTACATCATTGTTCATACCTGAGATTAAAATATGTCTGCATCCCCTAAGCTATACTAGGAGCTGACAACTGCCGGACCAATCATTGACTCATCTGCTTGGTTATGTCATTCAAACTGGCTCCTAAATGATGGCTACGGCAGAAGGAATGCTGACAGAAAATCAGCGTTGAAGAACTCAAAGACCCAATCAAGCAAGACCTCTTCCACCAGTGCCTCAACGGAAAACTGGCAAATTCAAATCTACAACAGTGGGGGAATGTCGGTAGCACTTTGGGCGCCTTTAAGTCCACTGTCATCAACACCTGCAAAGAGACACTTGGATTCTCTACTAGGAAACATCAAGACTGGTTTGATGAGAATGACTAAGAGATCCAAGAGTTGATTGACTGCAAGGCTTTTGTGCTTGGAAGAATCTCAGTGTGGGTTTAGGGCATCAAGAGGCACAACTACCATGATCTTTATTGCTTGCTAGCTGCAGGAAAAATGTCCAGAATCTCTGTATATGGCCTTCTTTGACTTCACGGAAGCCTTTGAGTCTGTCAAATGAGAAGTGCTGTAGAGCAGGGATGTAAAGCAGGTTGTAGAGCATACTTCTGGGGGTACTTGGGAAGGCCTCAGGGGGTCCTCGGCAGTGGGCACTGCTGCCATTTCTGCCACTGGCACTTCTGCTGCTGAGACTTCCACCGGTGGCGTGTTGCTGGCACACTCGCTGATCAGCCGCTGGGGCTCCTCTCACCCCCCAGCTTGTCAACCAACTGCTGGGGACCCCCCCCCCACTCGCTTATCAGCCACTGGGGGACCTCCTCCTCTCCCCGCTTGTCGACTGGTCACCGGGGCACTCCTTCCTTCTCGACTGGCTGCCGGGGGTACACCGACTGAAAAAGGTTGAACCCTGCCGTAGAGGATCCTTTTGAAGTATGCATGCTCACTGAAATTTGTCACCATTCTTTGCCTGCTCCATAATAGTATGCAAGTGGTGTTTCTAAATAATGGATCTATCATAGATCCCTTTGAAGTTCAGACAGGAGTTAAGCAAGGCTGCATCATTGCTCCATCACTCTTTTCAATATTCCTTATCACTATTCCAGTCAGAGTGGAGCTAAACTACCAAATGGATGGTAGACTGTTAATTTCAGCTGACTCCAAGTCAAAACCAAGCCACCACAATCTCAATCATCAAGCTCCAGTACGCTGATGATACTGTAGTCTGTGTTCACTTGGAAGCAGACCTTCAGGCAATCACTGTCATCTTTACCGACGCAAAGAAGAAAATGGGACTTAAGCTTAACATTCAGAAGACTAAGGTCCTCCATCAACAAGATCTTAATGAGCAGTCCCCAGCTCCAATAATTCAGATTCATGGTGAGACTCTGGAAAGCTCTGAGTATATCCTATACTTCAGAAGCCATCTCTTGTAGAAGGCTGACATCAATGAAGAAATTGAATATCACCTCAAATGTGCAAGTGCAACCTTCAAACACCTGAGGAAATGGGTGCACAAAGATCGCAACATCAGATCCAAAACCAAGCTCATGGTTTATCAAGCAATCATGATCCCCATCTTACTGTACAGAGCTAAGATGTGGACAACATATAGGAGACATCTCAAGCTGCTGAAGAAGTACCATCAATGCTGCCTGTGGAAGATCCTTCAAACCTAGTGAGAAGACAAATGCACCAAAGTTAGTATCTTCTTGCAAGCAAACACCGCGAACACATAGGCAATGATCATTCAACATCAACTTTGCTGGGCTGACCACATCATCTGAAGGTCTGACTCCAAGTTCTTGAAGCAAGTTTTATTTTCCTAGCTCAGTCAAGGCGTATGCTCAGGAAAAGGGCAGAGAAAGCACTTCAAGGATGTCTTGAAGGCCAGTTTGAAAAAATGCAGTATCAACATCACCTCATGGGAGACTATTGCCCATGACTTCCCTGAATGGAGGAAGAGTCCGCTGTAAGAGTCTGCTCAATACTTTGAAACCTTAGGATGACAACAGGAGACGGAACAGGAACAGCAGAAACAATGTGTCATGGACTGTATCAGAGCCATCCACTCTTTGTGGAAACATATTCCCAAACTGCAACAGAGTCTGTTGGTCCTAGATAGGCCTTGCCAGACATCTTCAGACACACAGATAAAACAATCATGAAAGACAATCATCCTTGACTGCGAGGGATTGCCAATGATGACATACTGGAAATATATGAAATATATGATTAGATAAAAGTATCTTAATTAATGATTTAAACAGTGGGATTGAGTTCATGCTGAGCAAATCTGTGGATAACACCAAGTTAGGTGATATTGCAGTTACTGCAGAAGATAGGGCTAGGATACAGAATGACCTGGATAGGCTGGAGGAATTTAAACCGCAGTCATTCAGATGCGATTCAGAAAGGACAAGTGCAAGTCCTGAACTTGGGATGGAATAATTGCATATACAAATATAAAGTGAGGAATGACTTGCTAGGCTGCAGTACTGCATAGAAAGACCTGGGGGTTACAGTAGACCACAAGCTGCATGTGAGCCAACAGCATACTCTTGCTGCAGAAAAAGCCAGCAGCATATTAACAAGAGTGACATTTACAAACCAAGAGAAGTGAATCTTCTGCTCTGTTCAGCCCTGTTGAGGCCTCACTTGGAGTACTTTGTCCAGTTTTGGGCCACACTTCAAGAAGGAAGTGAACAGTCTGGAAAAATCCAGTACAGAGCAACAAAAATGATTAGGGGCCTGGGAGGCTAGATTTATGAGGAAAAGCTGAAAGAACTAGGGCTATTTAGTCCGGAGAAAAGAAGACGGAGGGGGATTTGATAACTGTCTTCAAATGCCTGAAGGGCGATTACAGAGCGGATAAAGGTGGATTTTTCTCTCTGGCCATAGGGCACAGGAGTAGGAGCAATGGCTTCAGGTTTTAGTAGGGAAAATTTAAGATGGAGATTAGGAACTTTCTGAACATGAGGTTGTTTAAGCATTGGCACAGGCTAACTTGATAAATTGTGAAATTTCCAGCTTGGGAAGTTTTCAAGAGCAGGTTAGACTGATGCTCGGCTAGAATGGTTTAGTCAGGGATGATCCTAACTTGAGCAGGGGGCTGAACAATATGACCTCATGAGGTCTCTTCCAGCCCTATTTACTATGATCCTTTATGTGTGTGTATATGCGGAAATGGCAAAAATAAAGTCTTGACCTCTACAGAGATTTTTATCAATTTGATAAAAGTATTCGAGACAATGAGCTGAATTATAATTTGACAGCTTATAAAAAGACTCACTTTCTTGAACCTCTTTACACTGGTTTGAGACAACTCCATGAAAGTAGGGTAAAAGTTAGTAGTTTTTTATCTGACCCCTTCTCTGTGACAATCCTGAACAAGGCAACCCATGACCTGAATGGGACATAGGGATGTGCTTCGGAACTGCTGGAAGGCTGTTTCATCTCTCCAAACTATTCACTGGGGCAAAAATTGCCCAAATGACTAAACTTATATGCTTATGGCTGTAACAATAGCTAGCTCTAGGTCATTTTGCTGCATCTGCAACCATCCTCTGGAAGAGTGTATGGTGCCCCTCTGACAAAATGGAATTCTGGTTGTTTGTGAGTTCACTTAGCAGCATCAGCAGCACGACTGCTCACAGCCACCAGCAGTGAGTATGGTGTCAGCACGGCACCAAGCTTTCCACCAAATTAACAGTGTACAGAGCTGTCATGCTTGTCATGCTACATGAGAGTATGATTGGGATGCGAGGCTCAGACATTGTTCAGAAGTCATACTTTATCAACTGGAAAAGCTCTACCAGAAATATCTTCAGATCCCACTCTAAGTGAGGGGATATGACAGTATCATCAATGACAGAAGTCCTGCAGAATGTTGACTGCACCACCAATGAGATATTAATAAGGCTTAGCTACAATGGGCTGGATATTTGGCTTGGATAAACAACATGTATCCCCATGCGTACGTGTGTGCGCACATACCAATTTTATGTGTCTATATATTCACTTTCTTGAAGAGAAGAATTACATTGAGCCCCAATATAAAGTTTGAGCAAGCTGGCAAGATAAGCCTTACATCTACAGTCTGGCATGTGAATGGATCAATATTCTCTAAGGCATGAGCTAGTGTTCTGCTGAAGGTCTGTTATAGACAAGCAAACCACATGATTTAGAAGAATAAGCAGCTACTTAAACAAATATAGTTTGTAAAAAGAACAACTATATTATTATACAGGATTGCAGTCTTGGGGCATTTGTACTAGTGGTCTCAAGCTAGTAAAACACCCTTGGAGAATCTAAAAATTGTAGCCATAACTTGCTTTTCCTTACTTTTGACTGCTGAATGCAGCAAAGTCACCTGTCTTTTAATGTCTTTTTTTTTTGCACAGAATTCTGTCTTGGGTCTTGTCACTCTTCTTGCTATGGTATCTGAGCACCTCCCAGCAATGTACTGAGCAATGTGACTAACATCTGACATGAACTGTTTGTTCTATCTCTCATTCTCTTACCAGGGGATATTTGTATGTGTAGTGGAGGGCTTTGTCTGGTTTTGTGTTTTGATTGTGTGTGTTTATATTACAGAAGGCATGAATAAGTAGTGCTGGACCTAAGCCATCGAGTGCCCTATGATATGGCACTTTGACCAAATATATGATGGTAAAGGCTGTCCAACTTCTGAGTGGATACAAGACTTCCAGCCACACACTACATGGGTCACATGTTGCTACATAGGTCACACACTATGTGGCCTGCATGCTGCACAGCACCATGGGTGCCTCCCCTACTGCACCATGCTAGTGCCCAGGGGCGACATGTAGGGGGTGCACATAGGTGCATATGCACCCCCTGAGTGTGGCGGTGCACCCCCTGAAAAAAGGTGCTGCCAACAGTGCCAGTGGCATTTGCGGGAGCTCCCAGCTTACCACTGCCGGGCTCCCACTGATGCTAGCGCAGCCATGCCCCCGCAGCCACTAGGGGCCCACGCCGTTCATGCTGGTGCCCCTGAACCCTGCACACCATACCACGTACCACACATACCACACTGAGGGTCCCCCCCCAGTGCACTGTGTCAGTGCCCCTGCATCTTGAATGCAGTGCCATGTGCCTTCTCCCTTGCTGTACCATGCCACTGTGCCACACAAGGTTCCCAGATCCCTTCCAACCACCTATCTGTGGACTCCCTTGGCCCTGCAGACCATGCCACCTGACCAACATGGGCACAAGCAGGCAGTGGAAGTAGAAGGAGGGAGAGGGAGCCTGAAGACTTCACAGCTGGAGAGAAGGTGGAACAGCACCTTCACTGGGAGCCTGGAAACTACAGGTTAACCCCTTGGGGGTCACATGCAACCTGGGGATTGCCAGCTGGGAAGTCAGACTAGAGAACAGAGGACAGCCATGAGGCTTTTGTGGTACCCTTTGCTGCCAAAGAGACACTTGGGGTAGCCTGTGTAACAACCTAGTCAAGTTAGAGCTTTTTACCAATTACTAGCTTCGTGACCTGCTATAATGAATTACTGTTATCCAGAAAGGAGGTGAAAAAGGCCTTACTGGGACCAGGTCATCATCTGCCAAAATATGAGCTCAATTAGAAATGGTAGAAAGTATTATTTAGAGATGTTACTAAGAGTAATTTTTTTTGAGTGAGGAATCCAGGTGCTTTGGACTGAACCAACCACTAGCAGGCATGTGCCTTCAACCAAGGAGAATGCACTCTGACTGTAAACTATTCAGTGTAAAAAAACCCAACTTCTCTCTCTTTCATATTCACTCCATTCTTCTTTTTCTTTGAGCTAATCTCAGCTAGGCAATAAGCTATTGTGGTGGTGACTGTACAGTAAAGGATGAGAAGAATTATGTGCCATCTGAATACTGCTGGTACATGAGTTCATGTTGCATTACCAGCCACTTCCTGCATGGCTATAGGTGTCAATTAACATTAAAAAGTGCCTTGGTTTTTGTGAGACACAAGTAAGAGGTCCAATGATGAAGATGCAATTTCTTCTCACTATTCGGTGGGTACATTCTTTTTAGGATTAAAGCCTTTTTAGTGCATTACCCTGGATGTTTGCTACATCTCTCAGGTGAGATAATAATATCTTATGCTCAGCAGTGTGGAATGCCATACAGAGGTCAAAGAAGATTAGAATGGATGTGTGACTTTTACCTATTGAGAGCAATAGATAATTTTAGTATCTACTGACTCTGACAAATGTCCATTTAAAAATTAATGCAATACAATGTCTGTGTCTCCATAATTTACCATTGGACACTACTCCAAAAACATCCTAAACTGTTAATTCAGCAAAATTAGAGTAATCTACAGAGATAGCTAGATTTTCCTGAAGATCTGATGGAATATAGGCCAGAATTTTTTTTTTTTTTCTTCAACGGACCCTGCCTGTATGGGGTGCCTCCGAGCTGCCTGCATGGGCTGCCGCTGGGCTGCCTGCATGGGCTTCATGTACTGCCCCTGAGCTGCATGGGGCCCAGTGCTTCCCACCATGGCTGTTGCACTTTGTTAGGTACAAAACTAGAACACCTTGGAGGTGTTTTATTTTGCTACATCCCAAAGTCATTTAACACGCAATATGCTGCTGACTGTGTAAATATCAGCGCCACTAAAGCACAATACACCGCTGACAATGTAAATAGCAATGCCATTAAAGTAGTGCAAAAGGGCATTTAAGTCACTTTAAAAGCCAATTTTGTGGTGTTCAGAAAGGCCCTGAGTGTCCAGAGTCTGGAACAAACTCTCTCCAGAGGTGGTACAGTCACCTACCCAGCAGATCTTCAAAAGATGAGTGGATGCAAACCTTGCTGTGGTCATCTGACCCCAGCAGATTTTTCCTGCCTAAAAGCAGGGGGGCTGGACCTGATGATCTTGTGAGGTCCCTTTCAGCCCCTAACTTCTATGAATCTATGACTCTGACAGAACACAGCAGGTTTCCTACAAGCTCAACCACTCAGCTCCTTGGTAGCCAGATGTTTAAACTGCTTCACAATAAGGACCATGAGGCTTCTAGAGCAGTGATTTTCAACAGCAGTAGCCCAAGGTGCTTTGAGGTCCTTTCAGGAGTGTTGCCGGGTGCCATGCAATGTTAGCACTGTTAGGTGTGCAAACATGATTCACAAGATAAACCCAGATATTTCAAAAAGGAATTCATAGCGGTAAAAACATATCTGACCTGTTGTGGTCTAAGTTCTTTGCAATAGAAGAACTGCTGTATTATTTTTCTGTTGTCAAAAAAAGAGTGAAAAGTAAGAATTAGCATTTTCTGAGATGTGCCTCAAGTCTAGTGACACAGCCTGAACAAGGGTTGCCTTGAGTCTGAAAAGGTTGAGAACCACTGCTCTACATTGTGCTATGGCTCTAAAGAAGCATTGGAGATGAGGCATCATTACCTTTCATGAAAGGTTTTAGAATGACTAGTTTTCATTCCTAATCAAATTAGAACCAAATTTTGTAACAGTGAAATCCTCTGTGAAAGAGGATTGCTTTTCTTCACCCAGCTCTAATGGGGAGTGTGACTTTAGGATGCTACTGAAGTCTTCATGCCACTATTCCACAATTCTGTACTTACATTATATAGAGTTCTGGTGATTTCCCATCCAGGTTTTGTTGCCAGGACTGTTAGTGTTGCCACATTGCTGTAACTCAAATAAGCCTGAAATGTAAGATTTATTCATGAAAATTAAGGAGAAATATAAAAAAGAATCTTATTTCTTGAATATGCAGTAATGCATATGTTAGTAACCCCTGCATCACAGAACAGATCAATGTGCAGTTTCCCTTAAGTGGTCTTTTTCCAGAAAACACAGTCCAGTAGTTTCTGAATTAAATACTTTTAATAGCTAGTTTATGTGTTCACATGGCTGATGGCAAAAAGAACCCTAATTAAAAAAACAAGAATTTGGGCAGCTTTGATGGATAAAAGAGCAAAAAATCTGTTATCACCAGCGAGACAATACAGCTCACCTACAAGGCTACTAAATTAATGATCTAGTCCATTTTCCTTAACATAATTAAAATCTGATAGCAAATTAACCTTTTCACTGCTGTCAATCTGTACGAATAGCTTGCTTAAAGGGAAGCTGCAATCAGAGTAGTGAATGTGTGGGTACACCATTACTTATGTTTCACTACAAAAGATGGGGCGTTACCAATAACTATCAAACAGAACCGGTAGCTCAAAATCTTAAAAAATACATTTCAATTTTAAATTTAACATATTTGAGTCATTCATTTTTTAAGATCCTATGTGTTTTTATATTTACTTCCCTGCAGAAAAATGTAAGGAACTGAAACTCTCTGATGGTGATATTGTCTAGAGCTGCTATTGTTATAATAAATAATTCCCCAAATTATAAATCTGCAATTATTTTTCATTTGCTTTAAGATATAATTAAAAGGACCCAAAATAACTTCTAGGAGCCAAGAAAGAAAATCTAAGTGCAAAACATTTCACAATGAAACATCACTGAGGATTCATATATATCCACAAAATCATGGAGATTCGGGGCTAATAATATTGCTAATCCCTACTAATTCATGCCACCATGCATAGTATTGCTATAAGTGCTCATACATTTACCTACACTTCCAAGATTACCTTTTAACTTGGCTGGCGCTGCCTTGATATTGTGACAATGGCTCAAACTAGATGTTTAGCACTGTTATCATATACCCAAAACATCCAAGTACATCCTCTGATTGCGTATGTGAATGACTTGAGATATAAATGTTACCTGATTGCTCCTATCCCAGGGATCAGAAGGTTCATCGTTTTTGCCAGAGAGGATGAATTTTCTGAAATGTATATTAAATATACATATTAAAAGGTCAAACAGTAGCATTCTCTGATTTTTGGCCTTTCAGTGTAACATAACAGCAGTGACTTGTGCAGTACCAAGCATCTTCTAAATGCTTTGCAATTATTAACCAATTAATCCTCAAACAACCCTGTGAGGGGCAGTAGGGGAAACAAAACACACACAAAAGGGCCAAATATTTCCTGCCTTGCTGAGTTAAGTAGTTTCCACTGCTTTCAGGGTGACAGGGCAAATAGGAAGAAAGTAAGATGATAATAGCCATTGCATCTGAGCAGACATAAAACAATTAGCAAATTTCAGAGTATACATCAAGACAAAAAGTATACTGTGTCATGCTATCAATGACAATTATGAAAATTAAGTTATCTCTGAAGTTGTTTTATACCTTGCTAGTCGAATTCTCCTGCGTGCAATAGCTCCATGGTATCTCCTCAAATCGTCCTTCAGAAGAAGCAAAGAAAATAGAAGTAAATTGGATTAAAATGATGACAATTCTACTTCAATAATTTTGTTTTGTAATAGAAGACAAAATATTATTTATTATAACATACAATCAATATCAGATCCCAGATGTAGGATCATAAAATTATAGGAAAATAGGGCTGGAAGGAACCTCACAAACTCATCTAGTCCAGCTCCCTGCTCAAGGCAGGATCGAAGACAGTAAATTAAAAAAGAGCATGTTAAAAAGAATTACTGCATTTCCTAGTCAATTTGGTCAGTGATTTTTTTAACTTGGCAGCATGCCTTTAAAAATAATCTAAGTATTCTTAAGTATGGAAGATCCTGATCAACTCGTGTTAGCATGAGCATCTTATGTCAGGAGTAGCAGAGCGGTACAATGCCAAAAATGCCATTTTTGGGGTAAAGTATTAATCCAAGACACCTTCTACCCAGAGCTCAAAATTGGAAGACGAATGTGAGGGATTCTTATGCTGCTTTAACACGTCTGGAACGGAGGATGGGGAGAACACAGTAAAAAATCAGTAGTAAGAAACAAAAGACCAGGTCAGATACCCCCATAACCTATTCTTTCATTACTTTGTTTCTTTACTGTTTCACTTAAAGTGGAATTTTTAAAAGAATCTAAATGACTCAGAATGAAAAATCCCTCTGAATGGAACAACTGCTCTTGCATGACTCAGGCCAAGTCTACATGGCAAACATCATCCCTTGCACCAGTGCCCAGCAGCAGGGGAGTTGCATCCCCATGGTGTTTCAGGCAGGTTGTTTAGAAACGCTGAGTGATACTGCTGGTTACTGCTGAGTTCATCTGACTCCTTTGTTTGCTTCTTAATCGGGAACCTAGTTTTTTCTGTTTAAAAATCACAAATTCTCTGATAAAAATCACTAATTTTCTGATTAAAACCCCCAAATCTGTGATTAAAATGAAATACTGCTATATATAGGCATCGATTGAATACAAAGTTTTATTGATATACAGTATTTACAATTTTAAAGCCATTTGGAAGCCTACCAATGTCTCAGTCACTATAATAAAATACATTCTAAGTACCTATATTTAATTTTGGGGTTTTTTTATCACAGAAAATCAGAGCTCCCCCTGCCCCCTTTGCTTACAGAAAATGCAGGTCCAGGCCCCTCACTCCCAAGCCACAGCTCCCCAGACCTGCTGGTGCCCTTCACTCCCCACCCACAGCCCTCCCACCCTTCACTCCCCACCTGCACCGCCATGGCAAGGTGCCCCCTGCCTGCTTGGCAGCAGAGAGGGGCACAGCTCTGTTCCATCACCCTCTTTGCTGCCAGGCAGGCAGGGGGCTATTTGCCAGGGTGGTGCAGAACTCACAGTGGCAAGGAGTTTCCCCACCTGGCCCCACTCTGCTCTGCCATGCCAGGTCCTGCCTGCTGGACTGTGGGGGCCCCGGAGGAGGGCAGCAGGATGGGGAGCCTGAGCCTTCACCCACCCTGCACATAGATCTGGGGGCATCTGTGCACACCCTGCCTCCCGGGAGTGCACGCAGAAGTGAGGAGCCAGCCCCCTGACTACCCCCAGACGAGCCACCTGCAGCCCCATCTCACTCTCCACCGGGGCCCTGCAGCTACACATGGCCCTGGGCCCCAAGCCCCATGCACCGCCCAGGCTGGGCAGCAGCTCCAGCCCCAGCCCCAGCCCCAGCCCCAGCCCAAGTCACTCCCTCCATCCCTCCTTCCCTATGAGGCCTCAGTCTCCCCTACGCCACCCTGCCAGACTTACCTGAGCGCAATATGGGCAAGTAAGCCAGGCAGAGGAAGTGCAGGGCCCTGGGGCTGGATCCCAGTGTGCAGGGCCAAGAAGGGGTGGCACATGGGGGTGGCATGGGGCCTGATGTGGACTACGGATTATATTCATGTGGCGCTAAGCGACCTATTTTAAGGATGCCACATACTTGGCTAGGATTGTCAAAGGAGAAGGGACTTAGGCAGCCAATCCCCATTGACATGTAATGGTAGTTGAGGGTTGGAGCCTCAAATTTTCTTTTACAAATCACTGCCTTTCATCTTGCCTATAGTGTCAGCAATGATCCATATGTTTTACCTTACCAGTTTTTCAAGTTCAGATCATCCTCCTGAGGAAGGGCAATTCTGTTTATAACTTTGCTTAGTCCTTTGCTTGTCCCTGACTGACTGACTAGGGCAGCTTGCATTAAATGCAGTATTTCTGTTGACCATACAAGCCATCTATATAGTCATCCTATTCCAAAGGAAAAAATCTGACCTCTGTAGTGGGTTTGACCTGGGGGAAGGTGAGGAGCTCTCCTTTTTCATTTACAGCATTAAAAATGAGAAAAGCACTGTTAATATGTCGGGCTTGGCCCTTTGTCCATTCCTCACAGTTGTAGGCCTCAACACGAACACCAACCTCAACCCTGAAAGAAGAGTTGAATTGACATGAATTACTTAAGTACCATACAATGACACAGAAGCAAGAATGAGACAACATACCAAACAGGACAGTTATAAACTACTCAGGCATAGAAAAGAGCAAATGAATGTTTTGACTATATGTTGTAGAAATAACTGTCTGGACATAGAGGCAAATCTTACCAGTGATGTAAATGGTGTCAGATGTATGTTAGGTTTAAAATGGGCACAAGGTCAGCTGAACTAGCAAAGCACTGAAGGTGCTTAAATACACACTAAGCAGCAAAGGAGTGTCACAAACACAACCCGTTTGCTAAGGTTCAGAACAGGGGAAGTGATGTAGGAGTCAGTGCAGTAGCATTAAGTCACTGAGAGATTTCCTTAGCATGAAAGGATCCTCAGGAGGCAGAATCCAGTGGTGTTAGTCTATTCTGTGCCAGGGGACTGGTTCAAAGCAGACTAACTGAACTTCAGAATCAGGCCCTTCAATGTATCAAGTAAGTGTATGTACCAAGTACCAAGTAAGTACAGTATTTTGCCACTTAAGGCCTACATCTATTTTGCACTCCCATTTACACTACTACTAACAATGGAAGAGACTCCAATGGAAGTGGCTTAGCAGCAGATGTATTGCATGTCCCTGCTTCAAAACTAAGTTTTGCAAACATAAACCAACCATACAGGCCTCAATCCTCCACCAACTTCATGCAGGTAGACCTGTCCCATTCCATGGAGATCCCATTGGATTTCTCAGTATCCCATTGGTGACTAAGGGTAGCTGGATTGGTTCCCCACCCGTAAAGGTTATGAATGATCCTTCAGCTTTGTACAGAGAAAACAGTTACATAAATCTATAACTATTTTTTTTCTTCACTGAGAAAAGCAGAGGGATATTATAAAAAAGACTTCTTCATTAAAAATATG
>NW_017729024.1:22028165-22035812 GCF_001723915.1 Gavialis gangeticus | reverse complement strand
TTTTTTTCTTCACTGAGAAAAGCAGAGGGATATTATAAAAAAGATTTCTTCATTAAAAATATGGCATTGCAATCTGAACCCCCCCATGGTGGCTAAGGTCTGAAATGCTCAGGGAGGCTTGTGCTGCAGAAGGGAAGTGTGATGTGTATATGGATATTTTTACCTTTTCTGAAATGCATTGTTAACTACTGCTTTGAAGACAAGACGATCACCAACAGTGGAGGGGCCCCGAAATTTAAACATGTCAACCGACTTCAAGATGGGATATGAACGGCAGAGGCGACTGGATAAGGAAGGAGGAGGAATGTGAAAGAGAATAAATTGTCTTGTAATTCTTCCTTCTATATTAGTACAGCAGTGAATTATTTATAATACTTACAGTAATGAGGTCTGCACAAGATAGGAGTTCACAGTGTAAACCTAATTTAATCCATAATCCACTGCAATACATGTTAATATGTTCAGCTATATGACAGCACGGAATTTGGGTCTCAAAAATAATAGGACCATTATATTCTGCTGCTTCATTGTCAAAGCACTTTACAAATGTTAAATAATTAATCCTCACTACTCATTATTATCTTCATTTGGAGGAAGATTGAGCCCTTTACTCTTTCCCTGAGTAGTACCTTACTTCACAAAGAGTACCATTAACTTCTGTGAGGCTAATTGTGGAGGAAGCTTCTATTCAGTGTGAGTAAATATGATCTGGCACTTGTAGAGTTAGGAAAATTAGACAGAAGGTACAGCAACCTGCCCAGGGCCAGAGAAGGTCTCAGACCTTCAGCCTACCCATCCTCTTCAGATTTGCTTATTTATCAAAAGATATGATTTCCTGAAGTATGATATCATGTGAAACATTAAAAATAAGTTTACCACAAAAGACCCCATAATTATGTTGTATTGACACTAAGCAGAAATGTTAGTTCTCATTTTCTAAAAATGTAATGCAGTGACTGGAGTTGAACTTAGAAACTGAGTTTCTACACACGCAAAAAACCAATTAGATGCACAGCTGGCTATTTGTCCACTCAGAAATCCAGAATTGCATGTAGATCAGGAACCAAATCTACAATAATTTAACACAAATTATCTGAGTGCTGTTGTTTTTCTCATCCTTCTACATTCCTACTGGTTATTTATACCCACGCATCTACCTTTCCTCAGTTTAGGTCTTGATCCTGCAAACACACAAAATGTGTAACTTTGCTCACTTGAGCTGGCCCATTGGAGCTTTGGGATATACCTATATGTCACAAGGCAGTGACATGCAGAGAAACCCAGGCTAGTTCTGCACAGGTTAGCTCCTGGACCCAGAGCAGTATAGTCATGTTAGTGTTGCGCTGTGTCAGGACTCAGAGAAGTAAGGCTTATTAGCCTGAGCACAGTGCCACACTGACATAAGACCAGAAAGTGCTCCTAATGTGGAAATAATTGACTGGCAAAATAATATACAACTTAGTATAGTAATTTCACTGCATCTCCACAGATACATGAGGAAACCAAACTATGCACCCTGAGGAAACCAAACTATGCAAATTGCACCAGGGAAAGAGCAGTTTTGACCATATAACTGAGTCCATGCTCTATCTAAGGGCTTCTGACCCAGCTATGTTGGCCAGGGATCATACTATAAGAAATCTCAAGTACAGACACAACCTAAGTGTTTGCAAGATTGGGACCTTCAGTCTGTAAGTGTTTTGAAATGGGAAACAGTCTATTACTCTTAACACTGCAAAACACCATCAAGCCCAAATCCTGATTGGGGCCTTTAGGCACTGCTGCAGTAAGAATAATAATAATGATGCAATTAATTCCTTGTCTTTAAAGGCCACATTTTGCCCTCATAAATGTGCTCAAAACTCCCACCAAATTAGTGAGACCTACATATGTATATTTAGAAATGCATATGCATATATGAGAGCAGATTTTACCTTATATCATTTTTTAAGCTTGGAAATTACACAATTTTGCAGTATTCTTAGTCCTAACTCAATTGCACCCCATAAACTAATGTACCAGTATAGCTAAATGCACACAATTATCTGTTGCTAATTAATTGACTAGCAAATCTTTATAATGGACTAATACATTCAAATGACTTTGTAATTTCATTAAGAACAATTGGCTTCTCTTATTTAAAATGCGAATGGCTATCTCATTTCCAACACTCTCAATAAAAATACAAATATAATACTACTAAAAGCAGAAGAGGGATGGATGATGGATGTGATGTTTTAGTGTGGAACACACCCTAAGTATTAAGCACTATTTTCCTAGAAAACTAAGAACTGAATATTTTTAGGTTAGTATAATATATCAGAAAGGACAGATCTAGTTCAAATGGACTTTCAATGACCTCACTGTTGTCTTTAAGATGCTCAATTACTCTCACAGTTTTTAAAAAAGAGAAATAATGCTTCAGAAAAAACCTTATAAGGGTGTTTTAAATTTATTCTCTAAGTATTACTTTTTCTTCCTCCTCCTGTCTTTCCCATCTAAGCCTGTGACCATAGCAACTCTTAACTGGCACTTTAAAAGGTCAAATCTAATTCTGAGTTACAAAAGGTTTGTAGGGAGGCTAGCTATTTTTCTAGCATAAAACACAGGCACCCTTTTCTCATTTGGTATTGTTGCCAATAAATTATATTCAACATACACAGTTCTAATGAAAATATTTTAACTGTCTGATTTGCTTTGTACATTTGTTTGTTTGTTTTAAATCTAAACATTCCCCTTGCTGGGCCAGATTTATGGAAGAGATGCAGGTAAAAATTTGGGGGCCAGATCTTTTGTACCCTCCCATAAATCATGAAGCCTATGGCGCTCCAGACCAGTGTAGGATCAGTATGCTTTCTAATTTTAATAAAATGAGATGTTTATCCAACAACTACAAAAATATCTTTTATCATCAGCACAACCACTGGCTACAAATCAAAACTACATGAATAATAAATAGGAAAGTCATTTAATTATTAAAGTTAAAATGAAAACATATCTAGCAATGAATTAGGTCATTTAGTGCGTGAGGGGAATTTAGATAAAAACTCTAGTCACATACAAAAAAAATCTGTATGGGAGACTAATGTCAATGCAGAGGAAATCGAGCCCTTCAAAGCAGAAAGGAGGGCAACTGTGCTTTTGGACCACAATCATCAGTGAACTTACTGAGTGTAGAAATAAAACTGCACTTTTCATCTAAGAATTTCAGAGCACTTTACACTGGTAGAAGAATACTGGGGAGAGGAGGATTGGTGAGCATTATTACTCCTGTTTTACCAGAATGGGAGTTGAGTTGGTGAAGTTACGTGACTTCTCCAAGGTTTTGGAGTCAGTGGTAGTGGCTAGAATAGAGCTCCCTTTTTCTGATACCCATTCTAGTGCCTTATTCATACACCTCCATTGTCACTCTGACATTTACCTGGCCACTCCACAACTCAGCTCTGTAGAGCACAGGGAGCTGAAGTCTGACATGAAGTCTCTCCATTTTAAGATTTCTACTGATGCTGGAAATCTTATCTTATACAATAGGATTTTACCTTATATAGAGAGATAATCTTGCAGTTAAGACACTGCACTAATCATCAGGAGCCCTGGTTCACTTTCTAGTTCACCTATTGATTTTCTGTTTAGTCTCAGGCAAATCACATAACCTCTCTATTCCTCAGGACTCCAGCTGGAAAAATAAGACAGCAATATTTCACAGAGCTGTGGTGTAGTGCTGAATTGCTCTGGTGAGGAGTACCATTGGACATCTAACATATAAATATGCATATGATCACTCTTTAGCTCAGCAGACGGACAGCATTTTATGTGTATTTTTAATGAACTGCAGTCACATAGTTAACCTTAAAGTGATGGGTTTTATGTTATGCTTTTATGTAAAATGTGTCCTTTCAGAATTACACAAGAAGACACCAAACAGAAAAGTACCTTGCTGAAATACTAGCTACTGTCTCCATCCAAGCCATAATCTGGCCACCAAATGTATTTTCATGATGATTTGCGTGAGGAGGCAAGACAAGTTCAATACTCTGCACACGGGTGAGGTCAGTTGAAACAGCATCTTCCTCTTTATCACTAAAATTATCTGAAACACAGTAACAATATATTTATGGGATATTCAAGGTAGCAGCATTGCCAGCTGACATAAGGAGAATGTTCCCTTTTCCCATCACTAAAAGGATCTATCTCCTTTTTTACAATTAAAAAAAACAAGCTACTGCTGCTTCGAGTAACAGCCTGAAGATTCATCAGGATGAGAGCTGTTCATCACTGTAACAGCAATAAGAAGGAAGGCACAAACCACGCTGGTTGCAGCTTAAAATGTTGTTGAGAAGAATTACCAATTTGCCACATGAAAGTTATATTAAGATGACACATTTGGGGAATCAGGCAGTTAACTATGAAGCTCACCTAGCTGAATAAGTAGGTAGTTAATATACTTCGCCAAATTTTCATTATTGTTCTTTGTTGCTTTACTTAATCTGCAAAGTACTTTGTAAGTACAGCTTACTGCATACTTTTCATCTAAATATCTTTCATAGAACCTATTTGATTGGCATAGGCAGTGCTAACAATTGTTAGAATGGAAGATTATCAAATTATCATGTCATACTCATCCATAGTTTAATATATAGTGTGTGATTATTAAAGACAATATTATAATGAATATGCACATGATAAGAGGCAGACTTAGGGTTGTGTGCAAAACCTTACCTTTGCCAATTCCTCTTTCAAATGCTTAACAATACAGCTACATGTTTTAATAGAATGCATAGGTGTATTTCTCCATTTGAAAATATATGAGCATAAACAAATTACATACATTCTGATTAAGACTCTATGGACAAACTGAATCTTGAGATAACTATTTATACTAGACATGAATCTGTATCACAGTGACTTGGAGGTGAGGACTTAAAAGCAGAGCATGCCCTCTTCTAGGTCCCAATTCATCAAGGCACTTAAGCATATGCAGAATTTTAAGCATGTGATTAAATCTAGTCAAGCTAGTGCTTAAAATTATTTATGTGCTTACAGGCAATGTAGAATCAGGGTACTGACTTAACCATGGACCCTATTCGTGAGGAGCTCTGAATTAAACCAATGCCTCTGGGTCTTACGTTATATATTACTTTTGAGGATGATTTGTGTGAGCCAATTTAAGCTTGCACCATGTAGGCCATCCAATTCCATTGGACCTCACTTACCTGTTTGACTTCTGACCTAATAAACTGTGTTTCACAAGCATCATATAATAGTTTGGACTGCACTAATTACCTTGCACTTTGGACCTACTTAAAATGTTGTATACTTTACAGTTAAAAGTCAAACTTCACTTTCTTGCTCTGTGTTTTATAACTATTTGACAGTTAGCAACTCATATTATTTTAATTTTTTCCCTCTATTCTACTTTCTATATACCTCTGTAGGAATGGAACTGGCATTTGTGAAGGCAGAACACTTCTAGAAAATTTCCCTAATATAGACAGAGCGGCAGAAGCTAAAGTTTATCACTCCTTGATTATTCTTTGGTGGTCTTAATCAGTTTCTTAATGGACAGGTACAATTGGGATAATTTAAAGTGTCCTCTTAAAGTGGACATTCCGGTTCTATATAATCTTATTAAATCATTAAGGCTGTGGACTGCATTAACAATGGACTGTTTTTCTCAGTAAGTAGTACAATCATGACTGAAATATAGATATATACTGGGTGATGTGAATACTAGACATTTCTTAAATGTTTGTGAATAGTTTTGTGGTTGTGGAGAGGAATACAGTAACCCTGATTTAAGTCAAACATAAAGCTGGAAAATAAAAGCAAACTTGAGTGAAAACAGAAAATGGCTATATTTCGGTTGTAATTTGGTCCTGGGGCATTTTGAATTCTCCTGAGGGCTTAGACATCCAAGCTGAAAAAGTGTCTTTTGTTTCTTGATAATGATCTCCTTGTTTAAACATAGTTCTCATAGTCATAAAACAAAGTGGATCTTCTCCTTCTAGCTATGTCTTAATGGTACCCTTGGTCTTCATTTTTTCATTGAAAAATTCAGCTTTAAGTCTGAATGAATTGCACAAAACCCTCAAGAAATTCTAAATATGTAAATTAAATGAAACCTAAATATAGATCACACATCAGCCCACATGTGAGCTCTGACCCTCTATCTTTATAGCTGAAATCCCTGAAGCATTTATGAGGACAGAGATCACTGCCTTATAGATTAATCATTTGCTAGCCTCTTGTGAGCACGGTGTACTCCTCCTATCCAGGAGCCTTATCCCAAAACTTTTGTATCATCATATCCCTACTCTAAATTGGCTTCTTTTTGCTCCCCTCCACTTGCCAATAATTATTAGTTGTGTCCGTTACTGACTGTTTTGACTATCTTCAACTTTACTCTCCAGCAACAGATTCTGAAAGACATGTTCATGGTCCAGTCGGATTTTTCTTCTCTCAGTAGCCAGACTATGCTCCAGAAGATCTTGGGGAGACTGAAGCTCTACTGGTTTAATCTTAACCTACACAAAGGAAAAGAAGTGTTGTACTTTGAATGGCACTTTGAACACGATTCATAAAGTATATTTGTATTAGCATAGTCTAGAATTTTTTACCATAATAAAGTAAGTCATATTAATGCTGTTAAATAAAGAGTTCAAATTCAAGTGATTCTTCACTACCTAGTTTTCATTTTTAGAACAGAGTCATTTGTAAAGATCTGATGACATTTTTTGTTTTTGAAAACAACAAAAATTACAACCCCTTCCAAAATTTATTTTATTGAAAAGCTTCTTATCAATCAAGAAAGGAAACACACTTTTAAATCAGCTTGAAGGCTTATCATATATCATGCTGTGTACAGGGTGGAATTTCTGACATTATCTATTTGCAACCCAAGCACTAGTTTCTCCCAAATGCACAACTTTAAAAGGCCCATGATGGTGCATATTTATAGGTCACCTCCCCCTTCTAAAGGCACTTGGTTTTTGAGTGAAGTTGTTATTTACATGGGACACAGGCAAAAATTGCTGAGGCTCCAATAAATAAATGGTCTATGTGTCCAGACTATGTGGTCAACCCTCAGATACCTTACAACATGGCACAGGAGCTTCAGCAAGATCCAAGTCAACATCTACTGCTCTATGTGACCAATAACTGTTCAAGTGCTAAAATTTATTTGTGCTCTATTCTTTTCTTGAACACTCTTCCCAGAACCTTTTGTATAAGTCTGTCCATGGCCACACTCATCATTTTTTCCAAACATAAAATTGGCTCCACCCAGCTGACTTAGGCACTGCTTAATTGTGACATTTCCTGTGGAGTCCCCTGTGTGGATACCTTTGAGAGTGTTATGTTTAAGTTGTTACATTTGCCCAGGAATTGGAGGAGGAAACAGCGAAACTGTAGGCAGAGTACTGGTCTCTATATAAACAAGCTTTATTGTTCTATAAGCTTAACTCTTTAATCTTCTGAGAACAATACATGCTACCAGAAATGGGGTAGGAAGAAAGAAAGAAAAAATGGAACATCTCAAAATTCCAGAAGTTAAAGCTGTCCAGCAATGGAGCAGAAAACTGGAAGAAATTTAAGCAGAGTTTTACCATATATATGATGGCCAGTGGAACTACAGAGAAGGAAGATTCA
>NW_017729024.1:22020459-22023165 GCF_001723915.1 Gavialis gangeticus | reverse complement strand
GCAGAAAACTGGAAGAAATTTAAGCAGAGTTTTACCATATATATGATGGCCAGTGGAACTACAGAGAAGGAAGATTCACTCAAGGTACCTATTTTATTAAATACAGCAAGCCCAGAAGCTTTGTCTCTTTATAATACCCTACAACTGTCAGAAGCACAACAGCAAAGCTATGGGATGGTAATATAAAAGTTTGAGGAATAATGTATACCCAAACAAAATGAAACCTTTGAACCATGTAATTTCCACATGAGACAGCAGAAAGAATGTGAGACAATAGAGGAGTTTGTCAAAGACCTCAGACTGCTGAGCCAGACATGCAATTTTGGAGACCTAAAATAGTCTATGATCAGAGACCATATAGTATTAAGTATAAGGGATACAAGCCTCAGGAAAAGACTGCTAGAGGATTCTGAGCTTAATTTGGAAAAGACAGTTATATTGTGCCAAGTGGCTGAGATAACAAATGCCAGACTGCAGAAGCTGAAGGAAAAACTAGACAGGACTGTACTAGACAGGATTACAAGACTGCAAAAACCTAAGGCAACACACAAACAATACAGAAAGCAAGACCTCACTATGAAGCAGGCAAGTGGAGGCCAAAGAGAATTGCTTGAAGAAATAATGGTCAGCTGCAGATCCTGAGGTGTTACTACAAACCCATGCAATGCCCTGCATTTGGTAAGTGCTGCAACGAATGCAAAAGAGTCAATCACTTTGCAAGAGTTTGCAGAAAGGAGCAGGATGCAACACACAAGAAACGGAAGGCACATGCTCTATGTAATGGGGTAAAGGAAGAATTGGCACAATTTTCCTCACTGGCACAATGCAAGAAGAAGTTCATTCTTCTGAGGATTGAACTATCTCCCTGAACACCAATGGACTAATGCTAACTTTTCAGTTAGATACAGGGGTACAGGTCACTGTATTACAAGAATACATTATTCAGAAAATGAAAATGAAACCCGTGTACTATGAGAATAAGAAAACGAGACTTAGAGCATATAATGGTACTTCCAAGTTGGGTCGTTATAGTCGTTGAAGCACTCCTCCATAACAGACAACTCAGGGTCCACCTTGGGAAGGGGATAAGCACATGGAGGAGACAGGCCAATGGACTTCCATAGGGCTCAGCGCTGGCCCCAGCCCTATTCAACTTACACATAAATGATCTACTAACAACCACATCCTGCAAGTTTATCTATGCTGATGACATCTGCTCCATCTTTTCACACTCTGGACCAGACCCTGAATGAACATGTGACAAAGCTGGCAGATTACTGCACCGCATGGCAGCTCATGCCATGTCCTGCCAAACCTGTATCCAGTGTATTCCATTTCCACAATGCCAGTGCCAACAAAGAACTTAACATCTATATGGGTGGTCACAGACTAAAGCATGATCCCTGCCCAACGTACTTGGGAGTGACATTAGACAGAACCCTGACTTTTCAGGAACATCTATAGAAAACAACAGTAAAGGTCAAATCCCAAAACAACATGCTAGTCAAGCTTGCTAGATCTACATAGGGAGGTACATCCACAACACCCTGGACTTCAGCTCTTGCCCTATCATACTTGGTAGCAGAGTATTGTACACCTGTTTGGCAAAGGTCATCACATACAAATCCTGCTGACGCTCAGCTGAATGCAACCGTGCATATCATAACTGGAACCCTCTGCTCAAGTCCCCTGTTCTTGCAAATATCATTCTTCCACACATCCGTTGTCTGATGATGACCCGAAAGTTGATCAAAACTATTCGTGCTGTACCTTACCTACCACTCTACAATGACCTGTTTAATCCACCCAAAGCCACCTTTCTTCACAATGCCCCTTATGGAGCAACCTCCCTGACAATTATTTAGGCTAAAGGAAATTTTGGCACAATAATCAATAGGTATAAGCTAGGCCTGAATAAATTTAGGCTGGAAATTAGTATGTTTCCAAACATCTGAGCAATAAAGTTGTAGGACAACTTCTCAGTAGGACTCATAGGGGCAGAAAACCTAACTAATTTTAAGAAGGAGAATGATCAGTTTCTGAGGAGGATTTTATGACACAGTTGCCTGTGATAGTTGTGGATTAGACATGCCCAGTGAGTAAACTTTCTAGTTCTGTTTTCCTAATTCTGTCAATAAGGCTGATCATTGTAAGGAAGGCAATTCCATTAATGGAGAATTTAGAAAAATGACAACATAGGCAGAAAAAAGCAGACTGGCAAACTGGAATAAAACAGCCCATCAGGAGGTCAAAGAAGACCATTAAAATCTTCTCAAAATCTGGACTTCAGATTGCCTTTTTGCCATCAGTTGAAAAAAATGGGTATCACTTTTTCACAGTTGGCAAAGTCTGGGCCATTAAATAGAATAGCATTGTCCTATCTAAGTGGCAAAACTGTGGGCCACATGTGGCCTATGAGGAATTACACGGCAACCCCTGGGCTCCTTCCCAGCTGCTGCTTCCCCCATCCCTCCCTGGGCTCCGCCTCCCTCCTCCAGCTTTTGGTGCCTGCCCCTGCCCCAGGAAACAAAACAGTGCAGCATGATATGACCAGGAGAGCTGAGGATGAGCCTGGGGTTGCACAAGTGCAGTGCAGTGATGAAGGGCCTGTGCAGGCACAGGATGCCACAGTGGGCAGGGTGCAGGGGTTAGGTACAGGAGCAGTGGGGCTTCTGCCTGGTTCAGCAGGGGGCATGAAGGGGGGTG
>NW_017729024.1:22016161-22020448 GCF_001723915.1 Gavialis gangeticus | reverse complement strand
CGGCACTTGTAATGCAGCCGCGCCTTGTGCTCTCCTTTGCCCCCCGGCAGGTCTCGCTCAGGCGGCTGTGCAGCCCGGTGCTTGGCGGCGGAGGTCTCCCAGCACCCGATGGGACCCCAGGCCGGTTGCTTCAGAAATCACCCACCCCAGCAGGTTAGTGAGGCAGATCTCAGGAGGAGAAGTCCAGAAGCATCAGCTGGGCACCAGGGTCAGGAATGAGCCTCGAGGCGGAGGCCCTGTAAGTGAACCTGTACAACCGTCCCGTTTAACACTCTGTCTTTCAGGGCGCCACACCCAGGGTGGCAGGTGGGGCAGGGTCCCAACGGGGCCGGGGGGTGGAGAGGCATGTCCCGCAGGGCGGGGAGGAGAGCCAGACGGCACTGCGCACCATCTGGAAGGGCTGGGTGGCAAGGCGCCCTCCTGAGTTGAAGGTGGGGGGTCTTCTATTCCTTAGAGAGTGGGTGGTAGCAGTGTGGGGGCTTGCTGGGGGTGCCCCACAGCAGAGCTGAAGTTGGTGTATCTTGGTGTTGCGACACTGGGTATCATATGGAGCGCCCTGCTTGGTCCAGTGGGGCACTGCACCACTCGCAGTTGCATGGGGCCCAGGGCAAGGAGGAGGTTATGTATGCTGAGCTAGTGCATGTTGGTGCGGACCACATGGTAACAGCTGAGTGTCTCTCAGACCAGTCCCTGGCAGGATGGGCATTCCCCTGTGCTGCGACTATCGTTGCAGATTGGCCACCGGTGGAGAGGTGGAGGGCTTAGATGGGTTTCTCCCCTGACCTCTGCCAGCATCCATCTGCAGGATCCTTCTGGGCAAGGACGAGCTGCTTGTTCTGCATGTGGCTTGCCTGCCCTATGCTGAGTGCAGCCTGGGCTGGGGGGTCCCCTTGGGTGAACTGTCCATGGGAAATGTCCCTTTGCCACACCTGCTGTAACTGGGGGGGAAGGGAATGGTTGAGAAACAGCTGTCAGCGAGTGGTCCGGGGGGGGTGTGGGATTTTGGGGGAAGTGGGGCTCCTTGCTCTGGTTTGTTTTCCAGTTTGGGTTTTGATGAGGGCCTTGGCATGTGGGTGTCGATACCTTCAGCACAGATTTGGCTGCCATGAAACCAAACTCCCCGCTTGCTCTCATGCCCCCTGTCCAGGCACAGTGCACAGCCTGGGGGTGGTGTTGTCAGGGAGCTGCTTGCACTGGAACCATCCTTGGCCAAACCAGAGGATTTGGTCTCCTGGGGCTGCCTATCCATCACCTCCCACCAGCTGCCGAATCTCTTAATGTATTCCGTTAAAATCTTGGTACTGTAGGTATGTGTGCGGGTGTTAAAATAGATTAAACGGGAGTGCATAGGCAGGGCTCATGCATAATGAATGGGATAATCACTCAAGCACAGGAGGAGGAAGGCACAATTGCTGTATCCTGGGGTGAGTTATCATAATGCCCCCCAGTTAATTCCATAGCCTTCCCATGGGGGTGGACACAGTCACAGGCACTTGCTGAAACCTTGCCTGTTTTGCTTTGGCAGAGTCCAGCACAAAGCTGGGTCCTACATCTGCCCCTGCCTGGGAGCGGGAGTATTCATTCCATTTCTGTGATTATTCAGTCATCCTTGAACCATTTCATATCTTGTGGCTTGGAAGAGGAAGGTTTGGGTATTGGTATCTCCATGTTACAGGAAGCCCCATTGATACATGCCCTGTGAGCCTCCTCACCTGGTTATTAATATGGTAGTGACTACAGGCTGCACTGTGCTGGGTACTGCACACACAGAGTAAGGAACAGTACTGCTCCCAGAGCCTATAGTTTAGTGGGTTAATATTTCCTGGCATAAATCACTCAACACAATAGTGAATCACTCAATAGTTGCCTGTCTCTGCCACAGAAGGCCCAGTGGACAGGGACCAAACCTGAGGGGCAAGGCTGCTAGCCCCCATGCTGCTCTGTGCGAGCCATCTGTCTACTTCTGTGTGCCTCGGTTTCCCCATCCAGCAAGCAGGGATAGTAATGCTTTCCCACCTGTGAAGGAGGGTGCCTTTTATCAGAATGGAGCAGTGTTTTTAGTTACAGCATCCGTGCTTCTAGGGGTGGGACATCAGATTCCCCTTTAGAAGAACAAAGAACAGGCACAGAGCCCTTGCGTTTGGTCACAGGGACTGTTGGCAGCAGAAGTGGGATTTGAACCCATTTTTTTTTTTTGGCCAGAAGGCCTGCCTGTGATATAAGTACACAGCTGCTCTGTTACCCTGCCCCTCCTCTTGGCCCCTTCCCTGAACAAGATGGACACCTCCAGTGCATTATACATGGGGGGAGCAGTGCTGTTCTTTGAGCTTTTGGGCAAAGGTCCCATGGTGTCCAGTGATGACCCCTGGAAAACACTTGTGCTTGCTTTTTGGGCCTGCAGTACCACAAGGGATTTGCATCCTGTCAGGGTCCCAGGGTGGGACAGTCTAGCGAACCTGGCTCTAAACATAGGTGTCCAAAAGCCAGAGCCCTGCTGGGTCCTCCCAGCATTCATTCCTTGCACCCTCTCCTTGTCCACACCTGCCTGGTCCAGATGCAGACCCTGCCCCAAATCTGACAACCCGGGGTGAAATCTTACCCTGAATCAGGGGTGTTACTGGGGAGGGGATTTAAAGGGAGCAGGTGCCCAAGAGTTTCATGCTCCCAGCACTGGTGTTTGTGTTGTGTTGTTGTCGAGCAGCTGATTCATTAGATCAATAATAACCTATTTCTGCTGCTGGCTTTGGGAGCAACCTGTGCTGTAGTCTTGAAAGGCCCAGTTTCCATAGATGATGCATAAGTGTTGACAGTGGAGGGGCACAGCTCTGCGCTGCCAGCCCCCCCTGCTGCCAGGTGCCAGCTCTGGCTGGGCTGGAGCCCTGCACCCTGCTGTTGGCAAAGAAATTTGGGTGGCTTTGTGCCCCCTGTACCCCTCCCACATCACCTTTGCCAGGTTCAAATCCTCCTCAGTGCTGCTACATTGGCTCCCTTTTGCTTTTGGGAAGCCAAGTTGGGTCCTTTTGCTTTTATCCTTCTCTTGGGGAGTAGAACTCCTGTGGGAAGGGCAGAGTGGACAATTCACTGTAGACACGCAAAGCAAAGCACAAGGCTGAAAAAAGCCAAGGCTGTGGCTCTTCCCTGGGGAAGTTGGGACAGAGGTTCCTTCCCTCTCTACCAGGGGCTCTGGGACAATTTTGCTTTGAGGCCTGGGGTGTTTCTGATGCAGGGCACCAGCTGGCAATGACATTTCTGGCCACCTTTGGGAATGGGTCACCTGGCTGCAGGGTCCTTCAGAGGAGCATGGAAAGCCTTGCGTTCATCAGAGCCACTCAGGCCTGAGACCCCACACTGGGGCTTGGACTCTATTGCCTCCCTGTGGGGCTGGTGCAGGAGTCTGTCTGCAGCATACTCTGGATGTGCTAAGGCCAGATCCAACACTTATTAGTAGTACTAGAAACACTCTTATCAACCCCAGTTGGCTTTGGGGCAGGGATCTTGCTATTAGCAAACTCTGGGTCCCAGGCAGCCTTTGGTGCTTGTGGTGGGCATTTGAGAAGAACCCTGCCTTTTGGCAGAGTGTGAGGCCTTTAGAGGCTGGGTGAGGGATACTGCAAAGTGGGGGAGGCTTCTTTGCAGTTGCTCAGATGGGGGTGTCCGGGGGATCTTGCGCTGCACAGGGGTCAATGGCAGACCAATGCTATCAAACACAGCTAGTTCCTTTGACCACTGCCGCCCCCTGTCCCACCCTGGAATGTCACTATGTTTAATGACTGACCTTAGTCATAGGAGCCTTTCATGCTAGGTTTGTTTATGGTGTTCACACTTTCCCCCCTCCACCTTCTTTTCTCCTTTTTCCCCCTTTCCTTTTAGTGCTAAGCTCTTGCCCTCTGGGCTGCATTGCAATCCAAGGATGTAGTTGCTCTAAGCATGAGCCTGACCTCAACCTGTTTTATTCTCATTTAGCAAATCTGTGGACGACACCAGGTTGGGTGGAGTTACAGATGCTTTGAAGGGCAGGGCTAGCTAGGATCCAGAATGACCTGAATGGACTGGAGAAGTGGTCCAACATCAATTAGACCAACTTCAACCAGGACAAGTGCAAAGTCCTTCCTTGGGACGGAATCATGGTATGCACAAATACACACTAGGGAATGACTGGCTGGGCTGCGGGACTGCAGAGGAGGACCTGTGGGTTACAGTGAACCATAAACTAAATATGAGCCATCAGTGTGCTCTTGTTGCAAGAAAAGCCAACAGCATCCTGGGTTGTATTAACAGGGGTGTCCC
>NW_017729024.1:21997538-22011161 GCF_001723915.1 Gavialis gangeticus | reverse complement strand
GCGGGACTGCAGAGGAGGACCTGTGGGTTACAGTGAACCATAAACTAAATATGAGCCATCAGTGTGCTCTTGTTGCAAGAAAAGCCAACAGCATCCTGGGTTGTATTAACAGGGGTGTCCCTTGCAAATCAAGGGAACTGATTCTTCTGCTCTGTTCAGCACTGGTGAGGCTTCACCTGGAGTATGCACTCCACTTTTGGGCCCTGTACTTTTAAGAAGGACACAGACAGTTTGGAAACAGTCCAGTGCAGAGCAACAAAAAAATGATTAGGGGCGTGAGAAGTGTGACTCTGAGGAAAGGCAGAAAGAACTACGGTTATTTAGTTTGAAGAAGAGAAGACTGAGGCTGGATCCAGATGTGTAGGCATATGCGGTTTGTGGTGCCACAAATTGCACTCTTGGAATATTAAAATGTGACCCATGTTGCAGAGTTGCAGCATGGGAACAAAATTTGCTACTGGGAAATCCTGGTAGCAAAAAAAAAATCATGAAAAAAAGCAGCGCAGTGTATGTTACAGGAGCATGTGTAGTTAGACATGGCAGCTTGGTCCTCTTGGGAGATGCTTTGGCTGCTGGCCAGAGCATCTCCCTTCCTCTAGTTCCACTCTGGCTTCTCCAGCATGGCAGGGAGGAGCAGGGAAACAACAGTTTTCCTGAAGCGAGGCATTTTGCCCCACACCAGAATGCTTGTGCAGGGGCACACGCAGCAGCAAAAAGTAGCAGCACAAATTTGTGCTGATTTTTTTTTTTACTGCTGCGAGCACATGCCCCTACATGTGGGGATGTGACCTGAGGGATTTGATAACAGTCTTCAAATACCAGAAGGGCAATTACAGAGAGCATGGAGATGGGCTTTTCTCCATGACCATAGTGGACAGGACTCAAGCTTCAGCAGGAGAAATTTAGGTTGGAGATTTAGGAGGAACTTTCTGACTAGGAGGGTGGTCAGGCATGGGAACAGGCTACTTAGAGAAGCTGTGGAATTGCTGTCCTTAAAAGTTTTCAAGAGCAGGTTGGACAGACACTTGGCTGGGATGGTTTAGTCACAGATGTTCCTGTCTTGAGTCAGGGGCTAGCTGAGATGACCTTGTGAGGTCCCTTCCAGCCCTACTTCCCTATGATCCCATGATATTTATCCTCTTTTTTCCCAAAGATACACGCAACCCACAGTCCAGTGTCTTTGGCAACATCCTGTGCTTTTGTAGCACCTCCTGTCTGAGTTATTGTTAATGAGTCAAGCCTCATACAACTTCTGGGAAATATGAAGTGGCATTAAGTCCATTTGGCATGTGAATATTGCACTGGAGATCACCAGCAGGGCCAGGCCTGCAGCCCACATCCCCTGACATCCAGCCTGCTGCCAGTGCTACCTGACTGGTTTGTCCTCACAGAGGAAGCGAGAACCTCCAGGGAACGGGCAGAGAATACCCGTGTCCTTATTCTGTTATCCATGTGCATTGGTTTGTTAGCTCAGGGCTGCTGAGAAGTGTGGGGCTGTCCAGATCAGAACGGGCCAAGTGATGGGTTTTCTGGTTCTGTGGCCAAGTTGACGAAACTGGAAAACAGCTTGGTTTGGGCTGAGCCAGGACAGAAATGTTTTGGGTTTAAACAAATAAAAAACCCCCCTCTATGCTGAGAATGTTTGGACTGGGTCAGTATCTAGCACTGGGGGCCCTTGGCATGTCCTGTCTCTGCTTGGTGTCTTGGTTTCCCCTGCTGTAATGCACTGAGATCACTGACCTGTTCAGCAGTTGGGGTTACTTTTGCAGTGCCACTGTCTCGCCGCCCTCAAGCCTGAGCATCATGGAGGAAGACCCCAGAAATGTGGCAGTGGTAGTTCAGGACTCCAAGAAGCTGTGACTAGAGCCTCTGGTTTCTGCAGCAGAACCAGGCAAAGGCTGCAGGATTGTTGGTTTGTAGGCAGGAGACAGAAGCAGCTTGCTGTTTTACCTGTGTCTCATACGTGGAGTGTTGTCTGGTTGGTGTCCTTTGGAAGCAAGTGCCATGTGGCTCTGGAGGGTGACACTGAAGATGTGATGGCAGCTAGTTTGTGTCCCAGATTCCAGGCAGCTGGGGACTAGCTGCCATATCAGTTCACACAGTGCTCCTTACTTAGTTGAATGGCATGCCTGGGGGTCCCAGCCAGCCTCCAGGGAGAGGGAAGTTTCTGTCTCATGCCCTTCCCAACAAACACTGTAAAGAATTAGGTTGTGAGCTCTGGAAGCTGTGAGGTGGCTGAGGAGTGAGTGCTGCAGCCCTCTGCAAGGGCTTTTCTAACTGGGGGATCTGGGGAAGGAGTGCAGGAGCCAGGAGAAACTCTGACAGGGATCCACCAGCTTAGGATCTTGGGGAGAAGCTCCAGAGAAATGGAGCACAGACTCATTCATTCATGCAGCCGGGCAGTCAGCCAGCTATTCATCTACTGTGCAGGCATCCCTGTGCAGGTATCCTGCTGCCTGCTTATCCCCAGTCACCTGCCTGTCCCAGCTGCTGCTCCTCCCAGCTAGCAAAGCATATGCCAGGCTCTGCTCCTCCTCTGGAGATAGCCCCATCATTGACACTCCTTGCACAGCGGGGTTTTGGTTGCAGAATCATCCTGGGATGGAATTGGACTCCGGTCCCTCTTGTTCAGAGTCTGTTCTGTAAGACTGCTGACCTGGAATCTCTGCCTCTGAAACCAAAACACCCAGTGCCCAGGATAGCTGCTGATTCCACTGCACAGACCTGCCCTGTTCACTTCTGCTTGATATGTGCCATTCACCCAGCTCTTCACCACTCTCGAGGGGGAGCTGGTCTCTGCAGAGGGGGCTGTGTAGAAAGTGCAAACCCCATCACAGCAGTGACCTGTTTCTAGCCGCGGCCAGCATTCAATGCTGCTACAGGAGGTGTGAGACCACCCATTGGATTGCATTCCTAGGGGCAGGCTTCCCAGTGCCCCCCTGCCTGCTGGGTTGAGCTCTGCAAAAGTCTGGCCTTGAGGACCTGATTCAAAGTTGTGGGCAGCCAGTTGGAGCCTTTCCTTTGTCTTCAGTAGGTGTTGGGTTAGATTCAAAGATACCTCAGAAGGAAATAATCCAAGGCTCCCACAGCTGCTTTATGTTGCTAACAGGAGAGGTAACTCTGTGTGCAAAGAGGCAGGGTATCTGCGGGCAGTATTCTGAGCACTCATGTCAATGTCTCATCTCAGTGATTCGCAACCAGGGTGCTACACAATGCTGCACTGTTAGTTATGCAAACATGATTCACAAGATAAACCCAGAGATTTCCAATAGGAATCTGTAGTGTCAAAAACATTCTCGAACCTGTTGTGGTTTTCCTGAGCTCTTTGCAATAGAAAAATTGCTGTATTATTTTTCTGCAGTCAACAAACAGATGAAAACTAAGAGCTGGCATTTTCTGAGGGGTGCCTTGAATCTAATGACAAGGTGCCTTGAGTCTAAAAAGATTGAGAACTACTGTCTCATCCTGTCTGGATCCTTCTGACCTGGAGACCTCAGTGGGATCTTGCAGTCAGCACTTCCACAGGCCAGTTATTTCCTTCAAGAGAAAAACAATATCTGTCTTGATCTCGGTGGCATTGTCCTGTGTCTATCACAGGTTCCACCCAGCTAGGAACAAGTTTGTATGGTTGTTGGTCTCTGCTTGCATGTTGCAGGTCAGAACTCAAGTGCATTACTGATTTGTATGCGAGTCAAGATGGAGGGTGTGCATATATGTGTGTGGAGAACGGGGCTGTGAATCAGGTCTGAGGGGCGTGGGCAGAGCTGTGTGTGTGCTGGGGAGGCACAGGGGGCTATGAATTTATGAATTTGCCAAGTGTTTTGAGGTGAGTGGAAGTGTCCTAGGTAGGTTCAAGCAGAGGGGAGCAGGAGTTATAGGGGAACTCTGCTTTAGGCTTGCTGTAAGACACATAGGTCATTAACAAAGTCCCACCCAGACTTCTGAGCCTCAGTTTCCACTTCCTTAACATGGGGATAAAGCTGCACAACCTTTTTTTGGTTCAGTAGTTTATTCCGTGAAAAATGGTACCCTTCTGGAATCCAACCAGCCACTCAGTGAGTCCGGCAAGCCCATCATGTGGTGTTGCTTTTCAGTATTATTAAATGCTTCCCTGTAATTGGATCAGGAGGCCCAGTGAATAGCAGCACCTGATCTCCCTTGTTGTGTGTATTATTTTGAATCTGTCCATCATGTCCCTTCTTTGACTCCTCTCTCAACCATTCCCTGTCTTTTCAATCTCTCATCTCTCTCCATCCCCCTCTGAACTCCCTCCATTTCTGCTATAACTTTTTTAGAGATGCGGTGACCAGGTCTGGACCCCAGCAGGCAGGTGAGGGTGAACCACTGGCAGTGGTATTCCAGTGTCTCCAGGGTCATTTGTAAAGGAGCATCCAGAAGCTGGAGTGATGGGTCCAGGAGATGTGGGGAGGGAGGAAGGGGGCAGAAATGTGGCATGTACTGTGGAGGTCCTGGCTATTTGTTGGGGGTTTGACATCAGCTTAAACAAAATTGCCAGGTCACCCAAAAAATGCCTGTGGCTTTGCTGAAGCCCTCAGAACAGAGATTGTTTGGGGTTGCTCAGGGGTGGCAAATAGCTTCTGGTTCCCATGGACAAGGCCCTGTACTGAGCTGATCTGCCATTTTGTTAGGACCCATATAGACTTGCAGACCGTTTTGTCCTCCCTCTCCAGTTACAGTGCTGCTCACACAGTGAAAGCCCCGCTGCTAGCCTGCAGCATCAGGAGCCATGCTGAGGTGTGGCTGGCATTGCGAAGAGAGGTCTTTAGCTTTCTAGCTCACTGAGCCCACCGGCCCCAGTAGCATTTGGTGTGCCCCTCACTAACAATGGCCTCTCCAGCCTGCCTGCCTGCGGCAATGGACAGGGGGTGTTCTCACTCCTCTTCCTCTGTTTCTTGCAGTATGTACACCTGGCTCAGGTGAGCTTCCTCATTCATGCCTTTGGCTCAGCCTTCACCCTGGATCTGGAGCTCAACCAGTAAGTGTCCCCCGGTCATGGGTGTGCTGGCTCTGTCTTCACATGGCTGCCTCTGCAAGGCAGGGCTGAGGCATGTGGCAGGGTGGGGTGAAAGTGGGGGATTCCTGGCCTGCTCTTGGTCTGGAAGAGGGATGTAGTTGGTGCAGGAACCACTCCCCAGTGCTGGAGCCACAGCAGCCATTGGAGGGGGGAGTTTCAGTGGCTGGTGGGATATGGGTTTCCTGGATCTCAGCCCAGCTGCCAATGTTAGGTGTCAGTACAACAAAGGGCTCAATAGTCCTCCCCTGGATATTACATATAGGTCTGTGTGAATGCACAGGTATGTGTGTGTGTGTGCGTGTAAGCCTGTAGCCATGAGCAACACTGTGAAAGAGAATGCATGTATGCATGCCTGTGTGTGTGTGTGCACTCACACATGCCTGAGCCCATGCCTATGTGTAAGAGTATGTGTGTGTGTATGTATGAGCTTGTACCAGGGTTGATGTGTGTGAGAGCAAGTGAACCTGTGTCTGTTAGCTTGTACCCCTGCATCTATATAGTCTACATCGGTGTTGGATGTGTTCACCTCGGTGGGTGGATGTGAGACTGTGAGTCATTGTACATTTGCAGCCCTGAGAAAGAGTGGGGGTGTGCTGTGTGTGAGCCTTGGCACAATGCCTGGGCCTTGGGCTGACTCAGAGTTCAGGCATCAGGTGTAAGCTGTCCCCTTAATATTTCATGGTGTCCTTTGGATCTGCCACAGTGCTGGTAATGAAGCCTCAGGCCCTGGTTGTTGACAGGATGAGGTGAGCTCCAGAGCTTGAGGTGTAACAGGAGCTGGTGTGATTAACGGGCATGAGGGATGATTGGGTTTCCCTGATGGGGAGCAAGACTCGGACATGTCCAGGGAATGGAGGTCAAGCTCTGTACTTTTCCCACTCTAGCACCATGCAGCTCCTTCTGAGGGTGCTTGTAACTGGCAGCCCATGGTGGAATTTCCCAGCAAAGAGCAAGTGGAAAGGGTGTGCGTGGGCAGGTGTGACTGTGGAGAATCCATGCTTTGGGGCAGTCTATGTGTGTATGCGTGAGTGAGCAGGTGTGGCTGAGGAGACCCCCTTCACTGGAGCAGAGCTGTGTGCATGGGGTGCATGCAGGTGTGGGTGGGTAGAATGTGCGCACTGGGGCAGGGTGCACGTGTGTGCACAGGAGGGAGCATTGGGGATGTGTAGAGGATGCATGCCAGGCAGGGACTCAAGTGAGTCTGTTTACTAGAGCAGGTGTGCCTTATCCTTCAGGTGGGGATGAAGTGTTGGAAGGGAGTGGGGAAATGGGTACCCAGTCCCTGGGTGGGCAGAGTGCAATTGCAGGGGACTTCTGCCCTGGTGCATGCACTGGCTTCCAGCTCTGTCTATGCAGAAGGCACAGGACACAGCCCTTTGGGATGAGCCAGTTATCTGTCTGGCATGGGTCCCCTGCAGACTCAGACCTCCCTGCTCCACCAGTACCAGCTCCTCATTGCTCTCATCCTCCCATTTCTCTGGCAGTCACCTGCTCTCCTCCCATTATGTGGAACGGCACTTTGAGGAGGACGGAAATGCCAGTCGCAGCACGGTAAGTGTGGGACAAAACAAGGCCATGAGGGGAGGGACTTGCCAGCTGCTGAGTTGCCAGCCCAGGCAGGGTCCTCAGCCAGCTATGGATTTGGAGGGGCCAGGCAGAGGCATTTCTGAAAGCAGGCATGGGGCTGCAGCAGAGGTCTATGGCGGGCATCAGGGTCAGGCAGGGACGGCTCCCTGGGAACTGGCTCAGATCTAGCTTGGCAGTGCTTGTGTCCCTGTACATGACCTTGGCTGAGTTGCTGTCTCTTGGGGGACTCATCTTACTTTCTCATCTTTGGTCTGTGCAGACCTGGAGCTGTTTGTGGGGCCTGTCCCTCGCCTCGCATGTTGGGGCCTACTCAGAGTTGAAGGAAACATAAATCTAGGGCAGAGCTTTTTCACCAGCATCAGCGAGCTCTGTGCTGTTGGCTGGGAGGACAGTGGTGGTGGGGTGAGATGTGGAGCTGTCTGGGGTGATGCATGGAGATCAGTGCTCTCCCCCAGAGTGGAGCTCCAAACCAGTTTTCCTGGCTGCTCTGTATGAGCTCAGAGGCAAGCAGCATACAGTGCCCTAGCTGCAATGTCTGGCCAAGGCAGCACCAAGCTTGGCTTAGGAGGGCAGGCACACATCAATGCTGCCCTGCACCTGAGTACCAACTGGACCCTCCTGGTGTTGGGGGCAGGGCCAAGGAGCACAAGCTCTCTGTAGGGCAAACTTGGGATTTTCTGTACCTCGCTGTCACAGCTGGAAAGACTCCAGGCCTTTCCTGAGTCTGGTCTTGGGAGACAGCCAGCAGCAGAACCAGTGCCAGGGAAAGGAGCCAGCCTGGGTGTCTCCCCATACAAGGGAGAGGACCTGGATTGGGCAGGCTCCAGTGGGCAAGGAAATCCAGGCCAGGCCTTTTCCCTCACCTGCAGCTGCTGCACAGCCAGTCTGCATGTAGTGGCTCAGCAGCTTGCTGCTGGTGGCAGGGAGCTGAAGGTGGGCATGACCCTAGCCATGTAGAGCTCAGGCAGCCTTGAGGTTTGTGTGCTGTTAAAAGAGACCCTTCTCCCTTTAGCCATGGGACCTACTCGTGGGTGGGGTAGGTCCAGCTGCCATAGGACCTGCCCTGGTACCGTCTGCTACAGCCTGACTGGACACACAGGTCCTTGGTTGTCTCTAGGGGTCAGGGGCTGTGATGTGCCCCCATCCAATGTGTTTGTGCTACCTGGGATTACATCCAGCTGTAACCTCTCTGCAGGCTGCAGAACATAATGGCCAGACATCCTATGCTTCTTTCTTTTTCACCGTGCCCTGCCTGCTCCTGTCACTGGAAGTTGACGGGCTGTGTCCTCATCCCAGGGTCACAGGAGAGGGATAGAGATGGAGGCAGTAGGCAGCTGTGGGGTCTGGGGCCTTTAGGTGTTACCCAGGTTTCTTCTAGCATTCCTGCAGCATTGGCAGTTCTCAGAGGTGAGATTGTAGCCCGCTCCCCTGTTGGTGAGGATGGGGGGCGAACAAGGGCACCAGCCCTCTAGAGCATGTGGGTGGGAATCAGAGCCATTGGGAGCATGGCCATATAAGCGGGAGAGGACTGGGGAGGGGCATGAGTGGGGAGGGGGTGCCAATGCTCAGTCAGTAGCAGGCACTGCCACATTAAAAAGATGAATGGGGTTTCCATAAATAGCCTGGCTTGTCTTGCTCCCTGCAGCCCTGCCTGTCATGCAGATTTCCCGGTGCAGCTCCTCACAAAGGCAGCCCTCTAAGTGGAGCAGCAGTAATGCTGAGTGAATACAAAAGTCACACACTGCAGGCAGGGAGAGGCTGGGCTGCCCGTGTCCTCCCCTCCACCAAGCTCTCCCCAGATCTCCTTGCTTGCTCCCACTCCTGTACTGCCTCCCCCAACCCCCTCAGCAAACCTGGAGGGGCCTCCTGGTGACCAGGCAACCCTGCCACCCCTCTGCAGGTCAGAGGCTGAGGAGCTGCTAACCTGTGTGGCTGCAGCTCCTATAAATAGGCACAGCAGAGGAAGGGGATTTCAGAGCCAACCAAAGGCTGCTGCTTCCACGTCAGCCTAAGCCCAGCTGCACTCAAGTGTGTGGAGGAGGGCTGCACACACGTGCCTGGGCAGATGGGCACATGCAGGGGGTGGGGAAGGCCCAGTGTACACACATATGAGTGCACACTTCTGTTGTGGCACATGCATTTGTGCACACATGTATGCACACACGTGTGCATAGAAAGATGTGGATGCCTGTGCACTGACAGGTAAAAACACACCTGCTTACATCCATATAGAAGGGCACATGTATACACACACACAAGTTGAGGTACATATATAGGTACATATGCAGAAAAAGGACCCATGAGCCTGGGCTCGTATCCAGGTAGCCGCACAGACATGTCAAGTGCCAACAGAGTCATCCTCATGGAAGGGAGAAGGTGCACATCCATCCTTGGCAGTGCCCTGCTGCATTCTGGAGCTGTTGTGACACACTGGTGGGTGGGTGTGCATTGCCCTGAATGGGGGGAGCTGGGTGACACACCCCAATATGTGAGGAACAAACCAAGCTGTCTGTCAAAAGCCTTCATTGTTAAACAAAGTGCCTATAGATTGTTATCCCTGTCATACAGGTAGAAAGAGGTGGGGCCTGGGATTCACTCGGGGTCACCCGGGGTTATCAGTGGCACAACCTGAATTAGTAACCTGTGGGCCTGACACCCAGTCCCTCACTTCACCCACTTGACCATGCTCCCTCCCTGCTTTGGGGTTGGGGCTCTGGAGTTTCCCTGAAGTGACCTGATATCTGATGCCTCTCCCTGCCCTGTCGTTTTGTGTTGCAGGGCTCGGGGGAGCATTGTTACTATCAGGGCAGGCTCCGAGGGCAGGCTCGATCCTTTGCAGCCCTGTCCAGCTGCCAAGGACTGCAGTGAGTACCACTTTGGGGGGCCAGGGCACAGGGTGGGGGCTACAGGAACAGACAGACCTAGCTGCAGACTCCTGCTTCTGGGACAGCAGTGGGCGCGACGGGATTCAACAGCCTGCATTAGCCTTGGGTGTGTGGGAGGAGACCTCTTCTGCCTCCATGTGGGACATTGGGGGCAGCAAACTTGCACTTTCCACCTTGGCAGGGGATTGGGGTGCCGTGTTGCCTAGCCATACAGGAGGAAGCTGGAGGGTGATTGGTGCCCATGTCTCTGCTTCCCTTGCAGTGGCGTCTTCTCGGATGGGAGGGACACCTACGTGATTGAGCCCTATGGGCAAGCTGAGCACAGACAGGTGAGGGCCGCTGGGCTGGAATTCCATCACCTGCCAGGAATGGCCTGCTCTCAACTTTCCCTCAGCTCCTGTTTCCAGGGGAAGGTGAAGGGGAGGCCTGAGGCCAGGTCACTGACCCCTGCCCACCTACAAAGCAAGAGCCCACCTTGCTCCTAGTTCAGCTTCCAGGGCAAAGTTACAGGTGCTCAGACTCTGGTGATGGGATCTATGGGCTTGACTCCTGCGCCAGCTCTCGGTGCTCAGGTGCCAGGTCCTGAGCATGGGGGACTCCACTGCCAGGTTCTGGCAACTTTGATTCTGGTGACGGGTCCTGAGCACTTGGTGTCCAGTACCTAGTTTGGGGGACTTGGACCATAGTCCTGAATGCTTGGACTCTAGTGCTGGTGACTAGGATCACAGTGCCATATCTTGGTATTGCCAGCCCTAGTCTGTGTAGCCCTGAGAACTGTGGTTGCAGCTAGAGGTATTCCCCAGTGTACCTTTACCCTGTGTTGCCATGGCAGCAAATGGAAGGAGACTCCGCTTACATTAGCTCCCCATACCCTAGGTATACCTCCATACCCCAGCACTGACCTGTCCCTACAGAATGGATTGGTTTGGGGGTCTTCAGAACTCAGCAGGGTTTTCTGGCCTCACGGGGCCTCTCTGAGTCTTTGCATGTGTCCGTGGCCCCAGGCTGGTGTTCCCCCCCACCCTGCCACTTCTCCCCTGGCCCAACACTCCCTCAGGGTGGTAACCCAGCTGCCTGGCATCAGGTAATGACTGAAATCCTATCCTGGTATTTTCCATCCCTGCAACCCTGCTGCTGGCCCATCCTTTAGGAAACTGCCCCCCTCAAGCTGCCCGCAGTCATCAATTAATGATCCCGTGGTGTCAGTGTTGTGCAAGGCAGGAGGGAGGGGTCACTTAGGGGTGAAGCCTGGAGGCATCGCTTCTGGGGCAGGGAGATAGGCTCCATCGCTGAGACTTGCCTCCTCATTCTGAGTGAGGCTTACTTACATCAGGGCCTTGGCACTGGGGCCAAGGAGTGTGACCAGGGCAGTTCCAGTTAGGCTGGTGCTGGGACCCAGGTCACAGAGTAGTGGGGAGGCCGGTGTCAGGGGATGCACTGCACTGGGAGGGGGGTCAGGGACATGCACTCTGTGGAGCCCTCTACCTCCTTTCTATGGGGCCTATCACAAAGCCCTTGCCCTGTGAGGGTTTCACAGGAACAGGGCTCCATCCTACCCAGTGATATCCTGCGTCCAGCAGGTTCAGCAGCGCACAGCAAAGGTCAGTGGTGGAGCCCCTGTTCTCTGACTGTGTTTCGTAGGTGGGCAACACAGGCATGCTTACCCGGGGCTGCTTTGGGGTCCTGTGTAGGGTTACCATATTTCCTGTTTCAAAAAAGAGGACACCTGTTGGGGGGTGGTGATATGCTTGTGCTCATGCCTTGCCCCTGCCCCTCACTCCCAAGCCACAGCACCCCCAGCCCTGCTGCTATCTCTCACTCCTCACCCACAGTCCCCCACCCCCCAGACCATGCTGGTGCCCCTCATTCCCAACCTGCAGCACCCTGGCCCTGCCTTTGCTCTGTGCTCTTGACCCACAGTCCCTGCCCCCTGGTGCCCCTCACTCCTGAGCTGCAGACCCCTGGCCCTGCCAGTGCCCCTCACTCCCTGCCTACAGTTCCCCGCTCCCCACCCCCCCGGGCCAAGCTGGTGCCCCTCACGCTCAACCTGCAGCCCCCTTGCTCCCCTGCTAGCCCTGCCAGTGCCTCTCACTCCTGACCTTCAGTCCCCTGCCCCCCAGCCCTGCTGCCCATGCAGCTTCCTGCTGCTTCTGAAGAACCCTCCACCTCCTTCCCCTGCTGGCCTTACCTGCATGCCATTGCCTGGGCTTGTGAGCAGATGCATGTGATGCCCTGGCTTCCAATCCTCCTCTCCTGCTTCCCCCAGCCCCAAGCAACTCCTTGCTAGGGCAAGTCAGAAAGTGCCAGGAAAAGCTTCAATGCTGAGCAGAGGCAGAGCAAAATCTTGGACATTTTTTTATATCTTTAAAAACTGCCCAGAAGGAGATGGGAGAACCCAAAAAGAGGACATATCTGGGAAAACCCGCATGCATGGTAACCCTAGTCCTCTTTGCAAATCCTTGGCTTTGGGACTGTTTGTGCAGGACTTGGCAGGGTGGAGGTTGGGGGGGGGTGTCAAGCTGGCAAAATGCCCTATTTCTCCTGCTCTTCTTTGTAACATGGGGTGCTTGCTCTTTACTCAGAGGCTTGGTCAGGTGGGGGTATTCTGTGGTCTTATTCCTGGCTCTCTCTCAGCATGGCTTGAACACCAGGGACCTCACTTGAGAGGCTCTGATGAAACTTGAGAAGACTTCAGTGTACCCCAGTTATGCTCCCTTCCCTTGCTGCTCTGGGAAGAGAACTGGGCAGTGACATCAGTAACATCTCACTCCACAGCCTCTTTCACTCTGGTGCTCCTCATGCACAGGGCTCACTCACTGGCTTCCTGCCCCTCTGTGTTGGGGCAAGGCAGGGTTAGCAGTGGCATAGTGGTACTGCTCAGTGGTTGCTCACCAGCTCTGTGGCACAGCCCCTGCTGGTTCTGATCATGAGTGGAGAATAATCCCATATATACCTGGTGCTGGCAGGATTTGGTGAGGCAGATGAAACCACCCCGCCTGGGACATGGACTTCTTACCTAGACTCATGTTCCCAGCCCATGCATGGACCACCTCTCCCAGTACATGCTTGGCAGACAAAAGCATCTTGGCTCCTCGGGCTGGGTCCTATTCTGGGACAGTGAGGGTGGCCCAGGTGAGAGTGTGGCCTTCCTTTTCTCTTGTTCCCTGCAGCAGGGGCCTCAACCTCACCTGATCCAACACATGCCTGCTCCTCACCATCGTCAGGGCTGCACAGAGCCAGGTGAGTGGTGCCTGTGGGCTTTGTACCTAAATGGCAGAGGTCCAGAGGCCTGTGTTAGGGCCACTGAGCCAAGGGGGGAGCACGTAGCTGATCTGCAGGAACTGCTATACTATTATAACCATCCTCAGACCTGCCTGGATGGCCAAGACAGACTTGGGCTGAGGACTGAGCTCTCCTCCTTCATGCAGAGCTGGGCAAATAGGCTCACTTGGAACAGTTTTCAGAAAAATCCTGGACCCGGCATTACCATAACATTGTATGAATTTGTGTTGGTTTTCCCAGGAAATTATTTACTACAATTTAAATATGGGAAAGTTTCAGGTTGTCAGTCCCAAGTGACTTTCCAGTTCAAAATTACCTTTAATTTTATTTTCAAATGTAAGATCAAAGGTAAAAGTCAAAAGTCAAAGTTCAAAGCACAGTGTTTTGTTCAGTCCCAGATGAACATTTTTGGGATTTGTGCATTTCTATATTAGATTCCTCCAATACTGTAACATTTCTTTTTGGTTCCTTCCTCCACCCTTGTCAAAGACAAATTATTTTTAACTTTTCAAAATTGCCTGTGAGCTGTAAACTTATCCTCCACCAGTTGTGTTTGCTGGGTCACTTGGCCAGGGGGGTTACCCAGCCCTCATGACCTGCAGAAACCTCACATTGGTCAACAGCCCTCTGACCCTTGGCATTTCTGAGAGCCCTTCATTGCTCCCTTGGGGCTTCAGCCCCATCACCTTCCACTTGATGTGTCCCCCCCACCCTTATGTTCCCAGGCTGTCTGGCTGCTGCGCTGAATCACTATGTCCCAGCCAGTTTACCAAAACTGAGGCGGCGGCGGCAGGTAGGGGATCTGCTTAGCCAACCAACTGGGGAGGGGGGCAG
>NW_017729024.1:21982101-21997188 GCF_001723915.1 Gavialis gangeticus | reverse complement strand
GATGAGGATACACAGGTATGGGTCCTATATAGCTAGCCCTTTGCTGCAGCACAGGAGCTATGACCATGCTGCCAATCCCATAGTGCTGCATGGGAGCTGTCCTAATGTGGAAAAGGCAGAGGAGCTTCTCCAGCAGGCAATACCCAGACTGGCCTGGCTTGCTTCTGCCCCTGGGGCAGGACCCTGCCCCTTTGTGGCCAGGATGACTCTGGTTCTGTGACTCTTGCTGGGTCTCTCCCTCCAATGTGGCTGCAGGGTCATGATGGGAGTAGCAAATCTGCCTGTCACAGGAGCTGTTGATTCAGGCCAACACATCCCACATGTCATGCCTGTGCATCAGGATGTGACTTCCTGGCCTTGCCATTCATTTCTCTTGGATGTGGGATGGGGTAGAATCAGATGGCCTCTGGAGAGCTCTCCCAGCCCACCCTTCAGTAATCTTCTGGTGGAGGTACTTGCCACTGCCCCTACTCCCCTGGGGCTCTGTTGAGACCTGGCAAGGGACAAAGCGTAGGCCAGCCTGTACTGCTCTTTGCAGGCGAGGGAGAGCAGAAGGCCATGCTGGAAGCTGGCACCTCTTTGCTTCTCTGCCCTAGGCCAGGAAAGCTTCCACTGGCTTGTCAAAGCCCTGCAGGAGTGTGGGCACTGGGCCCTAACCTTCCTGATGCCCCCACCCCCAGTATACTGTGCCCTGGAGGAACTTGGCCCCTGCTTCCTTATTTCTTCACAGAAAGGGAAGCTGACTGCTCAGGGGAGCTGCCCAATGGGAGCTGTGTGAGGCCAGAGCTGGCCATGAGACAGGCTCAGCAGCTGCCACTCCAGCCCCAAGTGAGGCAGGCATCCAGGCGAGCAGGCCATGAGTGAGCCCAGAGCCACTACCTGTCTGTATCCAGCAGCAAAGTGTTCCCTTTGTATCTGCCCGTTCCCTCAGTCCCCTGGACGTCCCTATCCACGCATGGATGACATCACCTTGAGTCTCTTTCACATGTCTCCTTTGCCCCCTCAGGTGCGGCGAGCTCAGCACACCGTCCACAGCGAGACCAAGTACATTGAGCTTGTGGTGGTCAACGACCATCAGCTGGTGAGTGCTGCAGCTCAGGCCTCTGCCATCCTGAGAGGATGGGGCTTAGCCCGCCCACCAGTGTGTGGTATCTTCTGCTGTGCTTGATGTCAGGGGCTGGATGTACAAAGGAAAAGCTGCCTGCTGCATGGGGGGAGCTCTGGACTACTCAGGCCACCGGGAGTGCTGTTGGGACCCGTTCAGGGGCCGCACTCCATTGTCTGTGTTCTTTTCCAGTTCGGGCAGCTGCGCAAGTCTGTGTTCCTCACCAGCAACTTTGCCAAGTCTGTGGTGAACCTGGCTGACATGGTGAGTGTTGTGAGAGTGACCCCCTGCCAGGGGGGACTGCTCCTCTTGTCTGGGACAGGAGAGGGGGAAGGGTCTTGAGGTAGAGTGGGACAGGCAGTGGGCCTGGGTCCAGCTGGGAGAGCAGAGGGTCTCTGGGGAGGGCCCTCCCGTCCCAGGGGAGGGCGCTCCCATACCAGGAAATGGCATGGTGGCAAAGTATGCTGGGAATGTAATGTCCTGCCTCCTTCCTCTCATCCTTTAGATCTACAGGGACCAGCTGAATACCCGTATCGTGCTGGTGGCCATGGAAACATGGGCCTCGGAGGACAAGATCCGAGTGGAGGAGGATCCGTTGGAGACCCTGGGCGAATTCATGAAATACCGGAAGGAAGCCCTGCCAGAGCACAGCGATGCTGTCCACCTCTTCTCGTGAGAGCCAGGATAGCTGTACTGCCCTTCTCACCCCCCTGCAGAGGCAGTGCTCCTGCTCTGCTCCCTGGGCTACACCTGGATGGAGCAGCTCTGAGGTCTCACCCAGCCAGCACTCCTGCTCCACTCCCCACAGTGTCCCCCCCCTGCTGGGACCTGCTTTTGAAGTGTGATTGCTAACCCTCCCTGCATCCCAGGAGGTAAGGCAGGGTCAATGTCCCCCTTTGACAGGAGGAGAAGTTTGGGCTTAAGAGAGGGAAAACCCAAAGCTGCTAATTGGTGACAGAACCGAGAGAAGAAGCCAGAAGTCCTGATGCCTTCTGGCCTGTGTTAAGTTAGGTGCACACAGCCTCTTCACTCCCCACACCAGGCCTGCTGTCCTGAGAGTGATGGAGCAGGGCTGCTGCTCCCTCACTTCCTCTCTCCTTGCCCCTCTGCAGCGGCAGGACATTCCTGAGCAGCCGCAGTGGGACTGCCTACGTCGGGGGGATCTGCTCACTCACTCGTGGAGGGGGTATCAATGAGGTGGGTTGGGCAGAGTCTGGCCTGTTCCTGGGGGTGGGAGGAGGGTGGTACAAAGGGTAAGAGGGAGTATGGTCTCTTCAGTGTTAATTCATTCCCAAGCAGAGCCTAGACTGGGGGACGATGCTTCTTTAGAAAGCAAGACTGGAGGGCTGTGGGGTCATGGAGCAAGATTTATGAGGGGTCTTGGGACTGCACAGTAGATCTGAGGGTCATGGAGTCATAAGCAAGAACCTGAGGGGTTGTAGGGCTACACAGTGGGTTCGGGAAGCCGAGGAGGAGGGTGCCAGGGGAGGCAGCGGGAGACTGTACCAAAAAGTTCTTGGGAATTTAGGGAGTCCCTGTCCAAAAGATGTGCCCTTCATTCCCTGTGTGACTGAGCTTGGTGACGGGGGGCTGTAGGGTTCCTCCTGCTGCAGCCATGCTGATGGCTTTGTTGTTTCCCTCCCCCATAACAGTATGGGAACGTTGGCGCCATGGCTGTGACTCTGGCTCAGACCCTTGGGCAGAACATTGGCATGATGTGGAACAAGCACCGGAGCTCAGCAGGTAACATCACCTGGTTGGGGAGTGAGGGCTGAATGTCTGGCCCTGACATTGGGCGTGTGCATATATGTATGCCTGTGTGCGTTAGGAACAGCCGGAGGTAGCCAGGCAGGTGCTGCTGTCCGTATAGTATTTGTTCAGTTCTCATCAGTAAATTTACTGACAGTAAATAAATAATCAAGCTAAGAATATCTATCAGTAAAGTCTGTAAGAAAAACTTTAGCTGTCAGTAAAAACACTAAGCAGCCACAGCTTGATTGAATCTCCAGCAGAGCACAATGGTTCCACCTGGTTTTTGAGTTGGAGTGCAGCACCCTGCAGGGAGTGTTCTTTCATCCATGTGCTGCTGCTGCATCCCAGGTTGCCTATAATACTATGGGTTGCAGGTAAGCTGCTTTGGGTTTCCCTGTTTGGACAGACAGAGCAGAGTTGGCAGGGATGGGCTGGGGAGAGCAGCATGGTGTAGTCAGGGGTATTAGGGTATGTGGTGAGCAGGGGGCCCTGGTGTGGAAGGGACACAGGACAGTGTAAAACCATTGCTGCAGCCAACATTTTTTTTTTTTTTTACTGAGAACTTTTTACTAACAACCAAATTTTACTTTTTTACTACATTTGGTGTTAAGCCCCTAAATTTAAACCCAGCGCTTCTGACTGAGGCCTGACAGCAGGGCAGAGCCTGGCAAAAGAGTTGCATTTGCATTATGTAAAGCATATATCAGTAAAAACAGGCTAGTAGAAAATTTTGGCTGTTAGTAAAAAGCTTACAGATTGTCAGTAAAAAAAATGTCTTGGCTTGGCAACCTTGCCCACTGGGTACTAAGCATGAGCTAAGCAGGAGTAACTGGGTCAGGCCCTGGATGGGAAACCAGGGTGCTTCAGGAAGTAATAGTGATAATGCAGAAGAAGGCCCTGTTTTTCCTCCCTGTGGGACACAGATACAGAGGCTTTTGGCCAGTGTGAGATCTCCTGGTGTTTTCTGCAGAAACTAAGGCATTAAGCCTGATGTCCTGATCATGTTCTCTGTCAGGTTATCCAGTCCTCACCCTGGGGGTATGTTGGCCCAGGAGCTTATGGGAACAAATATTACCACTCTCCATTGCAGTCAGCTCTGGACAGGGTGAGCTGGGCTTTGTGAGCCAGCATGTGGGAGATGGGCTGGGCATATCAGGAAGACTGGGAAAGCAGAGGCCATATTGACTGGGGTGTGTGCTGCTGACATGTATTGCAGTGGTGAGGGTGGGAGGGCCTGCACAGTGCAGCGAGCAGGCCACGGGTACATGCTACAGTGGGAAGGGAGTGTGGGTGCATGGTTCAGCAGTGGCTGGGCATGGGTACAAGGTGGAGTATGGGCTCGTGTCTACACAGTGTGCAGCCTGCAGGGCCCATGGCTTGCCTTAGTGCAGTCCACAGATGTGCAGTCCCCGCTGATGCAGCCCACAGGGTGGTTGGCCCCCAGCCCCTTAGAAGTTTGACAGCCCTGACAGAACATTCTTTCCATGTCAAGATTTTTCTGAATTAAATAAGGTACCTTTTCAGCACCAACTGGTCTGGCTACATAAGTAGCATAAGCCACACACACGAGTTTCTGAACATTAGACAAAATATCCTGTACAGAAACCCTGATGCCAACCTGAAACAAAACAAAGGTTGCAAGATTTTAATTACCAATTAAGGCAAAAAGATTTGATCCCTGTCAAGTTAACCATTGCCTTATATTTCTTTCTTTAAAATGTAGAGTGCCCTGGTATCATTTATCCTGACTATCTGAAACAACTTCAACATCCACGGTGCCTTGGAAATTACCTTTGGTATAATATCTATAGATGGATGTTTGACAACACTAAAAAAATAATACAGATATTTACAGCAGGCTTTATGGACTTTTACTTCCATTTACTTATGTGCTGTTTTGGTTCCCTGCTTGAGTCTTTACAAGAAGTAGAACTTGCATCCGCAAAAATCTGTACAAGTCTATAAAACACAATGTGAAGCGAATTACTAGTGAAACACTTTATTGGTTCATTTGAAATAGACATGACATGCATCAAATCTTCAGTCTTTAGAATTTGTAGAGCACTTTGGAACACACTCTGCCTTGGATGCACTCACATAATTCCCATTAATGCTAATGGAAATTGCGCTTGAACAGAGAGAGGAGAAAAGACCCCTGGAGGTTCTATTCTGATTTCAGAATAAATGTCTGGGCAATGCACTGCCATGTCCATTACAACGTAATGGACAGCTTGTATCTGAGATAAGGATCTCTATATCATGAGTTTCAGAAAGGTTTAGAAATCCACCCTTCTAGCTGTGGGCCATGATCCAAAGCCTACTGAGGTCAATAAGCTGTGGCTAGGCCAGTATTGACTATCTACCTCACCCAGTGGGTGGGTCTACATGAGATGCTGAGTGGAGTTACTGAGCAGTGGTGCCTGTGAACGTCTTTTAAGTGATGCTACTGCACAGTAGCCTAATAATACTGTGCAGTATCTTAGCACTGTCTATGCTGTAATACATTACTACACAGCATTATTAGGCTACTGTGCAGTCAGCATCTCATGTAGATATGCCCTGTATGTTGTATTATATTTGGTAACATAACTAACTCTTCAGGGTCATGTTGTTACTTTGGCATAGCTCACTCACTGGCCTGCACTATACCATTGAAATTTAAAAATCATTTGGGTGCTGTTGTTCATTAGGTGGATGCTACATATTTTTTTATGAATATTCATTAAGCCCCTTCTCCAACCATAAAGGTTACAGTGCTAGTCTTCTTCCATTATTTTTCTCCCTTCACCTCTTCATACTTTTTATATACTGTTAAAAAAGGAAGAATGAGTATCACTTACTTCCATGCTAGTATTGAATGCTCGGTTTACTTTTGCTTTGACATTAATGATTTGTCCAACTCTGTCAAGAAAGGAAGCATCTCATTACATTACACAATCATTACATAAATGAATCTGATCCTAAAGCACAGAGAAGTCAATGAAAATCCTTCTGGTGACTCCCAACAGACTTTGGATCTAGCCCAATAAATATTTATAATATTAGTGCTCTATCTAATAGAGAGGAATTCCATAAATGAAGCAAATTTTGTGTCAACACAGGCTTTACTGAAAATACCTAGGTTCAGTAATTAAATGTAAAAACAACAATAAACAGATAAATGTACCTCAGTAAAGAAGCTGATGAACAAAACAAGGATTATTCAGGATACTTTGTAGGCTTATAAATAGAGTCCCTTTATGTTATAATTATAATTTGCAGTTATATACTAGTTTCAAATCTATTCAGAAACTGGGTTCCACTTTTACACCCAGAGGCATAAACCACTGGGTTTTGTCAAATCACTGAGTGAACCTGTATGCACAACACTACAATGCTGATGTTCCTATCTTATATTGCTTGACATATGCATGGTTTGATAAGCAAAATTCATCTTCTTCCACCCAGGTAAACCCAAAACAGGCTTTGTCCTGTGGTCTCACTGGAAGATCCGTGGGAAAGATTACATGCTACCAATTTGGTACCTCCCTCTGTCCCCAAAAGTCTAGCCCAAAAGTTTTAATAACAACTACCATTTCTTTAATTTGCTGATGAGACCACTCTGGTCAACTGGATCTGTGTAAGTTTAGATTCTATCCATAATCCATTTCTTCCACAATCCTCTTCCTTATACTATGCACAAGGGCACACTGAAAGGCTGGCACAAAGTATTTGGAGTAAGTTTCATCCTGACCAGGAGAGCAGAGAAAGGATGAGTGAGTCAGAGCCACAGTTGCTGTAATATGACATAAATCCATTGACTTCAGAGCAGCTACATGAATTTACATCAACTGAGGCTCTGTCCTACGTGCTTGTTAATTAAAGTAGGAAGAAACAGGAGATCAAGCAATTTTTTTATTATTATTATTTTTGAAAGTTAATCTAAAACTTTTCTGAAATTGATGCTCTCACTGCCAGGGTCTTAGTTGTGTACAAACACATATTCAAATTTCGACATTTCTCCTGCCTTTGTGTGGGACATAAAAGCAACCTCAAAATCTACCGAACCCTCAACATTCCAGTTCTGGTTATGAAATTCAGTGGGAGCCTTAGAAAACAGGATTGTTGAAGGAAATATATGTGCCTTTTGCAGGCACACAACTCCTTCAAGAAGCAGGTACAGGATGAGATTTTCTGTTGTCAACTGAAGAAAAAGACCAGTAAAGTAATGCAATATTTCTAAATTGTGCAGACAAGAGATCAGCTAGTCCATTTAGATAAGGGGGAAGCTGCTGAGAACTGTAATGTGTTATTTATGTACAGACCTAGAAAAGAAATTAAAGTTATAGTCTTATAAAGAAAAAAAGGCTGTAAAACACATCTTAAATGAGCTAACTTAGTTGTGTTCTCCGAGATGTCTTTGAAGACTTTTTATCTTCTGCTCAGCTCCCAACAGAGGCTGAATATTTGCTTAGTTACAGGTAATGACAAGTACAAGGTGAAGAAAGAATAATATTCAGGAGATAAATGATGTGATTGAACAAGACACACACTGATAGCAGAATGTGACTCATAACAAAAATTCTGGCAAACTTAGGGACGCTTGTAAGAACGTTTTTGGCTATTCCTTTATCAAAAACTTTGTTGTACATTAAATATATGAATGCTGGATTTCACATGTGCTCAGTATGTTGGGCAGAAGTCTTCCATCCTAGGATTCCTGTAGGTCACTGACCAACAGCACAAATCTCATTTACTTTCAAGAGGGGGTTTCAATATTTTCATCCACCAATGCAGAGGCACAGCTAGCTATTTCTTCACCCTGGGTAGAAGGCGGGTAGGCTGAGCACAGAAAAATGAGGATGGGTGTTGGACAGAGTCTTACCTGCTGCAGCATGGGATTCTAGGAGGCTCTGCTGTGGACAACAGGGGGCACAGCCCCCTTGTCAGCCTCAATGCCCCTTCCCTGTGAGTGATGGCACTGCTATAATTACTATGAGTTTAACCCTCTCGTAGCTGTTACCAAATTGTATGTATTGTTTATTGTACTATAAAATCCTTAATTCTGTGGAGACTGTGAGAGGGTTAATACAGTACCTATTGGCAGCAAAGCAAGAAGAGCAGGAGTGAGGCTGGTAAGGTGACTCCTGCCTTCAGTCTGCTTGGTCAGAGGTAACAACCTCTGGAGGATCCTGTGCCAAGTGCAGCCCCCTGCTGCTTTTCCTGTGCTCCTCTATCATCAATATCCTTGTCACCTTTAGAAATAATGAAAATTGTGTCCGGCTTTGCTGGGGCAGTGCCACTTTCACTTTCTACAAAGGTCTAAGGGACATGATAAATGTCTTTCTGAGAGAAGACTGGCTGTATTCCTAGTGACAATACCCATTTTGAGTAAGGGTAGAACTGCACATGATTGAAGGAAGAAATCAGAACTTCAACACAATCCTTCACAACCCCCTCCAAATACTGCAATGGCAAACAACCTTGTAGAATAATTTGGCTTACTGTTAATAACGTAAGACTTTTATAAAAGTATATGATTATCCTGACAGGGAATCTTCAAAGTTTGAAAAGCTTTTACTGAAGAAACTGAAAATGACTATTTCTTCCAAAAAACTGATAGTGAATATTATGTTTGAAGATAACCCCACTGGCAAAATATGGAGGAAACTGTACTTATGTGGGAGGCAAAGATAAGCCTTGGCAAAACACCATGCAGAAATTTGTCTAAGTTGAAGAACTCTTCCACTTCCTACCACAGTGAACATTTCAGAGTAAGTTTGAGTCATAAATGCTTTCAATTTCATGGTTCATTCTCACTCAACTAAAATGAGATTCAAGATGGTTGCTCTCCTGTCTAGCAAAGTAGTCGAAAGACTAGTATTTAGTAATCATCGTTTAAGATAGGGATGTCAAACATATGGCCTGTGGTCCAGATCTGGTCGGCAGGCCTTCTCACTGTAGCTCCTAGAGCACGTGCACCAAAATGGCGGACACCCAGGGGGTAACACCACCTCCTGCCCTTAGCCACTACACAATTTCTGGTTTGCAACTGCTGCTCAGTATGCACATCAGCACATGGGTTAGATCCTGAAGGGGACTGTCTAGTCAGCAAGAAGCCTCATGGTCTGAATTAGACTCACCAAGTCATTTGAGTCTGACAATCCTGATTTAAGAGATTAGTTTCTGAAATAATCTCAGTCTATGCCATTTTTCAAGCAGTGGAAAGATATTTACTGTGGGCATGCAGCGCTGGTCAGGCTGCAGCTGGAGTACTGTGTCCAGTTCTGGGCGCCACACTTCAAGAGGGACGTGGAGAACCTGGAGAGGGTCCAGAGGAGGCCACTCGTATGGTTGGGGTCCTCCGTGGCCAGCCCTGTGAGAAGAGGCTGAGGGACCTGAATCTCTTCAGTCTCCGCAAGAGGAGACTGAGGGGGGATCTTGTGGCTGCCTACAACCTTATCAGGGGCCAGCAGCAGGGACTCGGGGAAAGTCTGTTCACCAGGGCCCCCCTTGGAGTCACCAGGAACAATGGCCACAAGCTGAGGGAGGATAGGTTTAGGTTAGATATTAGGAAGAACTACTTCACTGTAAGGGTGGCCAGAGCCTGGAATAGGCTTCCCAGAGAGGTGGTGCTCTCACCTTCCCTGGAAATCTTCAAGAGGAGACTGGATAGGCACCTGGCTGGGGTCTTATGACCCCTGCCACCCCCAGTGCTCCTTCCTGCCCATGGCAGGGGGTCGGACTAGATGATCTGTCTAGGTCCCTTCCGACTCAGTGATTCTATGTCTACAGGTGCAATTAATTCAAAGCAATAAGCTCTGGCACATATCACTACAGAATGTATTGCTCCTGGACACTGCATTTACATGTGCGCTCAGGACTGCAGCATGTTGAGCTAGGTTGGAGCAGCCCCAACTGGCAGGGGGTTCAGGGGGTCAGCCTGCCAGGCCGGGGCTGCTACCCCCAGTTCAATGTGCTGCGGAGGAGCTGGCTGGGGCTCGAGGGTGCTCCAGTGTGGGACTAGCCAGCAGGCAGCCCCTGCACTGAAGCACCCTCATGCCCCAGCCAGGCCTGTTGGCATCTACACGTGTGTTGCTGCACAATAAAGAACGCTTTTATAGCACCAGAGATAACCCAAGGGGTGTGTGGGGCCTGGGTCATATCAGCCTGTGCAGGGCCTGTGCTGGGGGAGGGGTGAGGGTGGCGGCGAGCAGCTGGAGCACAAAGCCAGCAGCGTACAACAGCCACGCAGAGTGTTGGTGCCCTCAGGGCCTGTACAGCACTGTCCATGGAGCCCCCAAAGCGTGGGCCCAGGATGATCACCCCGATTTGCATCCTCAAGGGATGGCTCTGCATAGGACAATCCTTATATTTACAAGTACTATCCTACAGTGGAGTTTATTAACTTACTTTAATAGGGCTGCATGTGTAGATGTGAAAACATTACTGCAGAGCTAATTAAGCAGCTTCACAGTAAATGTCTCTTGTAGATGCCCTGTGTTTATTTTTTTCACATGAGGTACTAGGCCTGTGGCCAGCAACGTTTTATAAGCAGTGGGCCAAAAGCATAGGCAACACCAGTATGGGGGGGACACAATTCTATTTTGCTGCCATAGTGGTGAGGGGCGGGGGCACAACTCCATGTTGCTGCTGCTAGGCATTGGGTCCAGCCGAATTGCAGCCCCATGCCTCACTGTTGGTTCAGAAATCATGCTGTCACCATCACTTCCATTGCTGCCAGGCACTCGCTATGGCCAGACTGCAGCCCCATGCCCTACACTCTGCTGTTGGTGCACAAATCTGGGGAGGCAAGTGACCCCCCATGACTCCCCCAACACATTGCCAATGGCTGAAACAATCTAGATGAGTATGAGGAAGGCTGCTGCCTCCAACCTGGCTGCTGATGCCATAGCCATAGCCATGTGTCCCCATTATTTCTCCCTGCCAGCCGCCCTGCAGCTAGAGTGCTGCCAGAATGCCACCAAAGCCTCCCCACTCTGTGGGTTGAATAAAATGGCTTCTTAGGCCATAACCTGCCCACAAGCCATAGGTCAACGCCTGTTACTGGCTGGGTCCTCCAATTTCTTAGTTGCGTATTTGAAGGGCATATTCAGGGTAGGCTTTACAATATGCTGTGATTATTGGTAGAAGAGGAGGATATGATATGAACTGCCTTCCCCTTTGGTCCCACTGTCAGAGTGGAAAACATGAGTTAGAGAGCTTGCATGGCAGACAGCCTCTGAATATGGGAACACCAAAAAGCTCTGTCTTTTATAGGCTGGACCTGACAATTTGAATAGAAATTAAAAAACACTGGTCATAGAACTTTTCATTTTCATTGGTATATGATGAAATATATCAGAATGAGAGGTACATGACATGAGAAAAAACAATAAAAGAACATTTTACATCAGACAGTGCTTATGCTATTCCTATGAACTCATACAAAGTAAGACGGAAGGAGTGGAAATTTATTCTTCATCTTGGCATACAACTAATATCCTAATATCAAGTTTGAATTGTGGAAATTTCAGTTTCTACAGATACCAGAAAAAGTATTCACAGAAAAGTTAATTCTTAATAGTAGATTTGGTAACCTAAAATAGGTGAATGAAACACTGGAGCAGGAAACCTGCAAGATGTCTTTATTATGTACTATAATCAAGTTTAAAGGGGCTTGTTATGAATTACTTGATATGCTTGATCAAATCATATTAATTATACAATGCTCAGCAAATAATATGGTAAGAACTACTCCAGTTAGCATTATAATCCTGACCTATGGCAGGAAAGCAATTAAATATTTAGGGTCTGTTTCTGCTCTCAGTTACAAGAGTATAAATTCCACTGGAGTCAATGAAGGTTGAAATGTACCTGAGAGAAAAATGTAGTCTCTATTTCATTAGCAGGACCCTTTGATCACAGCTTTCCAAAGAGAAGAGCTTTTCTGGAGAAAGCAAAATGGAAATGACTGCAATCGGGAAAAGGGTTTTTGAGGGCATTTAGTGAAGAAGGTCAAGGGATTCTTAAAATCTCTACATTCTATTTGGCCACATTCATGTCCTCCTCTCATCACTTTTATTGCTCTCTTTTGTTGTTTGTAAAACCAGACTGTATACCGTAGGAATAACTATATCTATGTGGCAATTTCACTGGCAATTATTCAGGTGTATGTACAACTGTGACAAGTACACATGTACACATATACATACGTTTTTGTGTGTGAATTCATCTGAAAATTGGGCTTAATTAATCTCCTCCTGCCTAAACATTCCACAATTTTCAGTTTGCAAAATCCTATTATTGTCAGGGTTAAGCTTTTTGTTTTAACCGGTCTACATCCAAAGATATGTATTTTCATTTTTGGCCAGGTCAAGGGGGACTGATGGTGCAGTAGATCCCATTTTTATAATGCAGTAATTAATGTGCTGCGCATATTTTTTAAAATGGGAGGAAATCTGAAGAACAATGCTGTCTCTTTTTAATAAACATTTAACTAATGAGTTAACTCTGTAACACTGGCTGCAGGACTCCCTCAACATTACTATCAAGGACAAAAGAGTTGGCATTTACCATGCAATCTTTTAGCCTCACGAAATTGCAAGTCCCTGACCAGGAAACAGTTATAGCAAAAGTATACACATAGTTCTGTAGATGCATAAACATATACTTTTTACAAAGCAATCCTCAGTTATGAATTTTTGCTACCTGGATATAAGTTTTTAACTCACTGAAGGAAGGAGATGGTCAGAAATACATTGATAAAGAGCTTTGCAACTACTAAAACTGCCACTTATATTCCTCACTCAAAGCAGAATCAATAATGGTGTTTACTAATCTTTTTAACCAGGGCCAAAGATCACTGGCCTTTCAGTTTCTCACCTGATTTCTAGTTTATTGGTTGAAAAGTAAGTACACTTTATTTCAAACTTCATGGAACTGATCTTTGCCTTTCAGTGGATCGGCAGGTTTAACCCTTGCACTGTAGAGAAATGTCTAAAGTGAACCATGTGCCTACAGGGAAATCATTGACCCCTTATCTCTGATTTTATATGCTTTAGTTAATCTCTGTTAAATAGAAAAGAAGAGCATTCTAAACTGATAAGGCTTGATGATTATTCTTCAGGGTTGTACCTTGCAGTCTCTTCAAACTGTATGTCATCCACTGATGCTGTCACACAGGAAACACCAGCATGTTTCTCAGCTTAAAACAGAGAAATACAAAGATGCAGAGTTATTATATCAGATATATTGCTGCAAACCTATCATTGTCAGTGTAGATATTGATATAAATACATATACTAGATTAATGTATATGTGATCTATATATGATAAAACAGGGTGGGTCATGATTAACCTTTTGGTCACACTGATGTAAAGCCAGAACATATCCTTTGAAATTACACCAGCATAAAAAACAGCAAAATAAAGCTAGCATCAGTATTTAGTGTAACACATCAGAAACATCAAGGTATCAGGATAAAAGGCCATAATGATTCATTCTGTCCTTCAAAATTAAATTCAAAATGAAAATATCTAAAATGGAATGATCTTATCCAAAATGGTTCATGTAACTAACAGTTTTGAAAAACATGAAGTACATAACAAGTATAAGGGGTAACAAATACATAGTAGGAGAAAATTATTATTATTGCATGATAGAAAAGTATCATTGTTGGGGTCCAGTGTAAGCTGAAAGAGTTACAGGACTATATTATTTATATCCTACCCAAAGTGCTAGGCACTACTTAAAACCAGTACTGGCAACTTGTATGAGGCTGAAGTAGCAAGTCCCATGCACAAAGGGGAAGTTCATCCAAAGAAGCTGTGATTTTTTTGTCTATTTTTCAATGACCACTTGCATATCACATCAGGAAGAGTTCCCTACCAACCCTGCGGTAACCTTCCATCTGTCCCTCACAGAAGTCAATGTATGTTTGTAGTTGTTTGTATATGCTCAGGGTAATGTCAAGACCGATATATTACATACCAAAGTAAACATATGACCTTATACTTATAGTATTCATTTTCTCTTCCTTTGCCATTTACATTTGCTTGCATTTTGTCTGATACTTAAATGGCAAAGTGTCCAAGCAAGGAATGAGTTTGTATTATTTGCCTTCCTAGTGAATTTTGGGTTGTTCAAAATAAGAAATAATAATATCCATGTATAATGAATGTAACCTCCATAACATGGCAAGAGAAACAACTCCCTTGGCCTTGAGAAGTCAAAACATGTTGTTTATTGCTGTTCTCTTCATACTTACTTATTTACATTTCACTACAAGGCCTAGTTAAAGACAAGGAATCCACCATACATGGTGCCCAACAAACACAAAACGGAAAGACAGACCCCAGAGAGTTTTTAATGCATGGATATTGAAAGACAAATGAAGAAGAAGAAAATATGCGACAATTGCTCAACATGATAGTAGAAATAGCACATGAGTAGACTCAGCACCTGTATCTTTGTAGGAGGCATTATAACAAAGGAAATGTTAAAGGACATAACTTATGAGAAGACTGAGGTAGGCTTGATGACATTTATAAGCATGAGGGGCAGCACAGGAGAAAGCATAAAAAAGCAGGTTTTAGCAGCTAGCAAAATATGCCAGTTACTGTGCAGGACAGGTTCTCACAGCTTTCTATATGTAGATAATAAATTAAGTAATCTGCAAATCACTGAATTTTGCCAATATCAACATCATGATTATCATACTACACTTAGTGCATCATATGGAGATACCATCCAGACAAAAATTTACAGACATATCTGCTAATCCCCTCAAGGCTTAATATGGATTGTTAATATATGTAGTTGCACATGTGAAAGGAGTTCAGAGATGGCAAAGATCTGAAATTCCTTAGTATTATTGAAGTTATAAAATGTAACAGGGGAAGTTAAAAGGCTTGCATAGGTGTGTTATATCCCTTCACAGAGAAGCATATTTTGCATACAGTTTGTTGCTCAGGAAGGCAGGGCAGGATGGCACCTCTGACTAACTGGTTCAGTGCCACTCTGTCCTACATTTTGCCTGACTTCAGACTAACGTAGCTAGCCACCTCTCTCTGTTGACTGTGAGGAACCCTGTACGAAATAGAAATCAGCACATTTACACTTGTGGAGAAAAAAGCTACCTTCTTTTGTTTATTGTTTATTTTGCCTTCTACAGATTTCAGTTTGTTTTTTTCCTTTCTCCTTCCTTAGCTCAGCTTGCTTGGTCTTTCTTTAATACTCTAGCCAATGC
>NW_017729024.1:21975687-21977101 GCF_001723915.1 Gavialis gangeticus | reverse complement strand
CAGCACATTTACACTTGTGGAGAAAAAAGCTACCTTCTTTTGTTTATTGTTTATTTTGCCTTCTACAGATTTCAGTTTGTTTTTTTCCTTTCTCCTTCCTTAGCTCAGCTTGCTTGGTCTTTCTTTAATACTCTAGGCAATGCTCTTTTCTCTTTGGCTTTCCTGACAGTTCCTGGCAAATGGTTTTGCTGCTTTGACTGTGCTCTATTAGTTGCTGGTTCCTGGCAAATGGTTTTTGCCTCCTTTCTTCTCAGTTTTTCCTGCCTACTTTCTTCATCCCTCTTTTTTCTGGTTTCTCTCTTTTCTTCATCTTTGCCATGATCCTTCCCACGTGGCAATTCTCCTTCTTCTTTCTTACTCTCCCACCTGTAAGTCCTATCCCAAGCTAATTCCCTTTTCTTTGACTATGATCTTTCCTGTCCCTTGCCACAGAACATAATTTCATCCAGAGGAGAAACTGAATCTCCAGTGGTTACTTGTGATGATCTATGAGGTGACCTGCCTGAAGAGCTTGCTCAGCAGTCTTAGAGCAGGTCAGTCATTCGTACGGGTCACCTGGAGTGCAGCACCAGTGCAGGCACAAGGGGCAGAGGACTGCCTATTAACATGCAACGGCGAGAGGGTCTCCAGCTATTGGAAGGAGCCGCCTCCAAATGAGAAAATCAGCTGCTCTGCAACACATCCACCAAGTTTCAGCAAATTATACACAAGAATAATCACTTTATACTATGCCATTATAAGGGGGGAAATGCGGACAAACAGAATGGACCAGATGTTAGTCCACTGTGGATGGTCACAGAGCATCACCCAGACATAGCCGCTCAGAGGCAACACACACAACTAGATGAACTAGTTTAGGCTCCAACACCCCAGCACCCACGGTTCCAGATAAGTGGGTGGGAACAACGGGGCTGTTCAGCACTCCCCAAATGGCTCCCGCCTCCCCATGGGGGTCCAGAAGGGGTGTGTGTAGGCAGGGAGCATTTTGCTTTGGGCCAGTGTGCTGGGCTGCATCCCTGGGCAAGGGGGGTGAGGGGCATCCCATGCATCCTGCACCACCAAGGCCCTGGCCTCTGCTGCGGGGTCATTGCCAGCAGCTGGCGAAGTCTGCAGTGCCAAGCCGAGGCCCTTGGTCCTGCAGTCAGGGGCCAGGACTCCTGGGTTCCTTCTGCTCCTGCTGCCCTGCCGGATTCCTCCCCGCGCCTCAGTTTACTCCCTCTGCGCAGTGGGTGCATTCCGTCGCCCTCCACGCCAACCCTCCCCGGCGCGGCTCCATCCAGGGAAGGGGCGGCCTTACCTGCCAGGCAGGCGGTGGTGTCGATCCACTGCAGGAGCTGGCCGGCGCTGAGCTCGCCGCGGTGCGTGGCGTGGGCGGGCAGGATGGACCGGGTCGTGTGCACCGCCCCGCCGCGCT
>NW_017729024.1:21936305-21965539 GCF_001723915.1 Gavialis gangeticus | reverse complement strand
CAACGGCTCCCGGTTTGGGGAAACGGAGGTCCGGGCAGGTTAAGGCTGAGCAGCCCCTGGTAGACTGGGGCTGGAGTCCAGTCAGCCTGACCCGGAGCCCTGCTGCTGGGCGGGCGGCTGACGCTCCTGGTGCCCTTGGTGGACAGAGGCACGAGGGTTGCCCCCGGGATGCTTCTCATTGGGCTCCGTGTCTTTCCAAAGTCTTGTTCATGGACGTGGGCAGCGCCGTGGCACTGCTCTGGGCACAGATCCCCTGGGGAGCTGCTTCCCTCTGGGGTCCTCGCGAATTCTGCTGCAGCCTTCTTTGACATCTGGAGGGAGAGTTGAGCAACTGCTTGCTGTCAGGAGCTGGCAGGACTTCTTCTGGAGGTCTCTTCTCAGTGACTGACAGGAAATGCCCGACTTGGAGATCATTGCATTTCTCCTAAACTTGGAAAAGAAACACTGTAAATCGCCTTTGCGTGGCTCAAAAAAGTTCAACGTGCAGCTGCACATTGCCAGCCAGTCTGCATTTGGCCTTTAGCTACTGGACTGTATTACAGTCATGCCTAGTCTCAGGCATCCGGCGTACTTAAGGACACATGCGCCTGATGGAGGGGCAGAGTGGGTGGGAAAGACTGGTACAGTTGGCAGAGCAAAGGCGGTGCTCTAGGATACGGTGAAATAACAGGGTAGAGGAGTAGGGCAGGTCAGAACAGTCTTAGACAGAAGGACACAGCTTGCACACAATGCAGCTCTTATAAAACAATCCAGCCACCCATAGGAAATGGCCCAAATAGAATTTAATTCTCAGTGCTTTTTAAAATTTTATTCTTAATTTAAAAAAGCTAGAATGCTAAATACAATGCATATAAAATAAAAACCTTAAACTTCCATGTTTATAAAAGCATACGTAACAGCAGGGAGTTTTTGTGTTCTAGGCTAATGAGCCAACCTGGCTCACCAAGCTCCTGAGTGTAGAAGAAAGTCTCTTTCCACGTATTACAAGCTTTATACTATGGCATGATCCCTTTTTCCTTGTCAGGCTGCTCTCACAGCAAGTAACAGGACAACTATAGCATCACATTCTGCACACTAGCTTTACCAATTGGTATGCTGGACTTCTCTCTGAACTTATTTCTATTCTGTGTTGCTTCAGAATGAAGTTTGATCTGAATTCTCCTTTCCTTTTGGTTCAATGGTTAGGATTATGGGAAAGAAATGAAAGTCTTGTGGAAGACTAATGGAAGACTGGGAGACATGACTTTAATTTTCACTCCTGATGAATGCACCTAAATTGAATGCAGTTTCTATTCTTTTTTTCCCCTTTCTTGTCTACTTCATTTTAGTCCAGATGCGACAATGTTAAGTGTCTAGTTGTTCCTGCCATGGATCTGGAATCTCAAAAAGGAAGTTTCATCAGAATGAACAGAACTTATTTTAAAGAATGCTTTGTCTTTGCTTGGCTCCGTCTGTAATCTGTAAATTACTTTCCAAATTTGCTTTGTCACATTTATAATGTAGGCTTTCACCAAGATTATACCTGTAGCTGTTGTTGCTCTTCTCACACTGATAGTGTTCACTTAAAATTAATTTAGACCTACTGATCAAAGATTTGGCCCATAATATATCTGTTGAGATTAGAAGCTGCAAAGCTGCTGGAATCGCAGACAAACATAGAGTCTAAATAATCTACTCACGTCTAAACCTTTCCAAATTCCCCCAAGTAATACCTGCTTAGAGTGAATGATGAGTAAAGCTCTCCTAAACTGTGTGGAAGAGTTTGAAAAAGCAGAAAATGTAACTTCTCTAGTAACTACTTTCAACAGAAAAGGCAATGACTTTAAGAACACATCTCAAAGCTCCATGTATCTTTTGGTTCCCAGGAAGGAAAGTCATTGGAAGGAAGACGTTCTGCAGGAGCATGGGATGGTTTCCAAGAACAGATGTAGGCAGCACAGGACTCCTACCAGCAGTGTGCATAGCCATAACTTTGGATATATTGGGGAGCTTTGGTAAATGGTTACTAACCTAACTAGAATGAAAATCACATATATCAGGAGTATGAACAAATATTTCATTTGTCCCAGGACCTGTTGCCCCTGTGTTTGTTCCAAGACAGAAAAGCTTCAGGATTGGTGCATGCACACATTGCCCTTCTAACTGGGGTTTAATGAGCAGCTGAATATATCGTCACTTTTCTGCCATTTATCCAAGGATGCAGTCCCAGCATATCCATTCAGACACACTTTGTGATGTCCTGGGACAAACGGTTAGCAGATCTTATCCTGTGAACCCCCTGGGACAAATCCAATGTCTGCTTGTAGTCTGAGAAATAAGAGTTTAAAAGCTCAACTGTAATGCACTTTCCCATCAGAAAGTGCGATAAATAACACTATCCAGCCAAATCACAAAGTTACAATGAGAAGCAATTCATTAGGTCACAATACTTGGCAACTTACATGTGCTTAACAAATCTAACCCACAAAAAACCCTACTGAAGGCAATGGTTCTGTTCACAGGCTTTTAGTTAAATACAGCTTCATTCTTTATAAGATTAGGACCTTAATGCATACCCAGTATTCTGAAAATGTAAAATGTTGTGTAAATGTTACCTATTATTTTTAAATAGATCATTGCAATATACGGCTTCTTGAACTATCAGTGTCATTTGCTGTGCTCCACACATGAGAGACTGTAGTTTATTTATGAGTACAAGCAGCATTAGAATTATGGATTGGACACATAGGCTGTGTCCAGATGAGTATGGACATGGGGTATGTAGCACCGTATCTGTGGGAGATCCCGGGGTCAAAAAAACCCATGCTGAAAACAGCAGGGCGGCACACATGGTGGCAGTGCATTCTACCCAAAACCAGAGCCTGGCTAGCTGGAGCCATGCTCCAGCTGCCAGCTAGGCTTCCTGCTGCAGCTGCAGCCCCAGGTGGCCCCCAGGATCCCAGGTAAGGCTGCTGGCCCCAGACTTCCCTAGGGACCACAGCTGCTGGCCCCCGTCTCCCCTACCTCACAAGATGTGTTGCAGTTGTCTGGACGTGCCGGTAGGGCACATCCCCATGTGCAGATGCATGTGTTTCCAGGCACTTGCTTTGTGCCCCAGGCCATGCCCCATACATGCATTCTGGCCAGGGCTGGATTAACACATAGGCAAACTAGGCATATGCATGTAAGTGAAGAAGGGGCCCAATTATGCTTATTTTACATATCATAATTACTGAGTGAAAAAGTAATATAAATTAAGTAGGGGCCATGAGTTTGTTTGCCTAGAACCCACTAAAGGGTTAATCCAGGCATGACTGGCATGCACCAGATTTTCCTGGGTGGGATAAGGGAAGCTGGGGCCAGCACCTGTCCTGAACCCAACAGTATTACCTGGGGTCCTGGGGCTCTCCCAGGACAGTAGCGGCACTGATCTGGCTGCATGGAGCCTGGCTGGCAGCCAGAGTGTGGCTCTGGATGGCCAGGCTTTATTTCTGGCAGTGCATGCTGCTGCCATGTGCACTGCACTGTTTTTTGCTGCAGGTTTTGTTTTTTGTTTTTTGATACCGGGACATCCCGGTATCAAATTTTGGCACCGGTTTGCAGCATGGCACACAGTTGCATGTTCACTGCATGCAGTTTGCAGCGCCACAAACAGGTTTGAGGTGCTGCAAACTGCACCTGCGCACTCATCTGGACATGCCCATAACATCCAAAATTAACAAAAAAATATAGGATTTTTTTCAACCTAGTCATTTGTTTGAAACAAGAGAGTGTTGAGAATTAAAACAACTGACATCCCCATCTTCTTCCCCGAAAGGAGACCTTCACATTGCTTTGTCACTTACAAAATAGATCTGTAGCCTGTTCAAGTTAATTCATGCAGCACATGAAGACTCAGAAAGCAGGCAGACAATTGCAATATATGCGTCTGAGGTTTTACACCTGACAGGCACCAGTCTACTGTTTTGAAAGAAAATTTCAAGTATTAGATTGAAAGGATTAATTTTTTAATCATGCCAGATTGTGTAGTGTAGTAATCCATTATCTGTGCTCAACAATTGGGAGGTTACTTTATCCTGAATTAACCTGTACACCATTTGAATGCTCCTATCTCATCTACATTCAAGACCATCAGGCTGCAGCTCAAGCTCATATGGCTGACCACATCACCTATGAATGCCTTTATGGTCCTCTTTCAAGCACCCCAGGTCTTATTGACATTGACCATTCCACCTGTAAATGTCTTTCTGGCCCTCATGCTTCCAACATATGAGTGTGGCGACACTTGCATCATCATCAGGGCCATCAGGGTCTCCTGCCTTGATTTAAACAACTTCTAACATTGCTTGTATCACCCATGATACCATCATTTGTTCTAGATTCCAAAATACTATACTGACAAGTCCGAGTTTCCCATCCTGCAAAAATTTGAAGGATCACTTACCTACAAACCTGTTAGTGGATTCATTAGCAGGCATCTAGTCATAAACCTGACTGTATTTCTGAGACACTTACCTAAGAGCCTTTATAATTGCCACTAAATATCCTTCATTCTAGGGTTGTCAATATGGTTTGATCCAAGACAAAAGCTTTTTCTATCCTGTAAGTTACAAAATATTTAAAATCTCTAAACGTAAAATAATATTTAGTGACTTTGCAATCCATGTTAAACAAGCTGGAAAACATTTAACTTTCCTTGTGTTGTATTTTCACAGCAATCTAAGAATGGTTGTATCTTGTAGATAAAGATATATCTTTTCCGCTTTCATGTATTTTAATGAACAGCAGAGTGATCATTCATATGAAGAGAAATCAGTGCTAAAGTTGTTATACATATTATAAGAAATTTACTCATATTCTCTGCAGATCTCATAAAACTTTGCATCTCTCTGAAATGAAACCCATAATGCATATTATTGCAAGATAATATATATCTTTCCACGAATTCAGTTCTAGAAAGTGAGCGTGTATCTAAGTTTCTTATGTTCTCTGGATGCAGCTACATGTGCACTTTACTGCGGAGTAGGCTAATTAGCTGTGCAGTAAAGTGTCACTATCTACATGTGTGCCTGTATTATGGCGCAGTAACTACTTACTCTGCAGAGTAACTGTGCTGAAACACGTGTAAACGGTGACAAGGGCTGGCTGGGGAATGAGGGTACTAAAGTGTGTGGGTGGCCTGCTGCCTAGGCACACAGCTCTGCACTTTAGCACCCTCATGCCCCAGCCAGCCCCTCTGCTGCCCAACTGTGCCACCTGGAGCCTGGGGCTGACCCCTCATAGCCTCTGCCAGCTGGGAGCTGCTCCACCCTCACTCCAATTGCTGCTGTCCTAGCTGCATGTGTAGATGCTGTTCCCAGGAGCAGTTTCCTCTGGCACAAACTGCTCCAGAGTTTATCACATCGCATTAATTGCATGTGTAGATGCACACTGTATTAATTTTCACCCTTTAATCCTCTGAATCAAATAAGGTACTTTTTGATGGGTTACAGGCATTTTTCATATTTTTTTTAAATCAACTTACTATGTATATGCAGTTTAAAATAGTACATTAATCAAGAGTGTGTCAATTTAACTACCTTACTTTGGCAAAAGTTTGCTTTACAACATTGTGCAATTGCAAAATTTTAGAGATCAATTTCATCTTAAAATCAAACCAAACAGCAGTTTTGCAACTATAGAAAGTAAACAGATTATAGTTAGTTACCACACAGCCTGCTCTGGCTTGGTTGCAATTTAAACAGTTCCTTGCGTCTGGAGTAATCCGGACACCAAAGAAAGATGAAAGTGATCTGGTCACCAAAGAAAGTGCTCCTACAGGTGCTGGCCAGGGCAGCCAAGGTAAAGATGGCTAGATGATGTAGCATCAGACCTATAGAAATTAAGTGTGGATGACTGGAGGATGAAGGCACACAACAGATGGGAATGAAGGAAGATAGTGGAGGCAGCCAAGGGTCTCTAGGACTTATAGCCCAAGTGTAGCTGAAAACATCATACCCAATCTTTTCTTCCATCCTATTTACTATGCATTTTTCATCATCAAAGCAAGGCCAAACAACAATTTAAAGTTAAGATTTAGCCCCAGGTGTGCTCAAGGTTGTCTTTTTTCCCCAGATGTTATTTGAGTGGCTGATATTAGCCATCCCTTCCACTCAGCCCTGACTAGCAGTTCAGTTATGTAGCTTCCTTTGTTCCAGCTCAGTTCCCATTTTTGTGTTTCCACTGAGCCCTCATAATTACTCACCTCTCTGCAGTACAATTCAGTGCAGCTGCCTGCAATCAATCAGTGAGTCTCCATGCTACTCTGATGTCTGGTCTGCAGGGCATGAGAGCCTGCATTACTTCTATTTTTGGTTCCAGGCTTCTGGGCAATAGGAATTTTGCTATTCAGAAAAGGACATGTTAGTTGATCAGACAAACTGCTGCCACTACTGATAAATCTCTACAGAAACTGTTGACTATCATTCTAAGCCTGTAGGAGGAGGCTGGTGAGTGAGCTCTGACAAAAGACCAGTAGGAGGCTCCAGAGGTTTTGAGACCTTTTTCAGGAGGAACATCTAGGCTAGGGACAGACATTACACATAAATCAGTTTAAGTGATCAGAAACTGGTTTAAACCTTTAACAACAGATGTTCAGTGCACATAAACCAGTTTGAAAATGGCTAAAACCCATTTGAGATAAATCTGGTTGAATGTAGTATCAGACTTAACTGATTTAGGTCAAACCGGCTTATGCAATGTTTGTCCTACACCCCTTTCTGATTTAAGTTAAAGCAGACTCCCCCAGCATCCTGGCATGCTCTCTGGGCTTGCGGGGCTCTCTGTTCCACAGCAGAGCTGGCCCCTCCCCTCTGCTCCTTGGCTGGAGCTGGGCAGCGACTGCAGGCATCAGCCTGTCTTCCCCCTGCTCCCTCTCTCCCCTCCCCACTCCATGCTAAGTAGGGATTGCCCCATCCCCTCAGCCTTACACAGACACCTCTCAGGATTACTTAGCAGGCCACATGCTGGCCATGGTCCATGTGGCAGATGGGACAAAGGCAGAATCAACAGGTAGCTGGTAATGTCCCTCTGTTGTTTTTTTAATGGGGTGATGAACACTGTTATCAGTTCCCTGCTGGGCTGGTCAGAAGGTTGGGGGGAACCTCTCCCTAATCAGAGTGTCCTGGCAGGGCCTGGCTACCCCTTCTCCCACCTCAGCTTAGCACTATGGAAGGGCAGGGAAGGCTGCTCTAGTGCCCCCAGCTTCTAGCCTGACCCACTGCAGGCATATGCCTACATTTCTGGGATGCCTGTACAGTTAGGAACTGATTCAGCCTAGGCGGGTTAAACTAACCTGCAAAAATTGAATCAATTCAGGCTCAGTCTTTTTGAATGTCTGTCCCTAGCCCTAAGGAGTGAGATGGTTTTGTGGGCCACTTTCCTGGTCTCAATTCCATTTGTTTTTCCAAACCCTCCCATGGAAAGAAATAGTACTTGACAAGTGTATAACAACATTAAAGCCAAAGGACAATGCTTCCCAAAGCTTGTCCCTTTTATCAGAATTTTTTTTTTTTGCCTGCTCTTCAGCTCGACTTTACTCTGTCTAGTGAGGTAATTTATTGGGCTGTCGTCATGTTCTGTGGCTGCTGCAAGTCCTTTTGTTCAGTCTTTTATTGATTTAGCTGGAATTGCTATTTCTTTGGTTGCAAAACTGATGAAAAACGTGGACACTTATTGAGGCAGCTCTCTTCTAGGTGTTTACCTGGGTACCATCATCATCATAACTCAGCAGCAACTCATAAACTCCAGTGTATGGAGAGATTGTTTTACTGTCCCAAGTTCAAAGAGGCTATCTGTGGCATAGAATATATCTCTGGCATAGCAGAAACTGAATGCTATGCAACTGAATGCAACACCAGCCATAGCCACTGGACCTTATTTCTCTGCAGGTGTAAAGAGAGAGGTGGAATGGGATGGGCACCATATAATCAAGGTGGCTTCTGTGAGCTACATGTTGAGAACTACCATATTTGCTATTTGAAATATCTGAAATCAGTAAATAGAAAAGAAAGCCCTTAAGCATTGCACACAGCAACAACTCCTGGAAGAGTAGAATGAGTAGAAAAATGAGTAGAAGAATTATAAGAATTGTTTATTTTGAAATGTGAACTAGTGGTAAGTTAGAATGAATAAATATGTAATACTGTATTAAGTATTAAACCTTAACACTATGGTTAACAGAATTAGAAAACGGTTACCTTTCAGTAAAGTTCTTTTCTAATGCAATTTAAAAGGTTTGTACAGTCAAGAGATGATTGTCACCAATGGACTTTTGGCTTTTTGCGTGGTATATATAAAAAACCAGGTGCAGTTTTGTTTTATAAATGGTTACAAAGAAAAATGAGATATATGATTTTTGCCTCCTGATAACATACATTTGTAATTGAAGCAACATGATTTTAAAAGCTTTGTACTGTATAATAGCATATCTCAGAAGTGCTCTGAAGTACAAGACACAGCAGAGTGCCTTCAGAGAAATTGTGGCAGAAGGAGTAATGCACTTATTAATAAAAGATGAGCTCTGTATCAGATGTAGATAAATCTTATGAAAAGTAAAGCCAGGAAAACTAGAGAGCAATAGTAGTTAGTCTTCAAGTTACATAGATAAACTGGAACAACATTGTGAACCAGATCTGAATGTCACCCCAAATTTGAAATTATTCTAGTAGGTTTAAGGGAGATTGGTTCAGTTCACCTGAGAGCCTAAGATCCAAATTTCCTCAGTGTTTAGGGGATTCTAATCTGGAATCTTGGTACGAGTTCATTCTTCAAAATACGCAATATTTAAACATGTATAAATGGGATCAGAAAGTTCTACTATGCCTTGGGAAAATTACAGTAAAAATGATAAGCATGACATTATCGCAAGTATAGAAAGCCTTTAAAAACTGTATTACTGATGGATTCAGCTGATGCAGGACACATTATTACAATGGATCTTTTGGGTGATGGGTTAGCTATTGGACATCAATTTTTTGAATAAATCAGAACATATAATAATGCCTGTTTAGTAGTAGACTCTTCCATATTATTGAAGCATATTTTTTACTTCTTGACATTAACGGGGTTCTGAGGTTAAAGAGGTTATTACTTTAGTTTTTCCTGGAAAAAAAATGTTATTTTGACACAGCTTTTGAAAATACAACGTTTTCTTGTAAAATGAAACTTTATTCTAAAATGTATCCAAAATTGCAAGACACAAGCACCATTAAACAGATAAATAGACATATATTTATATACAGAGAGCATCAAAACACAAAACAATTGTTAATATAATTCTTATACCATTTTAATGAGTTTCCATCAATAAAACTTTACAATTTAAAGAAGACTTCTCAGTTGCAAAACAGTTGTAAAATCATATGTATAAATTATGTTTACTACAATTCCAATAACAGAGGCAAAGTAAATACAAAAATAATCAATACTGCAAATTCAAATACAAAACCCAAAATAATGCTGCACAGGTATGTATGTACACGTGATGAATTCATGCAGCTATGCAGTGCACCAAATTAACTGCTTAGTTTAACGTATCACAAAATGGAGCAACCATGTCTGCAAGCAGAAGAAAATATATTTTTTGTAATAAATCATAGTGCATTTTGAAGTTAAACTTTATAAAATGATTGCTGAGTGATATATTTCTAAAATTCCTCATGTGGTCTGACAGTCCCCAAGCTCCTCTCTCCCAAAAGAAAATATAAATGACAAAAGTTTAAAAATCCAAACACTGGAGGATAGATTCTGTTGTCAAATCTTTACAATACAACTCTTACCATCTTGGTTTGTAGTCTCGGTATCAAAACTATTTGCACGTATGCATTTCCCTACTGGCATGTGTTACACCTTTTTACCAAAAGTGAATCTTCCACTTTCTAACGCTATGTTCCATCAGCCCAGTCTAACACAGTTCTTAGACTGTTCTGTGTTAAAAAGATACAGCTATAACTTAAGAAAATGAAAAACAAACAAACCCAAAAAACTCTGACCTCCCATAAATGAGAGAGAGAAAAAAGAGTCCAATGGTGGATACAGTTACTCCTTCACACCTGGAGTTTCTGTCCCTAATTGCTTTGATTACACAAACACAAATAAAATGAATGGCTTCTATGGCTTGGATGAAGTTTCTGATAATAGGTTGGGCAGGTGTAAAACCTGTATTTGTCAGCAGAGGTTGCCTTTCACAGTGCAGAAGGCTGTAGATCATTTTGGTTGGTAAAGGAAGCCAAGCATCAGATACTTTTCAAAATACTTTCATAGTCACATTTTAAAGGTATCTGCAATGCTAAAGCAGACCATTCAGATTTCAGTTTTTGCACTTGGTTGGTATATTATAATCAGAGCATGTAGTTACTATTGAGATTCAGGCCTCATCAAATATTAGTGGTTAAGTGTCAAAATTAGATGAGATGCAATTATATAGTCTGACACTCATGTCTCAGAAACTTGTTTAAGTGCTAAGCACGCTCAGTGTTTTCACTAGAAAGAAGTCAGTAAAATGCTACATTTATGATTGCTGAAAAGACGCAGAGCAGCCTACACTTCTGCTAAACAGCTGCTCCTGCATTCACTGTGTTCCCAAAATTCCTACTCAGGTCAGTGATAAGTTTTAAGTCACTGAAGTTTTGTGAGAACAAGGGATGCAGAATGGAGTGTGTGTTGAGAAAACAGAATTTTAATTTCTCTATAAGAAGTCATATGGATGGGTAATAGAAAAGCTAATGCCCGCATGATGTCTTTTTGCTTTATGATCCTGTGAAGAAAAATACGGCATCTGAAATGAGCAAAGTTAGCCCTGACTAATCCAGTGAGCCTCAAATGTTCGTATGTCAGATGTTACTATATTAAATACAGTATATCTTTGATATAATAGAATAATCAAAGAAAGGGGAAGAAGTTTGCCTACTCAAAGATACATATATTAAAGGCACAGGTAATGTAGAAGGTATGGTACAAGCTTACATTTAATGTAAATTATAAATCTTTTTTTGCTACACATGGAAGATCTTTTTTATGCCCAAACTTTCTCAAGTTCTTATAATGCTGAAATAAAAATAATAATAAAAATACATACAGGTAAGTTTAAAATTAAACATAGAAAATAAATGATTGCTAAATGATGTAATTTAGTAATTGCTACATTTCTATGCACCTTAGCAGGTCGGCTGTGTCATCTTCTATGTCTATAGAATGTCAAAATGCTTCATTTAGTATGCACAAGGGAAGAGTATGGAATAATCAAGGCAGCTAGAAGTATATCAACTGATAGACAGAATGGATCCTGCTACTCTGATGCATCTGCAAATTAGTCAATTAGCTGTTATCACCGTAACCTTTCCCATCAGAAAGTTGGGCCGTTTCCTCTTTTTTCCAAAAATCACTGAAATTCAGAAATAGCAAAAGAAATATTCTCATTCTCGTGTGAGTGTAACATTAAAATTAAGATGATTCTTGAACAACATTTTTTTCTGGAGTTCAGTACTTGAAATATCTAACTGGTAAGCAGGGAGTATATTAGCACATAATAAATAGCTATTTCCAACTCTTCATTCATTGCTAGACAATAAGCACAATCATTTTCAATACAGAATGGCTTGCAATTCAGAAAACAAAGTGAACATATCAATACAGCTGCTCTTAGACTCATGAAATAAAATGAAATCTACTCCTGCATGATGAAGTGATAAGCCAAGTTCAGAGGCAGGCTCTGCATCTCAAGGCCCTGGCTGTGAGAGGTTGGGTGCATTAGGAAGCTGATAGTATGAATGATAAGCTTCATTTCTTTTCAACCTCTGCTCTTCATCAACTTGTTACAGAGGGAGCTTGTGCTACAATAATTATTATAGTGCTAAAAGACAGAATAGAGAGATGGCAGTGAAACTAGAATAAGAGGAAAATCTCAAGGTTTTTGGTTTGGTGCTAGCTCTAGGGTCCAACACTGAATATGACCTGAAGACAGTCTGTCAGCCCATGCAGTGATGGCCACCAACAGAACTAAACCATCAAAAACCTAGGACTTCCTCATCTCCAAATCTGCATGAGAAAAAAAGTATATAAGAAATACTGTGAAAAGTACTAACTGCCATTACTACTTGTGTTCTCAAAATCCTAAGTGATGAGCAGCTAAACCACTGCGCTTTGATGAAACAGCCCACTTTTTTTCCTTTTGTCAAGACTATTTCTGAGCAACGTGGACATCTTACTATAAAAAATTAATTTAAAACAAGGATACACATTAACTTCTTAGATACAACGACCGGATTAGTCTGAACTTAAACAGCAACAAATGTAATTGGCTGATTGGTACATGGCATAATGGTACATCCATGTGCCATTTAAAATGAGTAAAACTTTGGCAGTCAAAGATCATTAATAGAAATACATACTTAAACTAATGTTGGCATTCTTAAAAAGAGGGTAATGGCTTCCAGAAATATTCAAATAAAAATTATTAAGAAAGCATGATATAAAACAGTATGGTAGTCAGATTACTAGATGCCAGATTGAAAATAATAGAAAATCAAATGATATTCTCGCAAATTCCTACTCCTAACAGTTTTGCTATGAGGTAAAATTTCCTCCCACACTTGTATAAAGCCACAAAACTGTGTTTTGTATGTCTGTATGGGAACCAAAACCTGGCTGGATACTCTGAAATGCCCCTGGAATTGATCCAGGATTGCTGTTGTAAACTATTGGCATAATAGCATCCCTTGTTCTCTGACAGTATTTGTACACATGCTCCACGAGGGTGGGGGATGGCGCTTTAATTAAAGCGGCTCTGAGAGCCACTCTAAGTAAAGTGCCTGGAGCGTCTCATGTACCTGTGTTCCCATGCTTCAAAATGGCAGCAGGGCGTTTTACCTAAGGCTTGTAGAATGAGCTTTAGATAAGGCATGCATGCCACCACTTTGAAGTGTGTGAATGCTGATACATGAAACGCCGGAGGCTGCTGGAACGCGGCAATTACCACACTCCAGCAGACTCAATCACTAGTCTGCTCCGACGTGCTGGAATTACAGCGTGTCAGAGCAGCCTTGCTGCTCATGTATAGGCGCCCTGGGATGTCTCCCCAGATGTGCATTGTGGTCAGTTGACCCATACAGTACATGGACCTGTTGGCCACATCTCTGCCCCTTTTCTAACTTGCCACAATTTTTCCATAGGGTAAAACTTGGCTTTACAGCAGTCATGAAAACGTCCCCTCATTGACCTCTCCATAGGGAGGCTTCCCTCCATATGAGGGATTCACAGTGTTTATGCTATGTTCTGGGCTTTCTTAGACACCTGATGGCAGGTCTTTCTCAATACATAAATGCATCATCACAGTCATAATAAGGTTGCAGATTTCTGCAATAATACCAAAACTCTCAGCACTTGAAGTAGATGGTAAAAAGCTGAGGAACGTTTCACAAAGAACTTTTAAGGGAGGAGAATTCTTACACAGAAGACGTGATTTCTAAAGCAGTCTGCCCAGTGATTCAAACATAGATGTATTCTGGAAACAACACTTTTGCAGAGTTGCAGGTAGGAAAGTAAATGACTAAGTCACTTAGAGGAGTGAAGCAATCAATGTCAAAGCTTGTTGGTCTTTGGTCAACACAGATGGCCTCCAGAAATGATTTAAGAAGCTGCTTTTAAAAGACAACCACAAATGAGGTCAGGAGAGATTTGCACCACAACAATTTTCTATTCTAAAGCAAGGTTCTCCAGTCTGCATGATATTTATAAGATTTGTGTCTGAAAGTCTTGGACTTACGAGTTTTTCAACTAAGTTAGTGTGAAATTAATTCTTTGTAGCAGCAATCACCTACTCGAACAAGTACTGAGAACTGGGGTAGGTTGTCTAGGGACAGAGAATTTATGGAGAGCCCAGATGTTAGCAATTTTGATTTTATATTCACTTGAACATATTTGTTTAGAGTCCTTTGGGAGTAGGATTGTACTTCCTGAATTTTCTTCATTATTTTCTCAAATTAAATTCCTGCTTATTTTGAACATTACACTGGGATTTTACTTTCTTTTTAAAATTAGGTTTACATATTGTGTTCACTCTCAATTTTGGGAAGCCGTTCTCTCTGAGTGATGCCCCTATCTAATTGTTTAATGGGAACTGCAAGGATTTTTTTTTTGTTTTGAAAAATTGGGCTTGTACTCTTTTTGCCCTGACTATGGGGGAGGACAAATGCCTGAAAGGATTTTATTAACGGTTTTCTTTTTTTAACCTTAGAAATATCAGGACTTTATCCTTGGTTTCATCTGGAGAGCCAGTAGGAGATATAAAGGATGTTTATTCTGAGCTCCTAACATCTTAAATGAAAGATGAAGGTGCAACGTATTTAACAAAAGCTCCTTTTACTCAAAATGCTAATTAGTCATTTAAGTTAAATAGCTGTTAATTAAAACAAATAAAAACAGAGTTTTAAATGATCTGAGTAACAATCCCTTTTCTTCTTAATGGCTCAGTTTTCTTGGCTCATGCCATCAGCTTTTTCACTAGTTCTCCAGTCATAAAGTATTCCTCCCTCAACAGGATTTAATTTCCAAGCACATGAGTACAAACTTTCACCATTTCAGGTCTTGATTGTATTTGGTAAAGTAGCAAAAATAAGGGGAAAGCGTGGGTGGGTTTGGGGGAGGGAGGCAGGTTGAGGAGGTTGGTTGTTTCAAAGCCACCTGAATAAGTCTTATTTAAGTCGATATTCTCTTCATAGATGAGTATAGACTGGCTCTCAGAAGCCCTGCTCCTGTGCAGGGGATATGTACAGAGCATGCAGGAGAAAACACCGGATCCATATGGCATTGCTTCCATATGGCAAGAAATCTTGCAGGCTAGAACAATGGCTATGAGGTGCTGTATTGCAGTCCTGTTGCCTGCCTTAGGTGGGCAAGCGGTGGAGAAGGACATTTCATCCTCAAGTAGTTCCTTCACACAGTCTGACTGTACTCAGGTTTTCTGTTATGGAGGGGGGGGGCATGTTTCTCCTAAACTAGACAGTGCACACAGATGCATATCCCACATGAAAACCTGTTAAAACTGCAGCTAGCTTTTGGTTGCTCAAGTCTAAATTCACACTTTAAAAGATACCAACCATGGTGAATTTTTTTGTATTACATTTGATTTCATGTTCCTGTTAATAGCTGATACATGCATGGTGTGCACTAAATTCTGAAACCAATGAGCGTGCTTAACAAGGCTTTAACTGTATGTGAACAGCAGTTTTGATGATAGAACAAGTACTACTGTACTATATTATACACATGGCTGTACAATCAAAAGCCACCTCTTGCTTTAAAACAATTTACAGTATTAAGCAATGGTGGCAAGGTTTCTTACACAAAACCTACAATAATTTACAGAATATGCACGATTACTGATGTTCAAATGCCAACATTAAAAAATGCATTTCCTACCCAGAGTGTCTTGTGCAATGTAAGCTGATAATAGTTTATTACACTAAGTAAATTAAATAGACCTTATGCACTAGGCATCAAGTTCTCCTCCCCCACATCAGAAGCAGATGTTGCCAGATGCTTGAAAGGGCAATCTGTAAATAAAGTTTTTCTTTTTTTTAAAAAGACAGACCTGCACAAAGTAGACACATCACAACGGGGTTTTTTTTTGCAAGGAGATACTTGCCACAAAAAGGAGACAAATCAAAACTGGTCTTTGCACATTTCAAGCACTGTGATTTTCATTTCTTTAATTGCCACTAGGAGTTTATTGAAGTTTCTTGCAAGGATTCTCCTTTCTGTCCTCAAACAAACATCTTATGAGAATTTTTTTAGAAATTGCAACTCTCCCATGCCCCAAAGCTCTGACTTCCACTTTTAAATTGTTGCTTAATGTTATACTTCAGATTTTGCCTATGAATTAATTTTCTTTAAAGAAACATCTAAAACGTGGTAAACCAAAAAAACCTCTGTGAGTTCTTGAGAAATGGGAATTACTTTACTAGTTCTTTTAAATTTGAAGTTTCTTAGCAATATTGTTTAAAAGTCTAATTTCAAAAAATTTCACTTTTAGTTTCCTGTAAACATTATAATATTATAAATATTTATGCATTCTCCCTATTAGACTAGTTTTCTGGAGGCAAGGGTACTCAAACTTGTCCATCCTTCATTTATAAAAGAGGTGGGGCCTGTGGAGATTACAGGTCCCAATAAGCAATGCTGTATCTTGATCAAGAGAGGGACCTCTGATTTACATTAGTAGTGTCCCACTGGGATCTGTAAGCAATTTAGGCTGTATCTCCATATTAAAGAAGTAGCCATTTACAGAATTTTGTCCATCAGCACTGTTGATGTCTGTTAAGTAGCTTGTAACTGATAATATGCACCTCTTGAATCATGTGCATTATGAGGACAACTTTCATAAAAAGCATTGTATAATTATATTTCAATTGAATGCCTGTTGTTTAGAATTGCTTTCCTCCCCAGTTTGTATGGCAAACTGCAATTTTTATTTCAGGCCATTTACAAAAATAGAAAAATAGTCTCGTCTGATCTGGAACCTGATCCTGAGAGATGCTAATTGCCCTGATTTGCAGAGCTGAGGACTATGAGCAGCTTCTAGGATCTTGCCCTTAAATGACACGATGGTTCTTACACAAAAAGTTTAATGCGACATTTTTGACAGATGAAATAATTTATTTACAGTTAGGGCTCTATTCACAAATGCAAACAACATTTTGCATGGATTTTGTGTAAATTGTTCTTGCAACACAGTTTGCAGCTGGCCTGCTGTAAATAGTTGGAAAGTGTAAGTTTAATGAGAGGAGAAAAAAAGGAACAAGATTAGCTACCAGGAAGATCCAATTTGTAGGGCTAATTCATTTTATCATATTTGGTGCAAACACTGTTTTGACAGAAAAGTAACTTAGCATTTCCTTCTGTGTGCGGGCAGCGTAAATATTGGTGGGTGGCCCAAAAAATTAAATCCAACTTTTCATTTATTTTCAGTTCTCTTATGTCCCATTTACTGAAAAAGTGCAAAACTTGTTCAAAATCACCCATGTTTTCTCCTGATGCTCCTCAGGCTACTGCCACTACAATTTTGGTGCTACTAAAATGGAACTGAACATTCTCTTTTGGGCATATGAAAATCTGGAGGAAGCTCCCAGATCCATGTGACCGTAGAGTGAGTAATGATAAATATAAGAGAATAAGGTAGCATGAGAATACCTGGAGTTCAGTGGATACCTCTTCCACTACTTACCAAGTTCTGTGAACATGCCAGGGTGTCCAATTTGTATCTTTCAGTTTTGCTTGCTTTAAAAACAGAAACTTACAGAGCTAACTGGCTGCACCAGGCCATCTATTGTACATAATTATAAAATAAATACAGTATGCATATGACATTCATGTATTTGTGTATAGAGCCCTTATAACTTCCTACAAGTCTGATAACAGGAATCTTATTTTTGAAGGTTAGGTACTGTTTAGCATGAAATCCAACTTCCTTATTCATAATGATAATGAAGTAAATCTTGTTTTGAGCTGGTTTCTCATTCAGCAAGTATTTATTATGCTGAATCCAAATGAAACAATGCAATTTGTTTTATCAACCTCTTTTGCACACACAAATTAAACAGTGGCCAAAAACTGAAAGTTTCAGGTTACAAATGAAAACTGTATTTTTATTAAATGTGAAAACATGTACCCAGGAAAGGAAAAACACCTTTATACATTTTTATGGAAAGTTTTTCCATTTCATGAGAGGCTTCCTTACATATTTTATACTTAAATTATGAACAGTGACCAAATATGAGTTTGGATATATATTGCAAGGCTTTTAAGTTGTTTTAATGGAAGTGAATGAACAATTTGAAATAAAATGAGAGGGCAAGTTCACAGAAATGTTTTAGGTAGCACTGGATAGTTGTCTAATAAATTAAGAAACAGAAGAAAGCCAACTCCTATTCCAGACATCAACGATGTTAATACATAAGTACACCTGGGGATTGCTAAAATTTCAAAGAAGACTCAATAATTAATATTTCAGGCTCTTGCAAATACATACACATGCATTTGAGTAGTCCCATTGTCTTCAATTAGATTGTTCAGGTGCTTAAAATTAAGCACTTGCATGCCTTAAATAAAAAAAAATTGTGCAAGTGTTCCTAGGATCAGGGTTTTTAACAAGTCTCTGAGTGGATGGTCCTTTGGTGAATTCTAAATTTATTACTGTCACTTAAGATATAAAGATTATGAAAATGAAAATGAATGAATGCATGCACTCAAGCAATGCTTGGCGAATATGAAGAGCTCATCCGATTCTCCCTTTTTCTTTCAGCTTGAAACGTCATTTGGTTGATTGTAACATGCCCTTTCAATCTGCTGTGTGTACATCAAGGGTAGGCACCTGCTGAATAAGATCATATGTTAAATAAATGTTGGAGGTGCAGTTCGGCGTGCAATCCAGCAAACCTTTAGCTCTCACATTTATGTAAGATATATGAGTTACATAATTATACGAGTTATGTGAGACTGTTACTGTGTCAGTGGGACAACTTTCATAAGCAGAGGCCTGCAAGCCCAGGACAATATTATTGGGGTGGGGAGAAGAAGAAGCTGCACACACTATTTAGAAGTAGCTTAAATTTGAGGACTGAATGGAATTTTTTATATCTTCTTTTATACCATGAAATACTGAGTTAGATCCTTGGTATGATAATTTGCTATTTTAATTGTTGCAAACATCAGCTTGAAGAGAAACTAATTGTCACTCTAGAAAAGGGAATAAATTATTTTTTATTTGGAATATATGTACTTCAGCAAGAATTCCATCTTTTAAACTCCACACGAATCCAGACTGATTTGAAATGGGAGCTGGTCTTATAAGTATCATTACTTGGAATGATTTAAAGGATGATATAGTTACCTACACTGACAATTTCTCAATGTATTAAGTTTTACATTTATGGTTCTCTCCACTTCAAATGCATAGGGCCAAATCTTGCACAGTTTGGCCAACACCTTTAACAGCAACAACAGCAAATATGAAGGATGTCTAGGAATTGGAGGAATGGACTGTAATGCTTAAAAATTATTTACTGGTCAAGGACATAGAAATCAGTGCAATAGTTGAAAATTCATTTAATCAAGTAAAGAGAAAAAAGAATAAAATGTGCAACTCTGAATATTGTAACAGCTGGTCCCTCATTAAATTACCCATCTAATTTCAAGTCCTCCTTACGTACAGTATTTCATTTGCTAATCATGAGACGGGGGAAAATTCAAGTGTGTTTTAGACACTTAATGAGGCTGTTATCCTTCTGATAAAAAGCTTCCAGGTTGCTATCCATGCAGAAGAAGCCTTCCTTCACCTATGCCTAACTTGAATTATTCAAAATAATTATCCTACAGTATTTTGCTTTAAACCACAAAAGTGTGTGTTTGCGTGTGTGGGAGGGTAGAGAGTTAGTGGGTGTCTCAGGGGGCTGGCAAGTGGCAATGGGATATGGTACCCTTCTGGGCCACAGCAGAGGTTGGGTATAATTGAAAGTTGGTCACTATGTTTCTCCGTATAATGAGCTGAGCAAGTTTTAAAATGAAAATTGGTAACTATGGCATGCAGCCAACAGATAGTAACAACTTAAAGGAGACTGAACTATTTTCTCACTTTTAAGCAGAAGTCCTTCCAGATCCAGGGTGAGGCACATTACTGGGGTGTGTGGAGCTCAAAAAAATGGGTCCTAAGGGCTATTAGAGCAGCATCTTTCATGAGCTCTAAATTAATCTCAGTTCTTCCTCATACTCAGAAATTACTAGTAAAATCATTTAAATGCCTTACTTTTATATAAAAATATTAAGATACTTTTCAATGTACATTTCAGGCTACATAATATACTTGTCATTCAAGCAGCTACCTTTCTTCCTCATTTTTTAATAAGCACAAAAACGGCAATATTGTTTACACAAAACCTACATGTGAAAATAAGATACAGATGTGAAAGTTACTTTTCACATATTCACAAAGAAAGTGAAGTTTTGGCACTACTGAAGTCAATGACAAGACTCCAAGTGACTTCTAGAGAGCCAGGATTTTTACTGGAATTTCTATAGAGGAAGAAAATCCATTACTCCCTAATTCTTCTATTCCATATGAGATTCTACCTCTTCTATTTTAAAAATTTTAATTGAAAAAAATGGTAAGAAAAATATGTCCTATTCATCACACATATAAAAAGAAAACTCTTAAAATGCACTGTGAAAATTCATGGGCTCCAGCTGAGTTCTCATTACTCCTAGTACTGGACAAGTTCTGTCTGCTCTTATCAGCAATGTTGAGGCATAAACATAGAAACCAAAAGCAGCTACACTGCATGTAGACTTCCAGTGCATTAGAAACACAGGTAGGAAGAAAAAAATTTAGTTCTCAAGTAATTTTTCTTGCCATGTTCATTTTTTCTTAGTATTGCAAACTCCTACAAGGACTTTGTAAGCAAGGAAAGTATGCAAGAAAACAAGCAAACAACCAACCAACCCTACAGTACTTTCAAAGCTAAAGTTGTCCTTGTATTAACTGCATATTTCGCACATATAAATAATATCCTGTGTGTTTTTATTGCAAATAAATATTGTTTTTCCAACATGCATATGCATAACTTTATTCACGTGTATAGTAATGGATCACCTGCAAGTTCAGTCCCTATGAAAGCAAGGGGAGAGTAGTGGCGATCATTACTAGTTATGTGTGATGAAATGTGCTATTAGAACTCAAGAGATGGGTTGGATAATGAAATATAGCTACAGCCCTGATCTTGCAGAAATGTAAGCATGGGCAGATCCAGGTGGGTGTAAAGGTGGGTGTGGGAGCAGGAATCTGTGCTGCAGGGGTGGCTGTACTGCCACTCCCAGCTTCCCCCAACCTCACAGCGGGACAGGCAGACCACACTGTGGGAGCAGCAGCCAAAGACTTTTGATCTCCCCCAATGCAGGTAAGAATCCCTCCCTCACACTCAGAACCTCTTCTCTTCCCCTCCATGCTCAGCAGCATCTCCCCTCCCCTCCCATTGCCTGTTTCCTTGTCTGTTGCTGTGGCAGCAGTGCAACAGGCAAGTTTTTCCTCCTTGCCTGATTGCCCTGGGTACTCCCTGCCAGCCTGGAAGCAGGTGCAAGGAGGGGGAATTGGCTTTGCTGCCACTGCTGCTGTCTCCAGCTGAGCCTGGCTCCTCACACAGCTCACACTTTTGTGGGGTCCCATCAAAATCTATTAGGCTGACTACCTGAGTGCAAAATGTTATTTTACATGTTTAACACACTGCAAGATCCTGCCCTGTAATTCTAACTGAAGTGATGCAGGGCCTGATCCTGCCCTCTTTGCCATTTTTTATTTGAATGACTTGAATCGTGCAGGATCTATCCTATTATGCAAAGTTGATGACATGCTGCAAGTGGGACATGGCAGGGGAGGGAGGGTCATAAAGAATCACTATGTTTCTGGAAGTATCTCATGCTATTGGAGTGAAATTATGAGAAAATATTTTGACAAAGATTTTACATTTAAAATCACAGCACTGGAAACTGAAAAAAGGATGCATTTCTGTTCTGCTCTCTACATTGCACAATTTTATTTAATGCTCAGGTGTATTCCCCACTATAAACTAAACTCTTGCTGGTAATGTAAAACTCACAAAAAGTTCTGTCATTTATGTGATAAATATTAAGGCCACAACCCCACTTTACTTTGCCCGACTGAAATCCCTGCACGCCTCACAGTAATAAGGTTAAATACATGTGTAAGTGTTTGCAGGATTAAGGTTTCATTTTGCATTTTGTGTAAGTAAAACTGATCATAGTGCTGCTGGGATCCTTCAAAAGAATAAAAACTGACCTGTTTTCAAAAAATAAATAATAATTATTGGGAAGAAAGTTAGTGATACCATATGAATACTTTCACTTAATTCAAAGTCATTTTAAAAGTTATTTGTAACTAAAAATTACTTTCTCTTAAAATCTTTAAAATGTTAACAATATTTCAAGGTACCTGGTATCTAAGAAGAGTTTTGTGTTTGTATAATGCCAGCAATGGAGTAAAAACATTATATCTTTATTTATATATACATGCAGGGAGTTGACACAAGCAGTGATGGGCATCTGCTAGCCCACTGAGCCCATTACATGCAACCCTTCATTAAAATTTAAGGGCAAAATTCTTCTTATAAATCTTCCTATGAGCACTGTACTTGATGCTCTTCTCTGCCTATGTATCTGGACCTCCCACATGCAAAGATGAGAACTTTGTTCTAAACCTGTGGAGTGAGTTTAATTCAGCCACTTTGTGCCTGAGATCCTGAACATCAGCCTTCCTAACACCATACATACAGCTGCAATCTTTCATTTTCTTGGGAAACGTGGGAGTCATAGGGCGCTAAATTTAACATAACCTCAGGTCCTCAGAAGTTAGAGCTTCACTTTAAGGAAGTCTCCTTCAAAAGGCTTTTTTTTTGTGTTAAGGAAGCCGTATCACCATTCTCCTTTTTTCCACTATCTCCACAGCTTTGAAATACAGTATACTGAACTCCTTACAGAATGGGTTCAGACCTCTGTTGACATCTTATATCTGGCAGAAAAGCTTGAGCCTTCCAATGCTCTCAGCATGGGTCATAACCATGAAATGCTCAGGCATTTTGGTTTACCTATATGATTACACATACAGAAAGATTTTGAGAAGTTCTGTTCCAGTATTTCTAGTGAAAAGTAACACATTCATGTACGGTGGAGTCCTGATTATCTGAATGGCTTGGGAGACACGAAGTATGTTAAGACAATCAGGACTATGGCTAATTGGGGATCAGCTAAGAATCAGTAGAAAAGGGAGGGACACCAGCAGTTTGTTAGAAAAGGAGGTTTCAGTAGTAAGAATTCTACTGTATTTCTACTAACTACCACCCCTACGGAAGATCATGCTAAGTAGAAAACTCATTTCCAAGGGCAGAGCAGCCCTGACACTTTATTGCTAGATTCTATAGCAACTGGAACTCACTTACAGCAACCTTAAAGTACTCTGTATAAACCAAGAAGCTTGTATCAAATTCAGGCTTCCATTTAAAATAGATATTGCAGATAATTAGGCTTCAATTAAGGAAGAAAATAACCATCAGTGCTTCTTTTTTTAAAGGCAAAGTATAAAAAATGTCACCAAGGCTTGATGAAAAATTATTAAATTTCTCCAAAAAATTAAAATGAGCTTTCTTCTATTTCTTGAGACAGCACAGAATGTGATTCACAGGATAACTGGTATCAAACACAAGTTAATGAAAGCCCTCTTATAAGCAATTTTATTCCTATCCATAATGGCAGACATTTACAAAATCAGACAATTTATCATTTGAGTTCACCTTAAAAAATAACTTATAAAGCAGTGATATATGCAGCACAAAACAGTTCAGAAGGGGAGAGGGAAAGCAAATTTTAATAGTTAAAATGTAAACGTGAAAAAAAGATGGAATAAAAGTCCCTACTTCTTATTTCTACTTAAGATGTCATGTGATAATATTTTACAATGTCCTGCGGGTCTATATATGTATGTGTGTGTGTGTATGTCTATATAGTGCACACACAAGCACACAGGCACACATATATACATCTACCCGTACATGTACATACACAGAAAATTGTTTGCAGTTCAGTCTTGGGCAGTTCTCTTATGCCACTCTTTACAGTTGTTGGAATCATTTTTGGACCCACTTTCTTGACAAAACTGGGGAGATGGTAGGAAAAATGGTGGGTCTGATTGTGTCTGAGATCCTTTTGTTAAACTGTACACTGGGACGAGTAATTTTCTTCTGTAGTAGCTCTCTGAAGAGGGCCAACTCACTGCGGTCTTCATGAGGAGACTTGGTAATGGATCACACACTCATTGTCATGCTAGGGGAGTACTGGAAAAGAGGAATCCACATTTTAACAATTCTTTCACAGGCCACTACATTCGCTTCTGGAACAAAACAATGAATTTGAATTTCAATTCATTGCTCTTTTATTTTTATCCTTTTAAATTTGTCAGGACTGTTGTTCAGTTTGTGCTACAATAATTAATTATGTATTTAAATTTCTTTCCATCTAAATTACAACAAAACTTATGAAATGAATAAGTAAATCATGAGCAGAAAATAAATGTTAGCATTTGCTGATACTGCCTGGCTGATGCAATTATAGCAGCTCTTCCTTAAGTGCCCTGACTTGCTCTCCACTAGTTAGTGCTGGGGCTACTTAGGGTATATGCATAAGCTGATGGCAGATATGCTTGCGGAGCATTGTAGCTGGGTATTCACACCACTGGAGTTGGCATTTCGCTACTTGTGGGGAAAGGTGTTGGAAAAATGCCTTACTGAAATGAAATTAGGCTTTGGCTTAATCTTTCAGAAGTTGGCTATATCAAATATCAGTAATTATGCTTTTTCTATTAACTAAAAATCCTGCCATCACATTATATTGCCTTATTATTTTAACACATACTGAACTGCAGCCCTGTTGCAAGCTACAGCCTTCCTCAAAGTAACAGTACCTCATCACAAGTTACTGATGAGATACCACAAAGCCTCCAGTAATCTCAGTGTTTTCTTCATTGGAATTGTCTGTGAGATATAGCAAAAACATTAATTTTGCCTTTCTACATGCTGATACATAATCAGAAAGCAGCTAAAGTATAAATCTCTGGGTCTGCCTATTCTCCAGGTTCCAAAGTTTTCAGAACCAGTGTTTTGGTTAAGTCATACTTCTTGGCTAGGGACAGAAATTACACATAAACCATTATAAGTGATCAGAAACTGATTCAAATCTATGATACAACAGAAGTTCAAGTGCACATAAACCACTTTCAAAATGGCTGAAACTGGTTTAAGATAAACCTGGATGGATGTAGTATCAGACTTAACTGATTTAGGTTAAATCGGTTTATTGAACTTGTGTCCCAGATCCCCTCCAGATTCAAGTTAACTCAGCAGTCCTCCAGTACCCCAGAATGCTTTGCACCTCCCCCATAAACACTCCTCCCCACCCCTTTGCAGGGCAGGCGGGCTAGCCTTGGCCGAAGCTGTCTGCTCCAGCTAAGCAGAGAGGCGTGTTCTAGTGCCGCCCTCCCACCACCCCTGCAGTTTCTGGCCTGGGCCACTGCAGTCATGTGACTGCATTTCCAGAATCAAAAGTGAATGTCTGTTCACTTGCTTATCAGTTCAATCTACACAGTGTAGACTAACCTGCGAAGATTAAAATGATTCAGCCTTGGGCTTTTTGACTGCCTGTACCTAGCCCTAATGCAAACTGCTTCGAACAGACTAACTGGAGGAAACCTAGTTTGCCTGAGGTCTCTTCTTTTCTTTGTTGATCTTGTCTGTTTTGGGTCTTGCTTTTGCCAGGTGCTGCAGACTCTCACTTGGATTCAGCAAAGCTTATTCAATAAAGCCTTAAGCATGTAAGTCATTGAAAAGGACCACTCAGGTGTTTAAAGATAGGAAATGTCTTAAAGATTTTTGGATTACAACCAGAGTATGCAACAACAGCATACACATTTGGGCCAGGGAATAAATTCTTTGTTTATATACAGATTAAGTACCGTACAAATTGCTGCTATTACTACTACTACTTGTATTATTTTATTAAATATACATTAATTATATATAATTGTAATTATAATGATTCAATCATACCACAACATAGTAATAGTAATCACATTATCACTACTACTGCTGTCCTTATTTTGATTCAGAACTCCTGGTGAACTGAATGGGAATTTTGCCTGAGGAAAAAACTCAGAATTTATCTCACTGATAATATTCTTTCTAAGCAGCCAAGAAAAGAAGTGGCAGGGGTGGTTAAGAAAGGATTACAGAGGCTCAAGAAACTAAACTCTGGCTTGTGAGTGAGACAGGCATCTTGAAGTACAGTAAGAGGTGTAGCAAAATCTTCTACAAGCCAGATCAGGAATTGATTCAGGTAAAAAAAACAGTAGCTAAAACCATTAAGCATACAGGAATGTCTGAGAGAACCAATTTTCTGTGGCATATAACTGATACTACTTGTTATTCTTTTAATGAGCCTAATTTAGTGGACTGGCTTCTGTCTGTTCAGTCAGATTGTTGGCATACAGTACAAGTTGAGTAAGCTGAATTTAGAGTCAAGCACTGCCATGACTATAAATCAAATCTGATGCGGTTTAATTACTACTCTTTTGCAAATTTTGAAACATACCTCTCTAGCTGAAGAGCTTTTGTTCAAACTTATTGAACAGTAGATGCCTAAAATATAGAAAATTGATCATTCTTCATATTTGTATGTTTGCTGAAGAAGCAAAATAAAAATTTAATCTGTATTTCATAAAACATGCTGAGGATTTTGGCTATGGTATGAATTAGAAGAAACAACATTCAGTCTTCATAGAAACTGGGCTAAATTCTGCATTGGCATAATTAATGGAATTGCATGTGGTTCTGACAGAAGTTAATTCCAGTCAGAATACGAGTTCCGAAGCCACTCAGCACTTCTGAAAAATCAGGCCACTTCTATATAGGAACCAAAATATGGATTTAGAAATCTAACTTTAGGCACCTGGATATGAAAGTGTTCCTCACTATTTTCTTGATTTAAAATAGTTTAGTATTGTAAACAATATTTGTTTAGCCTCAAGATTTGGCACTTTTATGAAAAGTCTCATTTGTCACATAATAAACACTAGAGGGGGTGTTTGCTTTCCTGTACCTAAAACTACATCATGGCTTTTTATAAAATCTTATAGATTTTCTGGTACTTAAGTGTGGATCATGTTTTGAAAGACATTCCTACTTTACAAAATATACTATCAAGGAAGGTGAAAAGTTGGACAGCCGCAAACTGACACATCCCACCTCAGAGACTGCTTTTGAATCACTGGCTGAATATTCATGTCTACACTGTTTAGATTTTAACTGACAAATGCACATCCCATCATTCATTACCAAATAAGTATGTGTGTGAATCTAGGATAATACTGATGTACATCTAATTTTCATCCACTAATCATGGATTTCTGTAGTAACTCTGTCTCTTGGCTCTAAATTTACTGACATTATTTAGCACAACTGTTTGTTCAGCAGATCCATATTATAATATTAGGATCTAGTAAAAATATACAGATAACACAGAGGATAAGGCTAGTGACTCAGTGTTTGCCAAACAGAAGAATCAAAAAGATACTTACACTCTCACTCTGAAAAGGGTTTAGAAAGTTTCCACCCATTTCACCGTCATCCCGGGGAGTGCCAGGCTGATTACTCATGCTCATATTACTGGGAGAGTTCTGTTAAATGAGATTTTTAAATAAAAGTTAAATCTTATTGAAGAACTGAGTTCCTTTCTTTGCTTCACAATGCATCTTAAAGCTGTACTTACACAACACCTTAGAATTTCTGAAGATGAACCAGAATAAACCTTTCCAACCAAGTTCTGTGTTCTATATGTAACAGTTAATAATTTTGACCTGGAAATAACTATGTTCCCCTTTATGAAATAAAATTTCTTCTCTGCAATTCTTGTTTTCAGGTTAGGCCCAGAACCTATTGAAGACAGTGGAAAAAAAATGGCAAAATCTAGATTGGCCTTCTAGGTGCCTTATTTTTAAGCTTTGGCAGCCAGGACGTACAATTTACAAGCCCAAGAGATTGTTCTGCAAGTTTTGAATACTGGCATGCATGTATAGTTCCATACCCTGCATGGACAAAGAGCTGGCTAACAAAGCACTTTTTGTAGTCCTGCCAACTCTGACCGAACTACTGACTTGTGAGCTGAAGGCACCTCTGCTGGATAAATTCAGCTCTCATCTCTTGTTAATCCGATAGACGAGGATATAGCCTGCAAGAGTCCTTCCAGGTTACTCAAGAGGGGACTGGAGGCATCCAAAAGCATGGATGCCCAGGCCAGGGAACTCCCCATGAGCAGGCTGATAAACAATCCCACCTTGGCCTGATCTGTGGGGTAGGCATAGGGGCAAAGTATGAACCAGAGGCAGCACTGATTCAGAAACCCCAGGAACTTCTTCAGGTCCTCCCTGAAGCACTCTGGGTGCAGACACTTGGGTTCAAGGATATGTAGGGGAGTAGCTAGAGCAGAAGCCTCTGGTGGCCAGTCCTGCTGTGATTAGAGGACAGCAGTCTGGCTGCAGAGGAACTACCAGGGCTCAGCCCTCCAAACTGCTGCAGCAGAGGGGAAGGGGCATGCACACTCAGATACTCTGTGAAGCCAGGACTGCAGCTGTCCCAGCAGGCAGGTAAATTTATTTCAATCTACTTTCTTCATGACTACCTGGGTTGTGTGTGTGGGGGGGAGCAGATCAAGACCCCCACAGTGCAGGAGGGAGTGCGGGCAGGGGTGAATCATTTACCCCTGCCCCTGCCCTGCTCCCTCTGCACTGTGGGGACTGTCCCATGACCTGGCCTGGCCAGGGTCCCATTCACTGTGTGTGTGTATGGGGAGGGAGGGGGAGGCACATGACCCCTAGGTCTGTGCACAGGGCAAGGGTGGGCTGCAGCTGCGGGCTGGGCTCTGCTCCCTGCCTCTGTGCCTTGCTGCTGCTGTTTTGAAAGCGGTGTGGCACCACGTGTGTCCTGCCACTGGGTGGGCCAGGCAGTGAGGCGAACCAGTCCCAGTGCCACTGCCGCCCACCTGGAGTGCAGCGCAGCCACCCCCCAATGGGAACAGCTTGGCACTGCCCCAGCCCCAGCCTGCAACAGCATCCTGCCCTGCCCCGTGCAGATGATGGAGCACATGCCCCCCCGTGCCTCCCAGGATGTGTGCAGCGGCTGGAGTTGTCACCCCTCTCCGCACCCCTGAAACAAGATGCAGCATCATCCCATGCCCCACCCTGCCCTAGCCGTGCAGGGCCTGGCAGGGTGGGTGTGGGGGTCCCAGGGGCTCCATCCCCTCCAGCCTGGCAGCGCAGCCTAGGCTGGCCCCACTCTGGCCCCTGGCTCTGGGCCCCCCAGGCACTGCAGGACTGAGGCCACTACAGAGGCAGCCAGGGCCAGTGTGAGGCTAGGGGGAGGTGATAGATTCATTGGCACGGGTGGTGCCAGCACTGAGCAACAACCCTTGGCACAGGGGAAGGGGCAGCCACATGGGCTCAGCGGGCCCCAGCCTCGATCCCAATCCTGGGCCCAGCTTGGCTTGGCTCGGCTTCCTCCTGATCCCTGCCTGGTCCCAGCCCCAAACCCTTCTCCCCCTGGTCCTTTTCCCTCCCC
>NW_017729024.1:21924988-21931305 GCF_001723915.1 Gavialis gangeticus | reverse complement strand
TTGTTGAGAATCTGCTTCTGAACATTCACGGGAATAACCTGGGATACTGCGTCATCTATTGAAGCACGCTGCAAGCACTTCTTTGTGTGCAGCAAACTATGTAAACACTTTGTTGCCGAGCCCCATCTAGTTGCTCTTGGCAATAAAAGTGCACTTTCCTTCCCCTGCCCCTTCCCCTGCAGAGTTTTCCGCCTGGGGGTGGTGCATGCGCACATGCATGCTTAGCGACCACACCCCCGCAAAAAAAAAAATATGTCTCCCTTCACCTATGACCCTGAGAGACTTGAGAAGGTATTTACCTCTGCACCCAATCTGCTGCAACTGAAGCCCAGAAGCTAATGCATCAGTCTGGGTCACAGGATCATCTTATGCCAGCTGTCCAAATCCTTAAAATAATTGCAGCCATGTGCTTTTTGCTCCTGAGCGTTATTACCCACTGAAAAGAACTATTTGGGATACAGAATTGCTCACAATCAAAGTAGCTTGGTAGAGTGGCAACGTCTTCTGAAAGATGGCCCAGATCCTCAGGGACCATAAGAATCTGCTGTATCTCCAGATAAATCAGAATCTGACTCCATAGTGAGTCCACTGATCAGGGTTCTTCTGTTGGGACTTCATTGTCCCGTACCAGCCAAATACCATTAACTGGAAGGCAGATGCATTCTTCTGACAGGACAAGGACTCCAAGTCCAGTCCGGTGCCTCCTTTTACCATCCTTAAATCCCAGAATTTAATTCATAACTCTATATGGAAGAGATTAATTTATAATATCCAGACAGACCATCCTGATGATCTGTTCACAAGACAACTCTGCCTACTGCCTGATCCTGATTTCCAACTATGCAGTGAGCTCCTCCTCTTCTGAGGCTGACACTGTGTTTCTGAGGGACCCTTAGAACCACAAGTATTAAGACTGTTATGACAGACCCCTTGCTGGGCACTTTGGTTGCTCTTGGTTTTGTGTCAATTCTGGTGGCCAAATATGCTTTAAACATGTAGGTACAAAAAGAGTTCTGTAGCTGCAAGATTTTTGGATTTTTTTGTGACTTGGGTGGCTAAATTCTGTTTAGGTGCTGCATTTAGCAGTTTAAATGACTTCACAGGGAGGGAGATTGGTTTCTTTATTTCCAAGTGATCACTGTGATCCTGATTCAGCAAAATACATAAAGATATGCCTGATTTTAAACAAATGAGTAGTATTTACAGGCTTAAAATTAGACACATGTTTAAGTACCTTTCTGAATTAAGGCTTCTTTTAAGTAGCATGTAAATGACTGGGAATAATTCATAAATCAAAGTTACGAGCTGCTAAACCACTTACCAGAGAGTATTATGCGTGAACAGTAGAGTTACAGAGTTAGTTTTATTCAATAACAGTGAGACGTTGTAAGCATTGCTGGATAGGGACTAGTTACTTGCACAGTACCTTGTGCAATAGAGTCCTAATATATGATTTGAATCCTTAGAGGCTACCACAGTAACAACAACAGCACCAAAAAGCATTAAAGATTATTCTTTTGTTGGAAGTACTACTGTACAACTACCTTTTCTTGTCTAGTAACCAAAGTAAATATATTGACTACACCAAGATTTAGTCTGTTTCATTAAACAGAAAGGATGAAACCAGCTGCTTTCCACAGTTTATTTAGAGTTATTAATACGTGGTCATTATAAACACAAGGCTTGCTTAGGTAGGTCTACTGTGGTTAATTTTGGGCACCTTATAAATTAAAATAGTTTAAAAAGTGTTGATGAACTAACCAGAAAAAGAAATGTACATTTCCAGAGAAACTGGAAAAGCCAACATAAATTACTTTTACTTAGTGCCAAATTCTGATAAAAACAGATAGAGTGAGGTGTTTTTCCCCCCTATAGAAGGTATATACAAAAAGGTGTTTCTGTATAGTGCATCGTCAGGAAACAATCTATCCCATCACCATTTAAGTATCGTCATATAGTAATTTTATTAAATGAAACAGTAGCATCTCAACAATTTTTTAATAGTTAGAGTTCTGCATTTTGTTCAGCATACTATGAAGAAATCCTTCATAGTAACTTAGAAGTCTGACACTAATAAATTCAAACTTCCAAGCACTGCTGCTTGTTCCCGGGGAACACCCATGCCATATGCACTGTGGTACGCAGCAGGTTACCCCAGGTGGGGTAGGGAAGGCTGGGGCCAGCAACTGTGCTGGCCCCACCAGCCTTACCTGGTGTCCTGGGGGCCTCCCGGGGCTGCAGCAATGACAGGAAGCCTGGCTGGCAGCTGAAGTGTGGTTCCGACTGGCCAGGCTCCAGTTGTGGGTGGCATCCACTGCTACCATGTGCACCATCCTACTTTTTTTGGTGTGGCTTTTTTTGACCCCAGGATCTCCTGGAGTCAAACCCCCCTCCACACCCGCATGCTGCAAGGTAGCAGCATGGGGTACACCTGCATGTGTGGTACGTGGCGCGTCTGTGGCGCAACATACCGCACATCCACACTTGTCTGAACACAGCCATGGAGTGCTTCACTACCATCTAGCTAACTAAAGGTAGCTCAAGTACCTTTACATGAACAATAATCCCTGCAGTGCAAAGCATTTTTTAACATAGTCCTGGTCCTCCTGGACTTCTCTGACCCATAGATACCACATTTTTTGGCATATTTTTCTGTTGCTTTGCTACAAGCAGAAATTAGAACTTCCATTACAGAATAATGAAATTGTATATTAACATTCTACATATGTAGTTTGAAATTCCAGTTAAAAAGATTTCAGCTTTCTCTAAGCAAACTTGTTTTCTTCTTTTAGGACAGAGCTGGAAATTTTGTTCTACCATTTCAAATGAATAAGAATGAGCTCTGCAATTCAGAATGAAACAGTTGTTTAATCAATTTCTATGTAGACGAAAAGCACAAAAGTGCAGGGTGATCTTTTTAGTGATGTTCATTAATTAGTTTTAGCCATTTGTATTTGAAAAGGTTCAAGGAATAACACAAGGTATTTTCTATTAAACGAATTCTTCCACTTCCACTTGCAATGAATAATTTTATTGATTCCTAATTTGAATCAACCCCTAAATTAATAAGAATCATAGAAATAGTAGAAATTTTTATGTAAAACACCGCACACTGAAACACAATATTATTTTTGTAGTTCTAAATGGCTGAAGGTTGAATAACTTTCGTTTTCAATATACTCTTTAATGGCTGAATGTTCAGAACACTGCTTCTTTTATAATTACTTTTTAATCTAGCTTTTAGGGAATTAAAGTAGTGATTACAATATTAACATTGCCTCATAAAAGAAGAAAAGCTATCACACAATGCATAAAAGTTATATCCTAATGACATTTTCCCCAATTTACCTCTCCTTACCTTTAACTAGATTTATTATAACTGTATTCATTTGTCTTACCAATATGTAAAACTATAATATAATTAATTAGGTCATTACATGGCTATATATTAGCCACATACGAGGATGACCATAATTCTGTTAAGAAAAATACATAAACAAATCCATTTCATTGTCCCTACTGATTATCGGCATTGTTTTAACCTTCCAACTAATGCTAAGTCTGTCTAAAATCCCCAAAGAGTTGATAGGCACATAATGCCCATTTAATTTGCAATCACTAATGTAAAAATGTAACAAAAATTAGGAGAGATTTTACATACGAGTAGGATACAATGCTAAACATTAAAATATTTTACATACTCACTTTGGAAATACTGTCCATGTCTCCTGAGCCTGAAGTTAAAATAAATAGACATTTAGTTAGGTATGGACTGCATTAATCTAAGACAAGTGTGGGCAATTATTTGGCTGGTGGCCCACTTAACGAATTTTGATCAGCTGTTGAGGGATGCAGGGGCACACCTGTTGTCAAACTGTTAAATCCCACACCTTGACAGGTGCCCTGCCCCCTGGCTGCTATTTTGGAACTGAAAGTCCTGTTCCTGGCCTTTGCCACTGAAAGTCCCTCCCCTCACCCTGCAAGTACTCCTTTTGGAAGGGGGAAGGGTTATATTCTTGGAACCAGAAATTTCACCCTTGCACATGGTCCATGACATAAAAAGGTCCGCTCACCAGACACCAAACCCTGTCCCCCACACCACCATGTTGGCCACCATATTGGTCCCAGAATCCCCTGCCCATATTATATGGTCCCTGACATTAGAAGGTCCACTGCCCCTCTAGAGAGCCCATGCACTCATGGTGCATTGCCCACCCTTGGGGCCCCAGAAGTTCTGTTCCCTAGGCCACAAGGCACAGGCATGACCTATCAGGTAGTGAGGAGTTGTAACTCCTATGTCAACCTGCCCCATTATCCTTGGCCAATCAGTGGGAATTTCAGGAGTGTTGGACCTCCCAGAGAATGGTGCCAAACCAATCAAGTTGAGGTCCATACACATAACATCTTTCAAAAGATATAATTTTAACAAATTATAGATCAAAAACAAACATATACTAAAAATGTATTTCAAAAATATATTTTTAAGGTGCTAGTACCAACATCACAAGCAGCAGAGGGAAAGGAGGGCAGGGGGTGGGTTTAGGTGCTGGGTCTCTCCCTAGCCCTGCAGGCACTAACCCCACTACGTGCCTCAGCCCCCGCTGTGCTCCATTACTGGCTGCAGTCCCAGGAGCCGGAGCTGGAGCCAGAGCTGGAGCTGCTGCAGCCGGCACTACCCACAGGGGAGGGAGGAGGGCAGAGAATGCCATGGGATGGATAGAATCACTTATTGGGCTGGATCCGGCCTGTACACCATATTTTGCCCACCCCAACCTAAGAGTTTATCATTTTCCAAATTTTAAAAATACAGCATTGGTACAATAAGCTAACACACAGTGATATTTGAGAGCTTCCTTTCCCCCTGAGTCTCTCTCAGTATAATACCCCAGCCAATACAATACACATACTTGACCCTTCTGTGGTTGTGCATATGATTTGGGTGTAGAAAAACTATTTTCCCTTTTTTAGGTCTATGTAAGAGCTACAGTCAGTCACAATTTCTGTGGTCTGGAAAAATGTAGGCACAGCTATTAGGGGTATGCAAAACAGGTCATATTTGATTCAGATTTGGCCCGAATTGGGGACAGTGATTCAATTAGTTGATTCAGATCACTGTCCCGATTCAATTCGACTAAATCCAAATTTGAAGATTGGATGCTGATATGGAGAATCAGCCATTCAGCCATAGACACAGCTTTTTTCTACATACCTCAAGGTACCAGGCATGGCTCACTGTGCTGGGACAGATGGAGTGTCCCACAGGAGCACAGGGGAGCTCCCCCATGTGTTCAGTGACGGAACTGGAAGTGGACCGGAAATACTCCTGGTGGACCCGGAAGTAGACCAGAAATGCTTCTGGTCTACTTCTGGGTCTGCAGCCAAGCACACTGGGAACACCCCCACCCCATGCTCCTGTGGGATGCTCCATTTGCCCCAGCATCTCAGCATTCATGAGCTTCTTCTTCACGGTAAGGGTGGCCAAGGGAGGTGGTGCTCTCCCCTACCTTAGGGGTCTTTTAGAGAGGGTTGGATAGGCATCTGGCTGGGGTCATCTGACCCCAGCACTCTTTCCTGCCTAGGCAGGGGGTCAGACTCGATGATCTGTTGAGGTCCCTTCTGACCCTAGCATCTATGAATCTGTGAATCTATGAGTACCTTGAGGTATGTAGAAAAAACATTTAAAGCTGTGGCTATGTCCGAATCATCAAATCTTTCTGAATTTCTCTGAATTGATCCGGAGGGTTCCGATTCAATTCAGAGAGATTAAAGGGCCTCCTGATTTGATTCTGGGAGTAGCTACCCAGATCAAGGACAACAAGAAGTCCTTTTTTAAATACACAGGGGGCAAAAAGAAGGTACCGGGTAATGTGGGGCCCCTGCAAGACACGCTAGGAAATCTGGTCATCACACCAGATGACAAAGCCAACCTATTTAACGACTTCTTTGCCTCCAATTTCCTGAGCAGGGACAGGATCAGCCCCCCCACTGGGCCCCCCTCAGGCCTCAGGGGAGGCGCACCTAGGCCAAGGGTCAGTGAGGAGCTATTCAGGGAACTTCTGGAGGGACTGGATGTATTTAAATCAGCCAGTCCAGACGATCTCCACCCCAGAGTGCTGAGGGAATTAGCTGAAGTTTTTGCAGGACCCCTGGCATGGCTTCACGAGCACTCATGGTGCTCTAGTGTGGTGCCAGAGGACTGGAAGAGGGCCAACGTGGTTCCCATCTTCAAAAAAGGGAGGAAGGAGGACCCCGGAAACTATAGGCCAGTCAGTCTTACCTCGATCCTGGGTAAGCTCTTTGAGAGAATTATCCTGGCA
>NW_017729024.1:21907880-21924772 GCF_001723915.1 Gavialis gangeticus | reverse complement strand
ATCTTGGAGTCATTACTGATGCCAAAATGAACATGGGCTGACAGTGTGGGGACGCAGTCAGGAAGGCGAACCGCACCTTGTCATGCATCCACAGATGCATCTCAAGCAGGTCCAAGGAGGTGATCCTCCCCCGCTATGCTACACTGGTCAGGCCACAGTTGGAGTACTGCGCCAGTTCTGGGTGCCGCACTTCAAGAGGGATGTGGACAACATGGAGAGGGTCCAAAGGAGGGCCACTCACATGATCGGGGGCAGCAGGGCAGGCCCTACGAGGACAGGCTATGGGACCTGAACCTATTCAGCCTCCACAAGAGAAGGCTGAGTGGCCTGTTACAAACTAGTGAGAGGGGACCAGCAGGCATTGGGGGAGTCCCTGTTCCCCCGAGCACTACCAGGAGTGACTAGAAATAATGGTCACAAGTTGGCAGAGGGTAAATTCAGATCAGATATCAGGAGGCACTACTTCACTGTCAGGGTGGTTAGGATCTGGAACCAACTTCCAAGCGAAGTGGTGCTGGTTCCTACCCTGGGGGACTTTAAGACAAGGCTAGACAAATACCTTGCTGGGGTTGTTTGAGCCCAGTACTCTTTCCTGCCATGGCAGGGGGTCAGACTTGATGATCTGCTCAGGTCCTTTCCAACCCTACAAACTATGAAACTATGATTCAGATTTGGAGATTAGGCTGCCAAATCAGGCCAAATCTCAGCTGAATCGAACCAGCAACTGAAGCTTCACACTGCCCTAACAGCTATCTCTGTATGCTTCTAGCATATCCATTAGTCCAAGACTATTAGCAGGAGGGAGAGCCACAGAACTGGTTTGTACAGTGTTCTGAATTCTTAAGATGAAGCAGCTTAACCAACATCTAGGCAGACTGAAAGGCTCAAGAACTGAGAGGTACAACTACCCCTAGGATATATAATGCTGCATGACTCCCTACTTACATCAGTGCTTACATGGCACAGTCAAATCTAGGTGTGTATGTGCATGCCTGTGAAAATGCTGTTTTAATTGGAGAAAAAACAGAAAACTTCTAAAGAACTGTGATTTCCATGACAGAAAAAATAGCCACCACTCTTGTTAGACATTCTCTTAAAGGTTACTAATGGGTGTCCTCAAGAATTGATCTTGGGATCGATTTTATTTACTATAGTCATTAATGATCTTGATACAAAAGATAAGTGTGTGTTATTAAAATGTGTTGATGACATAAAGATGGGGGAGAAGTGGAATATCATTCAGGGTAACAGGATGACTTTGAGGGCTGGAGTAATAAAAACAGGAGGAAATTTAATACTGAGAAGTGCAAGGTCATGCACTTAGGGACTAATAACAAGAATTTCTGCTACACATTGGGTACTCATTAATTGAAAATGACAAAAGAAGGGAAAGCCCTGGGTATATTAGTTGACCAGAAAACAATTATAATTCAACTGTGTGAGTTTGACATGACTTTTTCATTATTAATGTGAACCTTGAATATATCAGGATAGATATTTCTACTAGAGATTGGGAAGTGTTAATGCTATTATACAAAATCCTAGTAAGACCTCATGGGGAGGGTTATGGGATGATCAGGGAATGCGATGATCAGGGAATTTACAAGAGAAGAGGTTGGCTCGTTTAGTCTAGGGAAATGAAGGCTGAGAGGTAACCTCTTGTTCTTTATCAAAACTAGGGAGGGAGAAGACTTAAGTTAAAATACAATGTTGGCACAAGAATAAATATAAACTAAGAATGTTTCTAGGCTGGAAATTAGATGAAGAGTCATAATCATCAGAGCAAATAAGATTCTAGAACAGCTTTCCACTAATAGTGAGGGCATAAAGGAGATTTATCAGTTTATGAAGAGATACAAGATTTGGTTATGCATTATAAAACTGGGCAAGACTTGAAGGTCTGTCATGTAATAATTTTCTTAAAAGAACTAGTGGAGTATTTAAAATTAAAATTTATATAAGTAAAATCTGTCACAACTGATTTGAATGCATTTGATAATGTTTACTGAAGAAAATATCTAACCATATGCTAAGCAGATATAAAGCTCTTTCACAACTGTTTTAATTGTAATTAATCTTATAACTAGGAAGTTATTTTCAGTCTATGATATATAATAGCAAAAAAGTGATACTTAATAACTTTAATTGACTTGGAAATAATGTGCATTAATTTTAATTAAAAATTCAGCCAATTTATAAAAAACGTGAAGGAATTTATTGAAAAATTGCAAAATGGCATAATTCAAGTAATTTAGAAATTTCAGGAAAATGCTTCCCTGGAAAAAAAGATTCTTCAGAATTTGCTTTGTTGTGATGTATTTTAAATTGCACCAAATAAGTCTGATAAGGAAGTTTTGGTGAATTCTTTTCTAAGCTTAAAACTCTCTCACCCCCTCATCTCACTATGGCCTTTCCCACTCTCATCCTCATTCACATTCTTCTATCTTGTTTTCCAGGCTTCAAATTCTGGACTGGATTCAGGCCTCAGCTATGCTAACATCCTCTCCATTACATTCAGAGGTAGATTCTTAAGGGGATAGGTCTCAAGATATATTGTTCAATAGACAGGTGACAATGTAACAAAATCTGGGATTGGATGTAGGGGGAAAAGTGAGAGCTCTTAGCTGCATCTTACCCACATTATCACTGACTGGAGTGGAGAAATAGAGCCAGCTGCTCTGTTATTGTAAGCCCCATATACGTATTTAAAGTCACCTAGGCTTTTCAGAAGCTCCTGTAAACTGCCTCACCCTCTCTATGCTTAATTGTAGAAAAAGGCAAGGATTTCTTAGGGTGATATCTTTTATTGGACCAACTGTATAGATGGGACAGAGTTAGACAAGCTTTCAAATGCATCAGGTCAAGTCTTCAACAGGTCAGAAGTTCCTGTTCATCAGGTCCGTGTTCCCGTGACTTACACTGACCTTCAAATGATACTTTCCCTAATTCTGCTTCCCTTTTTACACTGAATAGATATTATAATGTGTTTACTAGACCATGCTGATTTCAAAAGAGAAAAATATGGTGAATGCGTTTTAAAAGACCTCTGAAAGTTACCTATATGTAAGTTCTACATAAAAAATGTTATAGCTTTGAAGACAGGTGTAACCATGCAATAGAGTACATATTTGGTTTGTATTTTTCTGATTTGTTGATTAAAAGGCAGCTGTTTGAATCTTATCACAGCATGGAATATTAAAAGTACTGCTTAGGAGATATATGAATGCGTATAGTGCAAGTCAGACAGTTGAACCTGTGGGAGAAATATAGTTTATGATCTGGATAGCAACATATGTAGTTGTGTATTTTCTTTTGTACCATACACCCTCAAATAAAGATACACTTTGCTGTAAGAAAGGCAGAATGAAGAAAAAAAATGTTTCCAGAGTTATGGCTGCACAGAGCAGGGATAAAACCTAATCAACTCCCTTACTCTCATTTTTCTGTTGGGGCAAAAGCTACAGTTTTACCCTTTCACAGCTGAACTGTCAGCAACTCTTGACTGTTCATCAACAAGCTGAAACTGTAGTTACCGCTAAGGACAGATCTAAGATTTTGAAAAGTGCTAACATAGTATATTTGGCTATGGAACAGGAGAAGAGACACCAGGAGTAGCTAACAGCAACACTGCCAAAGAAAGAGTAGATTAGTTGAACATCAGCACCACTAGAAAAAGTGGGAAAGGGTTAACATCTGCCAAGTGAAGAGCAATTAGCAGGAAGCTGGTAGACTATAACGAGCCATGAAGTCAACTGACTTTCTTATGTGTTGCCTGAATAGAAATACCACTGCTGCTCGGCACTTGGTTTTAAACTTTGTGTGGAGCAGGACACAAGCTGGGGGTCTGACTGCACCACTTCACCCCTCCCCTGCTTATCTCCCCAGACTCCAGATCTGCATCTGCTGGACTCCACTAGAAAAATGGCTTCCCCACTTAAGATTCCCACACCAATTTTGGGACATTAATTTTGGGGGAAAGGTTTGTGTGGTATACAAGTAAATATGGTATTTCTTTTCTCAGAGACATCTTAATAGATCTTGATATGTAATCATTTTCAAACCTTTGATAGATGTAGAACAAGTATTTCAAATCTTGAAATCATTTTCATGTACAATTGTCATTTAATTTATAGCTGTGGGTATTGTGGTATTTTTATAAAAAGCAATTATTCATCAGATTTGTTATTCTTACCTAAAGAGCCATTCATATGATGTGAATCCATTCCACCCAAACCACTCATAGGGCCATCTGACCCTGGGCCCAAAGGAAACTGCAAAAGGATCATGGTTAGGATTAATGATGGGTATACATCATATAATCTAAGAAGCACACATTATAAGCAAAAACCAAATACACCCAAATGGGAGAAATTCTTTCCACTTCTACATCTCTGCATGTATTGTTTTCTTGTGATTGTAATTAACATTGTTTTTACTTATTTTTTCCATGATTTATCTCAATTACTGTGTTTTGCCCTGACCTCTGGAGAAATTAATCTGTGCGCAGAACGCCAGAACATGGCCAGTGAATCAGAAGTACTCAGCACTGACCTAACTGAAGTAATGGAAATTTTAGTAATTACTTCAATAAGCCCAGAGTTAGGCCAGAGTTAGATCAGTTTTCAAAATTTCTGTTCTGACAACCACAGCAGATAACATCACATTGTTTCTGCAATACTACTAGGTTATGACAGTTCAGCATCTGGAGTACAGCTCAGTGACTTAAATCTTGGTTACTGAATTGAAAACAAAGATATTCACTACATTATTAATAAGAATCCAAGAATTTCAGTAAATGTATTGCACTTCAACTGTTACTTGATGTTTGACAACCTATTTTTCAAATGGGTCTCATCATAGTCTCTAACTATTCATAAATGACAACAAAACAAAACTTAAGCACCAGAAAGAGAAAAAAGTTCTATTTGTAAATCTAAGTTCTCAGCAGTCTTTGTATTGCTGCTGTTTTGGCTAAAATAATTACTGGCAATATTGTGCAGGGCTGTCTAACTGGTGGCCTGCAAGGGGCTAACGTACAGCCTGTTGGCTCCTGGCTACCACTACCCTCACTGTTTTTGATGCAGTGGCTGCTGGGGGCTCCAAGCTCTCCCTCCCTCCCTCCCCGGCTTCTGCTTCCTGTCCCCACTCCCGGCAGTGAGGCAATGCAATGGTGGGGACCTGGGCTGCCCATTTAGTGGGATACATAAATGTATACCTGGGCTGTCCATGCTGTGTGTGCAGTGGTGGAGACTTGAGCTGCCTGTGCTATGCACATGGGCGGGGGTTGGGGACCTGGCTTGCCTCTGTTGCACATGTAGCAGAGGGACACCTGGGCTGCCTGTCCTGAACATAGGGGGAGGGCACCTGGGATGCATTTGAGGGGACTTGGGCTGCTTGTGCTGTGTGCAAGGTGTGGGGGGAGGGAGAAGAGACCTGGGTTGCCTATGCTGTACACATGGCAGTGGGAGACCCGAGTTGGTTGCCTATGCTGTATTTATGGCCCAGGGACTTGGGGTACCCCAGCTGCATATGTGGCAGAGGGAGCTGTCTGAGCAGAAGAACCAGGCTGCCTGCACTGCATGCAGCAGAAGAAGAGGGAGCTGCCTGCACAATGCACCTGGCTGGTAGCAAGGTGAGGCTGCACATGTGGAAGGGGAGGGGTGGGGGGGATGCCAGGTTGCTTGGATGTAGCAGGTCACCTGGAGGTAAACTGACCTGAACAGGTCTGTGGCCCATGTGGCATGTGGCTCCTGACCACTGAGTACTTGGACAGTCCTGGCATAGTGAATAAGGTTAATTTTAAACTGTCTCAAATAGGCTTACTTTAACTTTAACCACAGTTAGATGAAAAGGGCAGGCCTCATTCATTATAAAGCTATTGATATTATCCATCTACAGAACTGGCAAGACATCATTTCACTGGGTTACACTCAAAAGCTTTCTTCATATTCTTCAGGGGTACAGACATTTTTCTCCTAAGAAGAATCACTTCTGTAGAAAGTAATAGGAGCTACCAGAGCTGTTCAGAGATGATATGCTACTGGATGCCAGCTCCGTACACTGCAATGTGACAAATTTAGGGTATGAACAGGTGTTCATTTTTAGTGCTGGAAATTTCTAAGGGTCTCCCTAGTCTGGGGAACATGTGGGGACCATTCAAATTCCTCTCAGCCCCAGGAAAACTTGAGTTGCTGCTGCTCCTTACACCTTCTCCAGACAGGGGTACCCCCATTTGGGAAGGGTGCCAGGGAAGCTGTAGTTGGACTCTCAGGATGTTTACGTGGAGTCCAGCTGCTACGGCTCTCTGAGTCTTCTTCAGACCCAGGTCCCTTGATCTCAGGAACGCTATGGGGATGGGGGCAGGGGGAAGTAGCAGCTCAACTCTTCTGATTGGGGGAGCTGAGCTGCAGGGAAAATGTCCCCCTTACCTTCAGTCCCCGGTTTGGGGAAAGCATATGGGAAGCTGCTGCTCAACTCCTCCCAATCAGGGAGCAGTCAAGCTTATAGGTATCCATTCTAATAAGAGAAATTCTCTCTCAGGGAAGACTTTTCTCCCAGATCAGTCATGTATTCTCTGAGACAAACTGAATGAATACCTGTAAGCTGGCAGTTTCTACCAAGAGAGCAGTGATTTTCCCAGTAGAAAAGTAACACCTGTGTGTGGCCTAAGTCATGTCCCTAACATCTACCTTTGTCTGTCTGTCTGTCCACCTTAGTCATCTACCTGCCTTACATGGACAAATTTTAAGGTGTTTTCTTTTCAGAAAAACCGGTGATAACGGCTATTTTATATGTATTACATGATTGATGCAAAGTATTTCAGATGCATAAAAACATTCCAATTGACATGAATTTTTATGAGAAACAACTGATGTATAACCATTCAAACTGGGGAACTTAAGTATAAATCAGATATAATGGAAGTCTGGTGATTTGGGTAAAACAAGACAGTACAGTGCAGAAAAAATATGTAATAAATTCATAGTTACGTTAGGTCTGTTAGGTCCAGGTGGTACTGCATTCATTAATGTGTACATGTTGTCTCCAGAGTTGGTTGAATCTGAAACAGATATTATTTAAGTGCCAAGACATGTCTTTAGATAAAGTTAATCTAATTCATTTTCTTCTTATCTTTTCAACATTTCTTCTAAATCTGAGCGACTGTTACACAGTGACAATGTTATGGAAGATTTCATTGTTGTCTCTATGTATTCCTATTCATGCTACACAGCTATGAAAAGAAATAACTGACTGCAAGGAATGTTTTGTATATATCACATAATTGATTTAAAATAGTTCAGAAATATAAAGCATTCCAGTAGACATGAGTTTTTTGGATGAGAATCAAGTGATGTGTGACCACTCAAACTGGAGAACTCAAGTATGAATCAGATATAATGGAGGTCTAAGTGGCTGAAATGACTACTTCTACATTCTAGATTTAGGCATTAGGAACTCAGTAGTTGCAGATTTACAGATGTTTAAAACATCTGTAAATCTGCAACTACTGAGTTCCTGAAGCACATGTTCTTGTTCCAAGAACCCCCTGAATTATTTTGCTTCCATTCAGTTGCCTCTATGAAAAAAGAATTCCTTGCTTAAAAATTTCTATGTTGCTGGTTCCACAGTGGAAATCAATGGATAGCTCTCCTCATTATGTGGACAATAATAGCCAGCGAAAAGTTCTAATATTCATCCAGATGTTCTAGCTAAACTTTGTATCCTGTTTGGTCCCCAGTTTTCAGACTTCCAGAGCCGAAATCCAGATTTTAACTTACAAGATGCACAGAATTCAAGCTATGTAATATTTTGACTGAATAAAGGGCTCAACGTCAAGATCTTTGAAAAGAATCAGTATGTATGAAGCTTTCCTTTATGATGCCTTATTTGCCAGGGTAAGCTCATATGAAATGGTTAACATTACTCATAGATATTTTTCAGGAAAAAGAAGGCAGAAAAGGTTGTAGCCAGAGATGCAAATTAAGGAAATGTTTTCTAAAGAATACTGCCATTGAGAACATTTGTTTATGGGTATGCTATCCAAGAATAAACAATTAGCTGAGTTGGGAATGACTTTAGAAAAGTTTCAGTAAATCACCTAGTGAAGAACACGTTTTCAGAAAGTCAGCCAACAATACAAAGACATTATGGGCAGACCTCTATTTTACTTTATGCACCTAAATGGCAATTTTCCAGAAGCATAAGGGGCATTTTTGCCACTGTGCAATTCTACTACCTGTATAGCATGGATGCGTAAGTATCCACACAGCTTCTGACCATGTGCAGTAGGTACGCACTAGCTGAGCAGGTAAGTGGCTACATACCCATGTATGTGGGCTTACGTATATTGTACAACTCCACATTGAGCAGGTATTATGATGGAGGAGGAGGATGGCAGTCCTCCTATGTTTTAGTCTCATTAACTAAGTGGTTAGAGCACTTGTCCAGAGACCTGGGACAAGGACCGTGTCACCCAAAGAAGGTTTAAACCTGCACTGGTGTAATCACTAAGCCACAGGTTAGGCATTACCTTCTCCAGCTCCCCTTTTGAAGCAGGCCCCCTGGGCAACCAAGAAAGGGAGATATGTGGGGCCAGGAGGAAAAGAATAAGCTAGAGGTACATGGCTCAATGAGAGATACTATTCTTGAAGGAACCAGGTTCTTTCTTCTAGCCTGTGCCATTGCTTCCAATGAGGCAGAAATTTACCCACTGTTCTCCATCCACTTTTTCCAATTAATATTAAATACAAAGTGCTGAAGTTCAGATTTAAGAGTGGGGCTGGATAACAGCTAACAACTAGATAACCAGTGGCAAGTCAACAAGACAACTTCAAGTCATCCTTGTTTAAGGGTATAATATGGAGGAGCAGGATTCTATGATCACTCCACAGGGATAGCACTGTGCTTCCTGGGAAAGCGCTCTAACTATTCAGATATTGAAATGAGAACATTGGAAGGCTACCTCCTCATTTTTTTCAGGACTTATGCGCAAGTACATAGATATTTATCTGTGTATTCATGTAGTTTACTGTGTATGCTCTGTAGCTATATGGATGCTTGAGTATCCACATTAAATGGGTAACAGAATTGCAAACTATACATAAGTACAAAAATGTCGTTTATGCAGCTGGAAACTGCCATTTGGACGCATGTAGTGAAAGAGGATTTTGCCAAATGTCTATCATAGCTGTAGAATGAGTGGAGAAATGAGCAGATTGCCACTGTTCACTATTCCTCCACAAAGAATACCCCTTTCTTTGTCCAAGAGACAATTACAAAAGAGATAAATGAGCTTTGAGATTAATTCCCTACTCAATGGTATATCCACTTTTCTACACACTGTGAAATGAATTTTCTTAAATAGAAAGGTCACAGGAGGAGAGCACATGCTAGAATTAAGTGCCTCGGTACAGGGAATGCGTTGTGGGCTTAAGCCAAAAATGTTGACAAATGCTTCAAGGGGATAAAGTCAAGTCCAATGTCTATTCCTTTCATGGACCCCACCTTTTATTGTAGCTCTTTCTAAGCAGTAACTACACCTGGTGACATGATAAATCCATTGTTTGCAGGGAATAATATCACCATATTGTCTGAAAGGAAGGAACTATTCCCTAATATTTAGCCTGCATAAACTCTTATTACTGAAAATTATCAAATAGGAGAAAGGTTTTCAGGGGCAGCAGAAGATGCCAAATGGGAACAAGTTCTTCAACTACCACAACCTTCTGAAACAGAAGGTTGCTCTCCTCAAGGATTAGGTTCCATTTCCTACTGGTTCTTGTGCAAACACTTATGCAGTCAGATCCAGTGGGACATTAACAGCTGGAAAGTTTCTTTTCAGAGACCAGATTGCTTGCTTGATAGATTTTCTGGGAGATGATGGCTGAAAATAGAAGCCCCTAAAGCACCACAAATTCTTCCCCATCTCCCCATCTCAAAGAACAACTCATTAGGGAAAATGTTGCCGCTTATATATGCCACAACACCTTTCTTAACTCTATTTAGATGTGAATGTCATTTGCAGGGGCCTGTTTTTCTATTAGGAGAAATTTTTAACATTTAACTATCAGAACGTATTTATCCACTTCTCAGCTGGCTAATGGATAGGTTCTTCTCTTTATCCCAAGTTGTATTTGCCAGTCATGTACTGAGTAAGGATTTTCCATCATTAGTGGGAAAATTTCAAGGGAAGATCTGCTTCTTACTCCTGAAAAGAATCTCTCTTATTTCTGTGTCACTAGCGCTGTAAGGGAGATTGGAATGAAGATAAAAGGCATTCTGGAGATGAAAAATTTCTTAGGAACAGAGAGCAATGATTTCTTAGGAGCTAAAAAGGACATAAAAGGGGATGTTGGCCAAAGGAGTTTTTATCAGTAAAGGATTCCCAGAGGAAAGGTGACTGATTTAGTGGAGAGTCTGGTTAAGTCAAGATACCAGGCCATAAGCAGTCAAATCCTGCTTACCAGATCCCTGATGCTGCTCACAGAAGGAAAGAAAGTACTGTATGTATTCAGGCATTAAACTCCCTTCCTTCAAGACAGGAATTTTTGCATAGGCTTCATGTATGGAAATGTGCAGCTAACAAGGAGCTAGTTGGCTAAGCTAAAGCCATGAGACCCTTCTTCAAGGACCATTGGAAGCCTCTTCTGTTAGATGCTTTTGAGGCACTCTCACAGGATAAAAGATGCTGGTAAATGTGGCCTGAACAACACTACCCGAAACAAAGTGTGTTCCATTTTATCTCTTTTTTTCTTTCTGTTACTAATGGTGACCAGAAAAATGGATTTTGAGAGCTCTGGAAGGAACAAATAACATAGAATACCCATCTTGCTGCTTCTCTCCAGCAAAGCAGAAGGAAAACAGGAGAGAGAAAGAAAAAAGAAAGAGAGGTGCAAAAATGTTTATATGCAAAAAAGGTGAACTTGTAATTGGCTTTTGCTTGCTGAAATGTGCATGAGAAGGATGAATCCATTGCTCTTCACTGGTAGCAAATGACTTAGTTTTCTACACCAGGAATAAACTATTTGCTTATTACTAACCCCTGATCCAGAACATTACTGGCATTGTCTTTAAATTATTTTCTTAATAGATTTGGATACCTGCTGGACTAGGCATGATGGGTGTTCCTGGAGGCCCTCCACCCCCTGGAGGACCCTGAAAGGGTACAAAATATTCAGTTAGTATGAAAGGAAAAATGTCAAACTAGAGCAAAGATAATCCAAGAGAGAAAAAAACATATCAAAAAGGTTGCAGTTGTATTGCTGAAAAGGAATACATTTCCATAGCACAAAACAAAGATGTTCTCCATTAGACAAGTTCTGAAAAGTCCACGAATCTACCCAAGGGCAGATTAAATCCATGATGTGCCATGGATGTACTGACTTACACCAGAGACTTACTGTGTGCAGATCCATGGATGCAGGGAGAAACACTGAACAAGAAACGTTTATCCTATTGTTCTCCATCAAGAGGTGCACTTGGTACAGGGTCTGTTTTTACTGCATAGCTCAGTGATTCTTAATCAGGATGACACAGCACCCTGGAATGCTGTGTGATCCTTTTACGGGTGCCATAGGGTGCTGCACAATATTAGCACTGTTAGGCGAGCAGACAGACACCTACAATGATTCACAAGATAAGCCCAGAGATTTCAAATAGAAATCCGTAGTGACAAAAACATTCTGACCTGCTGCCATTTTTCTGAGTTCTTTTCCACAGAAGAATTGCTCCATTATTTTTCCATACTCCAAAACAGCGAGAGCTAAAAGCTGACATTTTCCCAAGGGATGCATTGAGTCTTAAGGGGTGTGCTGAGGTTGAGAACTGCTGACATAGATGAGTCCCTGAACCTCTGCCTGCTACCATCAGGTTTCACACTAGCATTACTCTCCCTCAGTGGACAGTAATGGAGCAGATTTCTCACTGTGGCACTGGCAGAATAACTTACTCCCTGCTGGCCACAGAAGTGCCTGAGAATCACATGGGAACAGATAAGGTGGTCAGGGTGAGGCACACCACTGCAAAGAAGTCTCTCTCCTCAGAGTCTAAGACTGAACCTGTGATTGGTTCAAGTTCTGATAACTTTGAACTGAGTCATACTATTTCATATTACATACACTTTTTGCACTGTAAATAATGGAGGATTAAGGAGTGTCAGAGTAACATTGGATCCATATATCTTGAGTACAGATACATACATTATACGTATTAGGTTAAAAATAGGAGTTAATCTTGTTGCTAAAGACTTTTAAAAAAACAAAAAATATCTCATTTTCCCTGTTCATTTCCTGTATTAATGTGTTGTAAATTTGTTTATAACAACAAACCATTTAAACAGACTGCACTGATTATTAAGCAAGCTGTTCTTGTTGTATTCTTAAAAAATATTCCAATTATTTATTTTAAACAACTTAATTGTATAACATGATCAGCAGCAAAGCTTCTTGCCTACCACATCTGCCTCTACAGTAATATCTTGAAGAAATATAGAAAGCCTATCAGTTATTGATGTGATTAAAATATTCCAATATGCAATAAAAATTCAACCCTAAGTTTTGCCATAATATGAAAATGCTATATATTAATGATACAAGAAGACATTTTTCACTGTTGTGTGTATTTCTTTCCAAATAAAAATAGCAGATTTACTATTCCAAACAGCATCATTTTATTTCAATATTAATGATGTTCACTACATCATACAGCATATGCACTTTCAAGGTCTGATTGCTCCTGTTATAATATAATATTTGTTATAATATGAAAAACATATTTTGGGAAAGAGGAGGAAAGTTTTGGAATTAGAACAATAGAAACCACACTTGTATGGCTTATAAAACACAGTGCGAACTATGGAATATTAGGCAGCAGCACACTAATAAACAATTTTCAGATACAGTACATCCTGTATATAAAATCAGTAATACTGCTTTTTGGATTAATGCCTCTAGTTGCAAATTAATGAAAATTTATCATGTATGTGTAGTCTGAATACATGTATCTTACCTGTTAAGACAGAGGTGTCAAACATATGGCCTGCAGGCTGGATTCAACCCATGCAGCCATAAGATCGGGCCTGTGGGCTGGACTGACCACATGTAGCATGTGGCCTGACCTTGCAACATGCATACTGCAGGTGGCACAGGAGGTTAGTTGGTCCAGGGTGAGTGCTGCTTATAGCACACATCCTGGCCCCCTGTACTGCATGCAGTGCCAGGTCCAGCCTATGCACTGTGGGCAATGTGTGCCCCATTCCAGCCCCAGGGGCTGTGTGCTAGTGTGTGCTGCCTGAAGCATATGTATGGTGTATAGCTACACAACCTGCACACAGCCTATAGAGCTGGCACAGGGTGGATGCTTCATGTAGTGCTCCAATGGACCTAGAGCCAGCATGCTGGGCCATTCTGGTGGGGCACCACATGGAGTACACACTCCATACCAGCCTCATGCACCAAATGCACCACGCACTATCCCCAAGGCTTGCAGTGCATGCAGCACAGGGGTTGGACCCAGAACTACCTGCAGCACAGGAAGTCCAGGTTTGGGGTGCAGGCTACATGCGGCATTCCAGACTGACCCTTTGGGAGACTGGCAAGTGCTGAGTGCAGTCTGTGGGTTGGACCTGGGACCCTGGCTGCTCCACAGGGGATTGGCCCCTGTTTGGCCTGCACACCAGCTCAGGGACAGTGATTCATCCCATGGGGTCAGATGAGTTTGACAACTGTACATTAAGACCATGACCCTGCAGTCCACTCACTCACACACTTCCGGGCTGTTACAAAGATAACAGTATAATGTACTAACTACCAGTCTTTATCTTTCACTTTGTAGCATTCTAGGTGGGGACTGGGGTGGTGTGGACACTAAGACTCATAATTGACAGCCCAAAGTTCACAAGTTTGAGGCCATAGCAGAAGTGCTTATAGCACGGGCTGTCAGTTTGCAAACAAAATCTGCAAATTCTGCTTAAATATCTTGTCACAATGACACAAAAAATGAAAGAAAGGTTCATTGGACAAGACTACTGAGTACTTCTGAGCTGTGTAAGTAATTAAGCCTGCTTTACTACAGATGTCAGAGACTCATAAGGAGAAAAGGAAACATTAGATCATCTCTTGATTAATGGCCATTAATTCTCACCCAGTTATCCTTGTACTGACTCCAGTAACTTGTGTGTGTTTGTCAAAAATATGAAGAAATGGACAAACCATTACTTAGTAGCTCATTTCAGTGGCTAAATACCCCCACTGGTACAAGTTTGTGACTGCTCTAAAATTTGAATTTTGTCTGATTTCAGCTTCTAGCCTTTGTTTTTGCAATGCCTTTCTACTCTAGCTTAAAGAGCTCTTCCTGTGAAGGTACTCTCACAGTGTAATCAAGTCATCTTTCAGTCTTCTTTCTGATAAACTGAACAGCTTGTGATCTCTTAGTATTTCACTGTATGGCTTTTTCTTCACTCTCAAATAATTTGAGTGTCTCTTTGCTGCACCCTCACCAATTTTTCAATTTAAAATTTGAGTTCTGATTTTCTAGCATATTGTTCAAATTCAGTTTTTAAAAGGAAGGTAGAGGATAAGGAGAAAACACTCATATTAGCAAATATAATATTGCTTGACTGGAGGGAAACATCTCACTGTATTTTTCTTGTACAGTAAAAGGTACTGTGCAATGTCTCAAATGTGATCATTAGAACTGGACATAGCATTGCAGTATCAATCTCATCAATGTCAGATGAAGGGTACAGGTAAAATAATCTCTTGCTCACCGCTCCCCTTGTTATATATGCAAGAGCATTATTTTCTTTTCTGTTGCAGCCATCTACCCTTACTGCCCTCTGGCTAGATTTGAGCATAGAACTGGATCCTAAGCTAAGACCTTGATCTATTTTTTTATTTCTTTACATTTCTAAAGGTATAGAAAAGCTCCTCCCCTCTCTCTGAGGTGCTAGAAACCCTTGGCATTTATTTAAAAACAGAATTCAGACAGTAAACACAAGTCCTGCAGAAAACTCTTTCCAATAGCATCAATAATTAGCCAGTATTTACAGCACAATGATAAAGAATATAGATTGTAAATTTTGTAGTAGAAGGATGAGATTTGTTGCCTGGCCTGGAGATCAACATATTTAGGTCAATTCAGTCAAATAGACAGGTGAGTCAGTTCTAATGTCCTCAGCCCATCATATCTTCACTTCATTACTCTAAGGAACACAAAGAATTCAAACAGCATTCTTGGAAAATTACATAATCAGACAAAAAAAACACAAGACAAAGAATAGAGTTCCATCCTTGAGGACTGTGCCTTTTCTGGTGCAATTCAGTCACAGGAAACACATCAATGTATGTTCCTATCGGTCTACAGGAAACTATTCTGTTGATACACGAAGTGTTTCCTAAACAGAGCATATTGTAGATTATTATATCTCTATGACAGCTATATTATTTAGCTCTTTGGGTTCTTTAGGATGAAAGACAGACATAGGATGTTACTATTAAATGTAATATAATAAATTTTAAAGAGTTTGCTAAGCAAAAATTACTATGCCAATTTCAGGAGCAATCCAATTGCAAAATAAAGTGTACGACTGCCAAAAAAAAATAAAAGTCTGTGTGGAAAAAATGTTTTCAGATCTCCAGGAGGTAATTATAGCATGAGAGAATAAAAACATCCCAAAACACATTAGTTCTGAGTATCCTTTTAAGAGATATTATACACATCTTTGGGAAGTTGAAGCCTTCCTAATTTTTAAAAATCTTTTTTTTTCATAATTTCACGAATGCAAACACGCTACTGAGTCACCAAGAAAAGGCTGTTTTTTCTCCTTTATTATTGAAGACAATATATCGTATTGGTTACAGAAACATATGCTGAAGTAAAACACAACACTCAGGGCAATTCCAACCAGACTGATAACTGTTCTAGTAATGAACATCAACATATGCACTGTATATGGCAGACAAAACAACTAAACACAGATCAGATGTTCACTTCTCAACCAATACACAAGGGCTCTTCTTAACATCTGGACAACTATTTCTTTGCCTGAATAAAATGTAGCAACAATTCTAATGAGCAAACACACACAATTGTACTTACTACGTAATTCCCAGGAGATGCTGAAGAATATGGTATCTAGAATATGAAGACAAATAAAATAGTTATTTCTGCATTAAGATAGATAAATGGAGTCCACACCAAAATTTAAGTTCTGATTTTTAAGCATATTTGTAACTTCAATTTTAGAAGGGCAGTAGCAGATAGGAACAAAATACTGATGTTTACAAATATAATGTTGTTTGACTGACAGAAAACATTTATTCTACAGTAAAGGGTTCAGTGTGCAAGAGGCAAGACTTTTTTTTGTGGGGTGGTATCTTTTACTGGTCCAACGACATGTTTGGGATAAACTTTTGATAAGCTTTTGAATGCTGTACATTCTTCTCCAGGTGAATTGAAGAAGAATGCATTGCATTAGAAAGCTCATCTAGGTCTATTTCAACTATTCAGTTGGTTTAATAAAAGATACTAATCACAAAAATCCCTGGATCTCACAATTTTCCTGGCCCAACCTGGCTATAACAGCACTCCAATGTTACCAGAGGGACTTTAATACCAGATACTTCAATTTAAAATTACTGACCCCACTGTTACACAGTAAGAACGTTTGTTCTGTGCTTGTAAGGAAAAAAAAATCAAATAATGTATCAGAAATTGGAGGCTTCTTGGACCCTAATCCTGTAAACTTTACATGGTTAGTTACAGTATGTGTACTTTTGCTAATGAGTGACCCCACTAAGGTCAAAAGGAATAGGTGTGTGTGTGTGTTAGTTACAGTATGTGTACTTTTGCTAATGAGTGACCCCACTAAGGTCAAAAGGAATGGGGGGGGGGGG
>NW_017729024.1:21889414-21907774 GCF_001723915.1 Gavialis gangeticus | reverse complement strand
TGTGTGTGTGTGTGTGTGTGTGTGTGTGTGTGTGTGTGTGTGTGTGTGTGTGTGTGTGTGTAGATAGATAGATTTGTAACCCACAGCACTGCCATGTGTACATGACTCAGCTCAGGCTAATGTGGATACTGATCAGGGGTTGTAACCTATGGCCCATGGGCTGGATCTGGCCCATGGTAGCCAAAAGAATTGGTAAGATGTTCCAGCCATGGTGGCAGAGGAGGCCCCCGGGGTTCTAGAGCCTGCCATCTTCAGTTTATTCTCTCCCATGCAGCAGAGGAGGCATCCCCAGGGTTCTAGTGCCTACCTTATTTTATTTCCTTCACATCATCATTTGTTTACCAGGAGATGCAAGCCTCTGGCCTGAGGTAGGGGCTGGGTCATAAACAGCAGCTCTCCATGGGAAAAAGGTTGTCAACCCCTGTATATCAAGGCACTTGCAGGTGGCAAAGAAGGGCTGCTTGCAGGTGGCAAAGAGGGGCTAATGAGAAACTCACATGACCAGAAGAGGGCACAGGCTTGAAATATATAAGCCTAGAGCAGGGGTAGGCAATGTTTTTGGGTGGAGTGCCAAAAACACCTGCAACCTTGACTCATAAGATGTTGGTGTGACATGGAAGATGGTGTGGGAGCCACAAGGTGTCCGATCTTTGTTGTAGCAGCACAGACCTAACCCCTTCCCCACTGTCTGCCCAGAGGCACATGTGCCAAGCCAAGTGCCTTCATGTGCCACAGTACGGTACCCATGCCAGGGGTTGCCTATCCCTGGTCGAGAGCCTGCACCAGTCCGGTAGTCTTGCTCTGATTGCTATGGAGAGAGGAGCTCCTGACAGCAGAGCAGGAGGACTCCTGAACTGACAGTGGCTCTGAATAAGAAACTCTGCAATGCAGGGAACCAGAGAACTATTTGGGACAGAGAAGGACTTTGGGTATGTGGACAGATGCCCCTGTTTTATGTTAAGCCTAGAGAAAGCTTGAGTGCCTGCCAGAGGGCAGGTGTGCATTATTAAGCTGTACTAGCAGTTTAGCCTGCAGCCCTGCAAGGGTAGGCAAGGCATACTTAGAGTGCCAGCAGCCCAACAGGGGCTGAGAGTGGGGTCCAGCCCTGGAAAGGACTGGGAGCGTTCTCAGAGGGTCCAGGGACAAGGAGGGTTGAAAAGGAGTGAGGCCCAAGAAGGTATAAAGACAGGCAGAGCACAGGAGCAAGGGACTGATGGACAGACGGACCAGAGGGTCAATGGGCCTAGGGGCAGGGCAAGGGCCAGATGAGGGTTCATGAGTCTGAGAGGGGTTGTGAGCTGAACTGGGGGGCCTGTGTGCCCAGAGAGAGGGGCTGTGCAGGAGACTGGGGGTCTGTGAGCCCAGAGAGAGGGGCTGAGCAGGAGACTGGGGGGTCTCAGGGCCAAAAGGGGCCAAGTATGTGAATTGAATATCATAGTGATAACATCCATGAGGTTTGGGGTGTAGTGTAGGGGAGGAACAGAGCCACACAATTTCCTCTTAAGGCTATGGGTGCCCTACAGGTGTATAGTCAGGCCGAGAGGGACATATCAGACCTGAGGGCTGGACTGAGACTAGTGGGGAATAGGAGAGACCCAGTGGGGAATTGTTAAGATTAAGGCTCACTCTAAGGCCCGTGGACAGTCTCCCTTAATCAACCTTTAATAACAAGAACAAGGCTTGGCGGGCAAGCAATCTACAGAGAGTGACATTAGAGTCTGAGTTGGCAGGAGCTGCAAGACCACCAGAGAGCATTATGGCTGGCCTGGGACCATGAGCCTATCATGCCCTATTACAGATGTTTTCAGTGCAAAAGCTAGCTAATTCAGGCCTAGCTCAGGTATCTGCATTGTGCCATATATAGCCTGAATTGCTTGCAGGATCAAGATCTTAATTAGTAGCTTCTGCACTATCAGTTATAGCACTTGCCCATACTACTACAAGCTTCATGCTTCACCTGCATAAACCACAACAAACTAGGGTAACACATCAGTAAGTTGCAAAGTTATAAATGTTTCAGCCCCAGTACAGGGAGGAACTTAAACTAGGGGTGTCAAAGACATGGCCCATGGGCCAGATCTGGCCTGGAAACCTCCATTATCTGGCCCCCAGTGCTGTCCCTGGGTCTGGTAGTTGACCCAAATGGGGTTTCATAGATTTTATAGACATTAGGGCTGGAAGGGACCTCAGAAGATCATTGAGGGGTGTGCTGGACAAGCTCTGGCTGCAGGGCCTGGGATGCATGCTGCATGCAGTGCCCATTCTGGCTTGTCTGGGATCTATGCTACATGTGGTGCATGCTTCTGCTGGTCTGGGACTGTACTGCACATGGCATCCACTTTGGGACCAATGCTGCATGTGGTTTTCTGGCGGGTGCCTCAGATGGCACCTGTCCCAGACTGATCAGAATAGGCACTGTGTGCAGCATACATCCGAAACTGGCTGGAATGTGCGCTGCATGAAGCACAGTCCCACACTGCCAGGGGTAGATGCTGTGAGTACTGCAGATCCTGGACTTGCTGAAATGGTTGCCAAGTGTGGTGTGCATCCCCAACTGGAATGGGTGTGGTGTGCAGTGCAGGTCCTAGAGCAGGCGCTGGATCTGGCATGTGGCGGGGTGGGAGGGGGTGCTCCATGGGATGCATGAACTGGCCCCAGTCTGCTTAACTGGTTCACAGGGCAAGATGACTTTAACACCTCTATCTTAAACACAAAACTTAACTAAGTAAACAAGGTTCACATGCTATCCTGACAAAGAACAGACTTAAATATCTTATTTTTAAAATGAATCGAGGCTATAAAGTGCAATACTTGTATTCTCTCTCTCTCTCAGTCTGACCTTAGGAAATATCATGATATTCTCTCTCTCAACTCCAGAAAGGAACTTTCTTTTCAAAAGGAGAATGTGAATGTTCCAATTAAATATTATTATCCAGCTTATAGAGAGATCTGTTACAGATGCTATTTTGTGGGAAGTAACCTAGTTTTCTTCTTTATAAAAAGGCATTTCAAAGACCTTCTCTATGTGACTGAGCAGTAGCTCAGGAAGATGGTGTTGAGAAGTTTAAAACTGGAACATCACTTGGCTAAAACAAGAATTTCACTAACTTAATATAAATGTGTCTAATGCAAGAGGTCTCAAGCATTTTCATAATGCGGGCTACATCTTTCCCATTCATGATTTACCTGGCCACTGAAGCATACATTTGCACTCATTAGAAATAATTTATGGAAATATACAATAAGAAGAGCGTTTAAACCATTTCTAGCTTTTTAAAGTGTAATTCAACTGAAGCAGAAAAAGGAAGAGAATTAACACTTTGTGGCCAGTCAGCACTCCATGGAGTGGCAGCAAGATCATAGGCAGCTCATTAACCATAGCTTAAAGAAACACTGAATTTCTCAGCACCAAGAAGCTCTTAAAAATTAAGCTGGAAGTGAAGTTACCATGGCTCTGGCAGATAATACAAAAAGTGCTAGAGGCCATTTGGGAGATGCTTTCAAAATTTGAGTCTTCATTTCAAAAATACTTTCCCTCCTATTCAGTCCAGAATGAACTGCGAATCCACAAGCAGAATCCCCTGAGCTTATTATATATGCTAAGAAGTAACTTACTCAAGAATTTAAGATACATATTATGACAGTCTTCATCATGTTTACTAAAACTAAACTCTTGAGCTCTGTATCTTTTCAAATACTGGCAGTCAGTATAGCTTATAGGCTGAATCATTCCTTAATTATTCTTCAACTGTAGCTATTGCAACCTATTAATTTCAAGAGTGTGGGCCAGAATTCAATTGTTAAAAATATCAAAACGGACAATGTCTTGTGAGAGATTACTCTATAATTTGATGTTAACGGGCATATAAATTAATGCGCTTTTTCCCTATAAAAACTATTGAGGCAATATTACTTATGTATTTATTTGATTTCTATGCTACACTTCCAACCAAAAGTGCAGGGAGGCTTGCAATCAAATAACAGAATAATTTGTAAAATGAGAATGAAGAAGAGAACAAAACAACTTAAGGCAACTAGAGAATTACAGCTTATCTTTTCAAATTGTTGTCTATAGAGGTCACAGATCAGAAGCTGTGGACTCCTATGCTACCTTGATAGCTATGTTGTATTAAAATAAGTTAATACATATTGAACACTATTTGAACATGTGATGTAGTTGCTGCAGGTCTGTTGTGTAACTGGGAATCCAAAAGGAATCCACAATCAAAAGTAGAAGAAAGGTAAACTAGGAGATGTACTTTATAATATATTATTTCATGCTATGAAAGAGTAGAAATCACTAGCCTCAGAAAGTACAATGGTAAACAAAACTGGGCATGGACTATTCTACTTGTTGAATAATATTTACTTACAGAATTGGCATTTGTTGGGTTTGGCCAAGGTCTACCACCTCCTGGACCCCTGCAAAAAAAATGGCAGATGAGGATTTAATCAAACAAACTTTGGCTTCTGAGCAGCTATGCTACCAAGAAGCTGAATGTCAACTGCTCTGTGGTGTAACTTCAGAACAATCTGTTCACTGTGTAAGCAAAAAGATGCCTTTTTGAAATTGCTGTCTCTTCTGGTAGCATCAAAGCAGTTTTCACTGCAGTAAAGTGTGATTTCAAATGATAAACAGACCATTTAGAGTATTAAACTAATCCAAGATTATCACTGGCCTTTAAACAGGTAATTAGATATTGTAGAAAATTGTCCTTGAAGACTCTTCCTTTCTCATACCCAATTCTACCAGTTTCTAAACTGATTCATCCCAACTCAGTTCCTAAATCATGTATTATGCTATTGACAAAATTGAAGAACTGTTAGGTTCTTCATAAGTGATTATGAAAGAGTTGTTTGCGATAAAAAGAATGCAACAAGAAATATAATTAATAATGCATTTTAATTTTCTGGAAGTATTCACATCTATTCATGTGCCACTTGCTGCTCTACACCACTTAGTTTTGCATTCCTACATGAAGGCAAACCTAACACCTGCTGGGATGTCTCAGTGGTTGTGTACTGAATATTTCCCAATAACTTTTATTACACTGTTGCTAAGATAAAGCAATTAGCTGATCGAAACTCCTTCATTGCATGTAGGGAATCAAATGATGACCCAACACTGCTTAGTCTTCAGTGTTTTTCTCAGTATTATTCACACAGCAATGATAAGCATTCATGACATTGATAAAGAGTCTCTCAAAACTTTCCTAGTGGAATGTGTTGTTCTTAAAATATTTAAAATATTTCCAAAACAATACTGAAAACTATGTAAAATGTTCCTTATACATTGCTGTTTGTGAAATACAATGATGCATATCAGCGCAAAGCTAGGGAAAAATATGTACTACTCTAGGGAAGAGGCATAGCTAGAACTGAGTGATTTGTTTAAATCAGTGAATAAATAGTAACCCCCCACCCCACCCGGCACATTAAAACAAGTGTTTTAAAAAGAGTTAAAAAACATGAAACAAAACAAAATCCTTCACCTTGAAATGATTTTTTTGGGTTGTTTTGATCCTTATGAAATGTCATTTCAAGTCAATCTGTGTCTTTTAAAATTATTTTTTACATTTTTTCGTTCTTGTACTGACATGAAACATCATTACTTTGTATGTGGCCATCTATGCAACATGCTTTTTGGAGGATATCTGGATAAAGGACTTGGACAGTGACTGTAGGCAGTCTTGTGTAGTTGTGTGTATGAGGAAAAAAAGCATTCATAGCTTCTCATGCAAGGAATTGCCTGACACAAGCAGCTCTTGCAGGCTCAAGACAAATATTTAACAAGCCTTCCCTGGCTAGTAATTACAAGGTGAGATGTTCAGCTTCTTGCTATTTTCTGCCATGCATGATACTTAGATTTCTAGGTCCCTGTCATCTAAGAAAACTCATCATGATACTGTAGCTCTTTCCTCATCCAAAACACTGATGTGATGTAGAATGTAAACACAATATTGCACAGCACGTAGTACTTGGATTAATGTAAATGCTTAAAAAAACTAAGGAGATGTTCACACTGCAGTATAGTGCAGCGATATTCCAGTTAGCTTTGAATAGCTGGCTCCAAGTGTTGGAAGCAGTCTAGTTAGGACAGCAAGGAGTTCAGCAGACCATAAGCAGCAGGATAAACTAGCCTGCACTATACTTTGTGCAGCAATGGCCAGACTGCATCTGATACCTGATAGCTCATTTCAAGCTCACTTGACTTGCATCTAACAAACTGCTGAAATTTGTAAATTAAGTACAGGACATGGAGGAAACTTCAAGGCAGAGAAAAACAAAAAAAGCTCCATGGTATTGCTGAAGAGCTGTAGGATTACATGGATTTAAATGTTGTTAGCTTTCTTAAGAAAAATAAGAAGTTTCCTGCTTCTTGTGTGGCTGCCTTAAAAAGATGATTATTTAGTTGTGTAACTGCCTTGACACAAGGTAAACTGCATTACTTATTACTGAGATATAGAAATTTTAATGTTTCAACCATGATCTTTTTCATTTTCTGCTTACTAGCAGCTAAGAACCAAAAAAGTTGTCTTCTGTGCCAGTACCACATTATCCTGTCTTTCCTAAATAAATTCTTTCTAACGTGTATAGAAATCTTCAGAATATATTTTTTAACTTTCACTACTTTTCTCTTACTAAATCATCTCTATTTCTTAAATAAAAAGTCTGGATTTCTTTTTCTGTGATGGAGTCTCTTAGTTTCATAGTTGGTAGGGTCAGAAGGGACCTGAGCAGATCATCAAGTCTGACCCCTTGCCATGGCAGGAAAGACTGAAGGGGTCAAATGACCACTACCTAGCCTCTTTTTGAAGACCCCCAGGGTAGGAGCGAGCACCACTTCCCTTGGAAGTTGGTTCCAGCTCTTAGTCGCCCTGACGGTGAAGTAGCGCCTCCTGATGTCTATCTAGCCTAAACCTACTCTCAGTCAACTTATGACCGTTATTCCTAGTAACCCTTGGTAGTGCTCGGGGGAACAGGGTCTCTCCCATTCCCCACTGGTTCCCCTTGGTAAGTCTGTAGACGGCGACCAGATCCCCTCTCAGCCTTCTCTTGTGGAGGCTGAACAGGTTCAGGTCCCGTAGCCTCTCCTCGCAGGGCCTGCCCTGCTGCCCTCTGATCATGTAAGTGGCCTTCCTCTGGACCCTTTCAATGCTGTCCACATCCCTCCTGAAGTGCAGTGCCCAGAACTGGACACAGTACTCCAACTGTGGCCTGACCAGTGTCACACAGAGGGGGAGGATCACCTCCTTGGACCTGCCTAAGATGCATCTGTGGATGCATGACAAGGTGCGGTTGGCCTTCCTGACTGCATCCCCACACTGCCGGCCCATGTTCATCTTGGCATCAATGATGACTCCAAGATCCTTTTCTGCCTCTGCACTGACGAGAAGGGAGTTCCCCAGCCTGTAGGTATGCTGCTGGTTCTTCCTCCCTAGGTGCAATAGGTTGCAGTTGTCAGTATTGAAACCCATCTTATTCTCATCCACCCACCCCTGTAACCTGCCCAGATCTAGTTGTAGCCTGTCCCTCCCTCCTAGCGTGCCCACTTCTCCCCACATCTTAGTATTATCCTTGAATTTGAACAAGGTGCTTTTCAACCCCTCGTTCAAGTCGCTGATGAAGATGTTGAACAGTACAGGTTTGAGGACTGAGCCCTGGGGAACCCCACTGCCCACATCCCTCCAAGTCGAAAATGACCTATCCACCACCACTCTCTGGGTGCGGCCCTCCAGCCAATTTGCAACCCATGTGACTGTGTAGGCATTGACGCCACAGTCGCCTAATTTTTTGATGAGAATGGGGTGAGAGACAGTGTCGAAGGCCTTCCTGAAGTCCAGAAAGACTATGTCCACTGCGACACCTGTGTCCAAGGCTTTTGTCACCGTGTCGTAGAAGGCAACCAGGTTGGTCTGACAGGACCTGCCTCTAATGAACCCGTGTTGGTTGCGCCTACTCATAATCTCCCCTGCTGTTCCCTCACATATGGGCTCCTGGATAATTTTCTCAAAGAGCTTTCCCAGGACCGAGGTAAGACTAACGGGTCTAGAGTTTCCTGGGTCCTCCTTCCTTCCTTTTTTGAAAGTGGGGACCACACTGTCCCTTTTCCAATGCTCTGGCACCACACCAGAGCACCACGAGTGCTTGTAAAGCTGTGCCAGGGGTCCCGTAATGACCTCTGCCAATTCCCTCAGCACCCTAGGGTGGAGATCATCTGGACCTGCTGATCTGAACACATCCAGTCCCACCAGAAGTTCCCTGACTAGGTCCTCTCTGACCCTAGGCCTGGCGGTGCTTCTCCTGAGTCCGTCTGGAATCCCAGTGGGGTGGATGTCCCTGTCTCTGCTCAGAAAAATGGAGGCAAAGAATTTGTTAAAGAGGTCAGCTTTATTGTCTGGTGCGAACACCAGATTTCCAAGCATGTCTTGCAGGGGCCCCACACTACCCAGTGCCCTCTTCCCTGAGGACTATTTTTGGAATGTATTATTTGTGCTGTATCCATGCTTGATTTCAAGCACTTAGCTATTTTCTTTATATTATTTTATTTTAAAGAAGGGATGTTACATTGAATATATCTCAGGTGGCTCCAAGAACAATATAATATATTTGCAATAGCATAACACCAACTCTAGATTGTATTTGATATTCTTTGCTTCAAGAATTCAAGACCTGCCTGAAGATGAGAAGACCTTAAACAAGGACAGTGTAGATTTTCCATCACCTGAAATCTTAAAATCATGACTGGATGTCTCTAAAAGATACATTCTGGCTTAATGTTTTTCAACCTTTTTAGGTTTGCAACCTTTCATTTGAAATAAAAAACATAACTGACCCACTTAAAAGTACTATAAAAGAGTAAAAATGCAGTTATGCTAAGATAACAGGTCTACATAATTTACATATGTTTCTTTGTAAACCTCTTGAAAACTCAACCCTGAGACATAAGAAGTAGTAGGAAGCCATGGAAGAAGACTTGCTTTGTTTTAAATTGTAATAACATTTTCATTGTCTTGCATCTCTGACTGTAGGGAAGTCACAGTCCATTGTTGTAATAAACTGCTCTAACTCAAGTGGAAATAGGGCTTTAATAAGAAAAATTCTTGTACCTCTGTTATACAGAAAATGATTATAATAGTCTCTTCTGGCTTAAAGTCTTTGAATTTATGCAGGTGTAAGTCTAAGTAATCAATGTGTGGGACACATTAGGTCTTTCCTAGCTTGTCAGCCATAATATCATCTTGAAGAAAGTATAGGACCCATCAAAAACACCAAAGATTCCAAGTTTGTGCCTTTACTATGTTGAATCCTTAGCTTTAACTTATTCTATCCCAGAAAAAAAAAGTGAAATTGTTTGATATATGAAGTTACTCTGCAGGCTTAGAAAATATGACTTGTCTACAGGGATCAAGAATAAACTTGGTGAACAAAAACTAGAGGCAGTATAAACTGGTGTAATCATTTTACACAGCCTTATATCAACTGATAATCTAGTCCAAGAAGCCTTTTTATGCCAAACAGTATGCCAAAGTATCTCAGACCTGGTTGTCCACTCCATTATACAGGTTTTATCTGGTTATAGTGAAGTCACAATAGTGTCTCAACACAAAATAAAGAAAGTTGTAACAGTGCAGAATTAGGACATGTCTTTTTTAATATTCACCCATTTTCTAAATTTAAAAACAATGGCTTCCTTCTATCCAAACTATGCACTTCCTTACTTTTGCATATGTCAATCACACCTACGCTGTTTTTAACAATGTTCTTGTGTGAGAGAATTCATGGCAAACAGATTTACTGTTCAGTCAGTGAAATAAATATACAATCTTGACTACTGTCAAGATTCTTAATAAATATACAAAAGAATACAGAGAGCTCGTACCAACAAAATAGCCTAATATTTTGATCTTGACCTGTAAAAAAATCCAACATTTGACCACACTTGGATGGAGAAAAGAAGAGACTGTAACAGTTGCTTTGCAGAAGAGTGAGAACATAGTAGTGTTTCCTTGTTTTAACACAACTGTTAATATGACTCAATTAATGCACATTCTCTTTCATCCTACATATGTGTAACAGTTATTATCTTTTCATTAAAAAGGAAATGGTTATTTTTGTAAAGGTTTAAGTAGATTATTATTTTGCTTACATGTTCATTCCAGGCATCCCAGGGCCACCTAAAGCATTCAGTGGGGGTCTCATTGCACCTCCATAGTTCTGCAATGATAACCAAGGGTCAGACTACCACAAAACAAAAAAACAAAACCAAAGAGGAAGGGGGAAAGAAAGGACAGTGGGTTAATGACTTCCCTACACAACTGTTCATTGGATAGGCCAGTGCAATTCATTCTTTCAGGAGCTCCCATTCTTGATTAAAAATACATATATTTCCAATGTAAAATATGTATACCTAATACACTCCTTATTTAAAGAGTTCTTAAAATACAAGTACTAGCCATACTTGAAATGCCAATTTTTCCATGAAGATATGGAAGTAAACGTCAAAGGTCAATAAGAAACAAATTCAATAATCTGCTCAACATTCATACCAAGACAGCTCAACCCAAGACAGAAAAAGTGATTTTTCTGGCGTGTCCACAGTATGGAATTCAGGAAACTTTTACAGGAAAATGTTACAATATATTATTTCATTTCTATAATACACAAAATAACTACTAAATTTCTTTTGTAACCAATTCGAGACAACAAACATGAATGTTATTTAGCTAGTAGGATGATGAATGTCATAGAAAATATCTATAAAAGTTATCCAAAACCGTATCATATAAAACCAAAAACTGTGCTCAAGTAAAATTTAGATTAGGACACAAGAAGGCAAAAGGCTAGAACTGTATTATTTACTTGAAAGACTAAAATAGTTCCTTCTTTACACTTAAAATGTATGTAAATAGAGCAACCTGGCTCACCTCACATTCATTATTCACGCTATCATCTGTGCTAGTTCTGCTTTTTTCTGATCTATTCAGGGAAATGTGGAATAAAGTATTCCTAACGAGAGTGTGTTCCAAGGAGGTGGGACAGGCAATTACTTACCAAAGAGATTTAGACAATTTCAAAGTCACGATTGTTGTCTGTCTTGCAGTTATGTCACCATAAGAGGCACTAGTATAACTGGATTACCCAACTTTAGAGTTCTGTATATTATTCAATTCCAGAAATCCTTGTTCTAGGATATCTGAGCATCAGAATCATTTAAACCTGGGAGTAACTGAGTAACTGCTGGCTTACCTGGTTAGTTAGAAATATGGACATGCCCCAAGGGTTTTGCCAATTTACCTACTCTGATAGAGGTAAACCATCAAAACTCTCCAAGTGTAGACAAGACCTAAGGCAACTTCACACTGTGACAATGTAAGTTAACTTCTAACATGCCCACCAAGGCATACAGTCAGTTTTCCCTTCAGGTTCTTAAAACTGATTGCTCACAAGACAAATGAGAAGATGAAATATGAGCATGAATCTGTAGAAAAGACTAATCTGCAAAACTCAAGTAAGTTATAGGTGAATTCTCTATTTCCCCTCCAATTTTTCTCCTATCCAAAGCCCTGATGATTAAATGGTGGAAAGAAGAATCCAACAAGGAATTAATAATGGGGTTTTAAAGAAAATAAAAACTCCTGAGAGAGAAAATCACGCCTGTGGAAACTGATATCAGACTTGCCTGCCATGTGCAGTTACTAATGCTTGCATATAGTGTCTGCTTAACTTCATGTGGCATCCCTTCAAAGCTTAACTTTCCACCCTCAAAAAGGTAAGTTGTAGAAAGACTTAAGTGCTGCCGAAAAACCAGCATATGAATTTAAATACATTTTTTGTTGGTTATACATACAGAATCGGTTTCTTCCAGAAAGTCTGAAAACTGGAAAGGCAATCCTGAAAAGGTTTAAAAGGAAGAGCTACCCAGTAATTCAAAACTAAACTCAGATCCCATAGGATAAAACAAGTTAGTAGGGTGACTACCTGAAAGAAGGAATCACAGTATACAAAGGTGAAGGTACCCCAAATATCTCTTTAGCATATGAGATGAGGTCAAAATAGGTATAACATGCATCTAAACAAACAAATATACAAAAAGAAAGAGAAAAAACACCAAAGTTCTCCAACTTTGGGTTTTTTTCTCTTTCTTTTCGTATATTTGTATACTTGAGTTAGACAGGAAAAGCTAAATAATATGTAATGGGCAATCCATTGGACTATTTTGGTATGTATCAGACTAACACTGACTTCCACTTTAGTCATTCTTGTAAGCAGAAGATTTATAATTTTTTACTTAGTTTTTACTTTAATAAAGAGAAAGAACCTGCATATAACTATAACAGCAGAAGGGAGGGTAATACAGATGTGCAGCCTGGCTGCACTTCTTCCAAAAGAGATCTAGAGAAAGTCTGACAATTTGTATATAAAGATTAGTAATGGTGTAAAATTAAAATATTTCTGGGATACAAAAAATAATTAGAGTGGGGAATTTGTGGACCTAAAATTAAAATTTAATTGATTTTAATTAAAATTAAAATACTTCAGAAAAAATAATTTGCTTTGTTTTGTCTTTGCTACGCAGATTATAAATACTTTTGCTGTACTGTGGGGTTACATTTCCCTCCAAAAATATGATCAATTAGGCTGGGATTTTCAAAGGAGCCAAAGAGAGGTCGCTGCTTGATCTTTAGGCTCCTTTTCAGATCCTAGCCTTAGATGGTAATATCCACTAAAAGCAGAATAAACTTAACTTTCCTGAAACTTTGAGAGTTATACAAGCACAAAACAGGTAAGACTTTATATTTCAGTTACAGCTGCATAATTTAAGATAAATTAAATAGATCTTTGAAAATAAATTTCCTTACAGCTTCAGACTTTGTCAGTTTTCAAACCAGAATGAATTTTTATGGCAGAGAGAAAATCCTTTCAAGAATGGGATTAAAAGGAAAATTGTTGACATATTTAAATTTTAATTCAATACTAGCTATATATGTAATATATAAAGAGACACACACACACACACACACACACACACACACACACACACACACGGTACCTGTGGTCCTAAGGGAACCATTCCTCTTGGAGGGGTCATTCTCTGCATTGGCCCAGCCATGTTTGGATGTCCTGAAAAAAGAAGTATTTCTAACAACTGTGGAGTATTTAGATACTTTCTTAATGATCACTAACACATTGCTACCTCATAGCTGTGAAAGCTGTTATATAACTGCAGTACAATTTATAAGAGGTACAAGTCTTACATCACAGAGTTTTTTTTCTAAAAAAACAGAAGGGTGATATTCTATACATACATTTAACACCTAGCATACAGGCACTTCACCTTGTTGCCGTGTTGGGTCCATCCCACTAGGCAATAATGGCTGACTTCCTGGGACACCACCAAGTGCCTATAGATGTAAAAAGCATATTAAGAGGGGATATAACTCATGTTTTAAACACTATTTTGCTTTTTAACATTTTTTTCCTATTACTCAATGAACAGGAAGTCTTTAATCCTGCTATAGACATAGAGCCATATCATGCAATTAGATTACACAGACAGACCCCTCCCTGTACATGGATGTCTAGGTGGATCCATGATTTTAAAAGGTGTGTGTGCCTGGGGGAGGGATGGGGGTTTGCAGAAACAGCAACCAGCACTACAAAGGTGGCTGCATTCCCTACTCCCAGTCTCCCCTCTCACCCCACTGGGATGCAGCAGCCAGGTACTTCTTTTTAGACCTCAATCAGGTAAGAATCAGCTTCTCCCCCCACCCATGCTCTTGGCATCCCATCCTTTCCCTTTCATGTTTAGCCGTAGCTCCCTTACCCTTCCATTCCCCCTCTTGCCCTCTCTGGCTGTGGTTGTGTAGGGAGCTGGGCTCAGCCAGGGGCAGCAGCAGTAGCAACCTGGTTCCGCCTTCCTGTGTCTGCTCCCGGGCTGGTAGGGAACACCCAGGGGGAGGGGACCTGACAGGGATGAGGAGCCTGGCCACCATTGCTGCTGTCCCCAGCTGAACTCAGCCCCCCATGCAGCCTAGCTGGAATGGGGGGAGGGGAAGGAGCAGTAGAGCTGTTCTTGCTCCACTCCAACTAGGCTGCCCAGTGAGCTGGGCTCAGCTGGGGACAGCAGGAGTAGTGGCGGCCAGGTTCCATCCTGTGCTCGGTCTCCCTGAGTGTGCAAGGTGCTATACCTCAGGAAGAAAAATCAAAAAGACAAATACAAAATATGTGACACCTGGCTGGATGGCAGCCTTATGGAGAAGAATCTGGGAATCTTGGTAGATCACGGACTCAACATGAGTCTGCAGTGTGATGCAGGTGCACAAAAGGCAAATGAGGTTTTGGGATGCAATAATTGAAGCATTAGGTGGCAAGATGCAGGAGATCATAGTGCCTCTTTACTTGCCACTGGCTAAGCCTCATTTAGCATATTGTGTACAGTTTTGGTCTCCACATTTTACAAAGGATGTGGAGAAGTTAGAGAGGGTCCAGAGGTAAGCAATACAGATAACAAAGGGCTTGGAAGCACATCATATGAGGAGAGGCTGAAGGAGCTAGGTAAGTTCAGCTTGTGGAAAAGATGCTTAAGAGGGGACATAGTAGAGACTGACAGCAGTCTTCAAATACTTGAAGGGCTGCAATGGAGAAGAGAAAAAATACTTCTCCCTCTTGCTGTATGGAGTAGGACACAGAAGTTCGCTTGAAATTGCAGCAAAGTAGGCTTAGCATGGATATCAGGAGTCTTTTACTCCTGATTTCCTGTAACAGAATATCACTGTTCTTCACTGTTTGAACAATGAGGCAGTGGGAAAGACGGCCAACAAAGGTTGTGAACTTTCCATTGCTGGAGGTGTTCAGTGTTCAAGAACAGATTGGGTAGCCACTAGTTGGGGACGATCTGGGCATATCTATGCCTATATATTCTACTATGGGAATTTCCCATGCTTCTAGGCTTTTTCTCATGGGGCTGGGAGGAAATTCCAATCTCCCCCTCACTGCCTTTGCTGCTACACGTCAGGGTTTTTTTAAGCCTTTCTCAGAGGCATTGAGTGTTGGCTGCAGCTAAGGTTGGGGATTGATGGGTATGTGCCAGTGCTTCTGCTGGGACTTAAACCTGGAGGCTCCTGGCTAGACAGTCTTGCTTCTCCACTCAGGATCAGACCAACTTCCATATTTGGAATTCAGGAAGGAATTTTATGCCATGGTCAGATTGGTATGGACTGTGGGGGGGTTTGTCTTCCTCTGTATCAAGAAATGTGGCCCTCTACCTGGGCTGTCTTAAGCATGTATTAACAACCTTTTACAGAAGAAGGACATTGGCTGCCATGCGCCCCCTGCTTTACCTGTAGCAAATGAGAGTGTTATATCTTGTATTGTGTCAGGGTTGACTGTAGTTTTAGTAAGAGATTAGATTATGGATTTGTATAGCATGGTCTGGATAGGGATGATCCTGCCTTAGGTAGATGGCTGGATTAGTTGACCTATGGAGGTCTAGCCTTACTTTTCTGTGTTTTTTTGATTCCCTCCCAGTGTGGGAGCTGGCACAGGAAGGGGGAACCTACCTGCCACCACTGTTGTTCCTAGCCAAGCTCAGCTCCCCAAACAGCTGCTCTGTGCAACCCTGGATGGACAGGGAGCAGTACTGCCTGGGATAGTGGCAGTGCCAGGTAGGTCTCCCTTTCCTTTGCCCAGAGGGAGCACATCTACATGAGAGGTTTACTGCGCAGTAGACTATTAGCTGTGCAGTAAACATCTCTGTGTTTACACATGGTCTCCTATTAGGCTGGAGAAAACTAAAACCCCACAGCAGTGCACATATAGGACACTGCCCCAGCTGGCTGGGGCACAAAGGAGCTTCAGTGCGGGGACTGCCTGCCAGTTAGCCCTGCACTGAAGCACTCTTGTGCCCTAACCAGCCCCTCTGCCACATATTGAGCTGGGGGGAAGCAGCCCTGGGCTGGCAGCTGGATCCATGGAGCCCTCTGCCTCTGGAATTTACTGCTCTTGAGTTTATTGTTTCATATCAATTGCATGTGTAGATGTGTCCATGCATAAGTAAAGGGGATGAGGAGAGATTGGAAGTAGAGGGGAAGTGCCATTGAGCATAGAGGGGAGGTGCTGACAGTATGGAGAGTGAGGGGGGATTCTTACTTAACTGAGAACTTAAAGTCCCTGTCTGCTGTTCCCCTGGTATGGTCTGCCTGCTCTGATGTTTTGCGGTGCGGGCTGGGAACAGGGGTGCAACCACTCCTGAAGCACTGGTTGCTACTCCCCCACCCCCTTTGGATGGGCACGTTCTAAGTTCAAAACCTATATTTTAACATAATTCACTTTTTTTCTCCATTGGCTTTTGAGCATGGTATGTTATCTATTTCTTGATTCAAGGACTAGTTTTTTCTCTGTTCCTCCATGTTTCAGTTTGACATCCTTCTTTACTTGGCTAGAAGGGTGGCTTTGTGATCTTCTCTAAGGATAAGCCATAACTCAGCCAGTGGCACAGTATTCAAAATGCAGGCTCAGATGAAGGGGATATTTTAGCATCTATCTTCCCTTACCATTCACAGGCATTAATTCAAAGATAAGCTCATTATCCATCTACACAGGAAACAAGGGTTTCTAAGCTTAGTCCCAAATCTTGCCCTTAAACATGAAGATATAATGCGTTGTTACTTCACCACTGGCCTGAATTTAGCATATTATTTTTAAATCTCCAAGTTATTATCTGTCCTTTGAGTTTGTTTTAAGATAATAAGGTTTAACATTTATTTCTCTAGCTTTTTACAATAATACCTGCAGTACAGTTATCCTTCAACAAGCTTAACTGTAACTGGAATTTTGTGGCTTGATGTTCTTTCAAAAGCTCAAAAATCATTTAGTCATAATAAAAATGTTATCTGGGTTAAGTTTGGTATGATGAAATGGATTGGTTCAGGTAACACTTGCATTGTTTAATAAAAGAACTAATCCTTTTAGGTTGACTGGAAAGTAATGTCATAGGATAGGAATGTTTATTACTCAGCATGATGTGTCAATACGTTTATATATGCATGCAGGTAGTCTAAAGGAGAGGTTTAATTGTCCAAGAGTCAGGAAACTCAGAATTAAGCTTTTCTCTTTTCCCTTTTGACTAAACATTTTGACTACAGGATATTTCATTATATAATTCATGGAACAGAGAATTTGCTCTTGCACTGTTTCAGTCAACGAGAACATTGTTATTTACTTTAGTGGATATGTAGAAAAAAGTTATACTGATATGTAGAAAAAAGTGATATCCTGCACACAGAAACACAAAATGAATCACAGAAATTTCAAATTCTAGTGAAACTGGATCTAGTCATCCCTGCCAGAGATGATAGGTAGCAAATATGGAATCAGGAGGAAAGTCCCAATGCATGTTATCCAGTCTGAAGAGTTGATTCGTGAACTATCTGGAATGTGTATGAGTTTATAAAGGAGTGCAGCTCCTCTCCAGTATATCTTATTATATTACTGTTGAAAAATACGTTGCATTTCCCTGTATAAGTAAGTAAATATAATACCCTAATACAATGCATGTGCTCAGGGGGCAGAGTTATAACTACTGTGGGAATTTTAACTCTGATTTTACTGACTTTTGTATAATGAAAATTTCAACCTTAAAGTTGTATTACAATAGTTTATTACTTCCATGCACTGTCAATATATACAGTAACTTACTGAAGGAGAAAGGGAAGCAGTGTTGCCAAAAGCAGTAAATTATGAAAGCAGCATAACATAAATGAATGGCAAGGACAGTAATTCACTGCTATTATGTTATTGCTTGAAACTGAAAATAATGTAAAATGTGCAGACAAAAATAGCTTCCAAAACTAAAACTACAGGTTGGCAATAGTTTTTATAGCATTCACAGCATACAGCTTTTATCTGCCAGTATTTACACATTTAAAAATGCAAAAAGTAAAAAAAGACTAAGTGAAAGTCAGATGTTGGCATATTATTGAATAATGTATTACTGAAAGGTACCACAAGCAGAAACATATTTTGTGCTCAATTACAGGATACTTAAAACAAATGTTTAACTAAAGCAGCAATAACAACTTTTATAGTACACTGTCCCTTCCATGCAAGATTGTGAGAGTGCTTAATAGGGCTGTGCGAAGCTTCAGTCCCTGATTCGATTCAGCAGAGATTTGGCCCAATTTGGTGGCTGAATCTCTGAACCTGAATCGAATCAGATCCTTTAATCTCTCCAAATTGAATTGGAACCCCTGAGTCAATCTGGAGAGATTTGGAAAGATTTGGACATAGACATAGCTTTAAATGTTTTTTCTATATTCCTCTAGGTACCAGGAGGCTCATGAATGCTGAGTTGCTGGG
>NW_017729024.1:21831855-21884414 GCF_001723915.1 Gavialis gangeticus | reverse complement strand
GGGGGGGGGGGGGGGGGAAGGGGAGGAGCAGCACGCTCGGCAGCAGACCCAGAAGTGGACCAGAAGCCCTGCCAGTCCACTTCCAGGTCCACCAGAGAGTGCACTGGGGGACCCTCCAGGCTCCCCTGGCTTGATGACTTGTGCCTCCTGGGTCTGGAGGGGCACCTGGGGTCCCCCTGTGGTCAAATGCTAAGCCAGAGGAGCACTGGGGGTGGGCCCCAGCGTGCTGCTCAACCAACCCAGAAGTACACCAGAACCACTTCTGGTCCATTTCTGGGTGTCCTGCCAAGCATGCAGAGGGAGGGGCCCCCATGCTCCTGTGGGATGCTCCATCTGCCCCAGCATCGCAGCCTTCATGAGCCACATGTGGTACCTCGTATGTAGAAAAAACATTTAAAGCTGTGTCTATGTCTGAATCACTGCTTCACTGAATCAGCATTGAAACTTCAGATTTGGATTCGGTCGAATTAAATCAGGGACAGTGATTTGAATCAACGAATTTAATCACTGTCCCTGACTCGGGCCAAATCCAAATCGAATACGGCCTGCTTTGCACACCCCTAGTACATACATAACCCCTAGGCAAAGGTTAGTCCTAAGTCATGTAAGTTAGTAGAAAGTATAATATTCCCCACTCTAACCACTGCACCATATTTCTGGAATACAAATAATGTCCTTGATATAAGGCTCTTACCTGATTGGGTATTCTTAAAGGCGGCCTTGGACCTCCAGGGTATCGAGGGGACATAAAAGGCTATAAAAAAAGGGAAAATAACTGAAAAGCTCAATTTAACTTATATTTTATCAATTCATGACATATATGGTCTGTATGAAGATCAACTCTCAAGCGTCCACCTTACAGATTTTAACAACTTGTAGAAGATTATTCTGAAGGACCTAGCAAAACTATATCTATTTTAACTCTTTTATGAAGATTAGTCCCAAGAAGTATTTATAAACATTTTGATGCAGCTATTGTGCAAGCAGGATATGAAGAACTCTACAATATACGTATAAATGAATGAACCATTAAGACAATATAATCAAAAGTAAGCCCTTCAGCTGGGATAAGATGGAAAGTTAAAGAATGTGTGAAATGTATAAAGAAAAAGGTCCTGAAAGAGGTGGACATCAATAAGAGCAGAATAATGCAATACCTCAAATAGTTTACTTTTGCTTTTTTTAATATTACAAAATGCATATAGTATAAAAAATGCTATATTTATAAAAATTATATATCGTTCACATCACAAGAAATCTGGACACCCTTGCCAACACCATAATGCAAGGTGCTGTGGAGGGAAAGAGAAAATGAAGTAGACCCAAGAAGAGCTGGGAAACCAATATCAAGGACTGGATGGGACTTCAACTGAGAGTGCAAAAAGGTAACCAAACAGGGTGGAGTACAAGAGGTTTGTTACAGCATCTAAGGTGTCCCACTAGTTGTAGCGGTGTTGGGACTGACTTGACTATATAGCATCAGAAGGTTTAGCTTTTGTATTTGATCATGTAAGTATTCATAAGTATGGAGACTTATTTGAGGATTTCCTAAATCTTAACCCCCTTCTCCTGACATCAAATGGATTGCAACCCTTCAGCTCCACACATTCAACCCCATCCAAGATACCCTTCCTCTCCCACAGTTTCAGCTTCCAGCTGACCTCAGCTGCCAGCAGCCAACAGAGGAGAAAGGCAGGCTTTCAGACAGCCAAGGAAGAAATCAGTAATCAAAAAGTCAAAAGTCAGTCTTTTAAACTGGATCCAGCTACAAATGGGGATCCAAATCTAGTATCAAAATTCAGATCTGCCATTCCTAGTGGTTACATCTCCAAGCACAAAGTAGCTTAAAACTTCATCAGCTGTAACTTTCAAGTTGTCTCAAAATATAACTGCATGATGAATACAATGAATTATTACAAGATAGAAAGCAGGAATCATAATGGTGAAATCTAGATAAAAAAGGAAGAGGAGAAAACGTCACTTGATAGAAGATTAAGAAACAAATACACCCTTCAAATTGTGAACATCCGGACAAAAAGAAAATTGATTTAAGTCAGAACAAAATACTTCCTAGTACTTCCTAGGCTTTCATTCATGGCTTTTTACCCCAAATAGTAACATCACCAAATAATGAAGCACTGAGAAATAAAAATACTGTTCACTGGGATCATGTGAAAACACAACTGTGTGGCACAGGCAGTCCTTCACTTACAATGTTTCGAGTTACAACGTTTCACACTTATAACTTTTATAAATTGACACCCTGTTTCTACTTTATGACATCAGTTTCAACTTTACAACGCTTGAACCGATGCGACGCCACACCACGCCACGCCAGCGAACAAGTTTGCTGCGTCGTTCACCTCCCTGGAGAACATCTGTCGAAACTTCCTTGGACACTTTCTTTAAGAAAGCAGTCAAGACTCCAGAAAAATCTGCAGTCAAGACTCCTGAGAAGAGTCCAGCCAAGAGCCCTTCAAAAAGTCCAACCAAGAGCCCTTCAAAAAGTCCAGCAAAGTCACCTCAAAGATATCCTTCCAAATCAATATGATTACTATTTACAATATAAATACACTAATGTAGCTATATTACTCATCTATAATTGATTGAGTACAGAATTCTGGGGTATTTTTGGTGAAAGTGGGGTATTGGGCCTTGGTTCAGGAACCAATCCTCCCTTTATAACATTGCTTCTTGTAAGAAAATTGGTTCCAAGTTACAACATTTTCAGGAACCAATTGTGTTGTAAGTCTGAGGACTGCCTGTATTAATCTAATAGCACCACAAGTCAACCCATACCATTGTCTCATCCAGGAACCACAGGGAAAGCTGAAAAGATGACAGAAGAGACATCTGTGAAACTTCTCAAGACAGACCTCTTAACAGATGAGCAAACAGAAAGAAAAAACCCCAAAACTACCTTTCCTACCAAAGCTAAGGGCCACAGGCACTTCATGAATACCCCAGGGCTAACAACATTAAAGGCTTCTAACAGAGGACAAATAAACAAGACGCTTGGATTTGCCAACTGTGTTGTTAGGGAGCAAGAGCTTCAAATGTATTTATACGGTGATCTCTCTCAGAAAAGGACAAGAATGGTTAACAGGAAGTAAAAATTGTGATTATTTAATGGGCCAGATATAAAGCAGACCAGTAAATTCAGTAAATATTTTTAATTTTTTAAGACTGATGAAAGTGCTGTACTTCTGAATTTTATGAGCAGACTCTGAAGAAATACATTTTAATGTAAGAAAATTGTTTGCAGAAAATCTACTGTTTTCATACACACATTCCAAAGAGAATGGAAACCCATATATTATCTTTGATACTAAATGTACTCATAATGCTTCACAATGGGTTCTCCTTTTCATTATGTCATTCAGACATATTTAAAATTAATTTAAATAATTTTACGTAGTCTTTTGTATAGTACTTAAATTTAATAAAGTGTTGCCTTTCTCCCTAGGGTCCAATTGCTGCAAAATGAAAGAACATAATATCCTGGAACAAAAAGGTGTTTTCCCTTTCATCCTTCTGAGAAAGGACTATACACTATTTTACTTTTCAAAACAGTGCTGATATGGGGGGCAGGCTTTATTTAAAAATGTATTTTTCATCTTGATCTGAACATTATCAGTCTTGGGCTCGCTCTGATCTATTCATAGCTATGGTTCATTCAGTCAGTATGCTGCTTTCAGTGCCTGATTGTGAAAAACTGTATTCAGTTATACTATCTTTGTGGAGCATGTCCATGGATGGATCTAAGATTTTGACAAAGGGGGGTGCAAATGGTGTGCTGCATCATCACATATAACACAACACATTTTTCTCCTGCTAAAAAGAAATTAGAAGCTTTACTAATATGCTAGGGACCTAGGGCTATATTATTCCATTTAAGATTGAAGTAAAAATAAATATAACTTTATAGGAACGTTCATTAATTTACTATACGCACTTTGCTATATTCTGTATTAAAAACATTACAAATTAAGCAAAAATATTCAAAAGATGTTTCTTTAGTCCTGTAATCATTAGAATTAAATCACTTTCAGATTCATAAAACAAAAATCAAGCCTTCTTCAGCATCTTAACAGGGCATCCAATGCTTCACTGAAAGTTATTTCCACAACTGAGTTAATGTTCACCTCACTTAATGTTTCCACATTTGAGTTAATGTTTTTAGCTACAGTTAAAAATAGTCTACAGTGCTGTGAAATAGGAGCTATATTACCAGGGGCAGCTAAATTCATAAATGAAACATTAAGAACATTAAAAAAAGGAGAGAGGGTCATTAACACCTGCAGAATGACGATTTTAGAAGGAATCAGGCAGATTATAATGAGCCAAGGAGACTCCCTTACTGCTGTCTGAACAGAAATGCTGCTGCTTCTGGGCAGTTTGTTTTAAACTTTAGGTGGACCAAGAATCAAAGGGGAGTACAGCTGCAGCCCTCCAGAAATAGCCCCTAAACATAGCTATTTTCCTGCAATTTCTTCTGGAAATAGCTAGATTCCAGGTCTATTTATGAATGACCAAGTTTAAACTGGTTAACAAGGAGGACCTAGGCAGAATTCAGACACCAGAGTTCCAAAAAACTATTCAGAAAAACTGTATTTGGCAGCAAAACTGAGTAGGCCCCTACACCTTAGACTGTAAAGTCCCTGGACACCTGCGCTTAGGCATCTGATCATGTGTAAAGCAATCCAGTTTGGATACCTAGGCACCTAACTCCCATTTAAATTCTACTGTGTTCCAGAATGGAAGTGGAGCAACACCTAAATTCTAAGTCCCTGAAGAAGCCAATCTATTAGGTGTCTTTGGTGCACACCAAACTCACACATGCAACATTAAGTTAGTTGAGTACAAAGAACAGCAACATAATGTCTCTCACTGAAAACTTGCTGGCTTTGGGACCCAACCTTCTTCATAAGATTCTGGGGAAGGCACTATCCTGGTAAGTTGGAGATGTGGGTTCTAAGTCCTGTGGCTGAGAAAGACCTAGAACCCAATTTTTCCACTTCCTGGCTAAGTGCGCTAGGCTATTATGAAAAATACTAGCAACTTGACCATTAAAAATGATAGGGGGGTGGTGGCAGGGACAAAATCCAGTGTTCAGCCCTATGCCCCCATTCCCCCCCATGCTAGTCTGGCCCCACTTCCTTCAGGCCCGACTGTCCCCCTCGGCAGTTTGGGTTCAGGGCAGGGCCGCTCCCCCTCCTTCCCCCCCTCCACTGCAGGCCCAATCCCGTTGCCTTCCGCCCCCACCACGGTGGTCTTGCCCCTGCTTTGGGGCCTGGTCCACTCCCCGACCCTTGCCACTTTGGCTGTTCCCCCCGGTCTCTCCCCCGTGGCTGCTTTGGGTCTGGGCCTGCTTTCCCCCACAGCCACCACCGTGCTCATGACACTGCCACCCCACACCTGCAGGCTCAGTGATGGTCACAGGCCTAGGCCCAGTGGTGGCTGTGGGCCCAGCAGCGGCGGCAGGTGCAGGCCCAGTGGCAGTGGGCCCAGGCCTAGTGGTGGGCGCAGGCCCTGTGGCAGGCATGGGCATGGGCATGGGCCTGGCGGGGTGGCTGTGGGTGGTAGAGCAGCTGCAGGCTTGGGGGGGCGGCTTTGGGGTGGTGGATGTGGCTACTGGTAACCGCCCCCTCCCCTCCCCCCCACCTTCCGTCCCTGCTGGCTCTTGTTGCAGGGCGAGGGGGTGCTCCGGCCCCTGGCTCCAGTCCCTCTGTTATGGCTGGGCTCTGATCCCTGCCATCCCCCTCTGCCTCCAAGGAGTGTGAGGGGGGGGACCAGGCCTGCTCCACCTCTGGCCCCTCAGTCCCCACTGTTATGGCGGCGCTCCACCATCTGTCCTGTCCATCTAGAGCACTCTGATTGGCTGCTAAGACATGAATAAAGTGTTATGGAGAGACAGACAGACAGACAAAGGTTTTTATAATATTAGAATAGGCAACACCACCACCAGTCATTTAAGTGCCTCTCAGAACAAGTACTAGGCCAGTGATTCTTAACCTGGGACCACAAGACTTCTGCAGGGGTGCCATGGTGCAATTGGGAAAGGCTGTAGCATATGCACACATTCCTTTCTGCATTACAGTTCTTGGATAACCCCAAAACAGGCAGGAATCCCTGGTCCTGCCACATCCCTTTCTGGTCTGACCCTGCATGTCTTCTAAAATACAGATAGGCAGGGCATGTGGAACTGTCCTATGTGCCTCTGTTTCCAGGAAAAGTGTGAGGTTCTGGACAGGGAATGTTGCTGACCCCATGTGTACCTGTGCTGGCTTGCTCTGAGCTCGGTGTTGGATGGATCAACCAGATAGCATAGCTCCCTGGAGTACTGCACCAGCTTCATTGGGCGGTGGAGGCATACAAGTTCTGAGGATCAGCAGCTCAGGGCCCCACATCTTTCTTCCCTTACCCCTCCCCTTCCACCACAAAATACTTAGCAGTCTGACACTGCTCTTCAAGCTGCCAGGCTGCGTATCAGAAATTGGACTGCTATTGGCCGATATGCCTCCTTAAAAATCAGCTATTGGTATCAGCCCAAAAATTCTTTATTGGTGCACCCCTAGCAGAGAGTGCCACTAAAGGTAAAGTGGTGCCTTAAGAAGTTAGAGAACCACTGTGCTAGGCACTCTGAATCTTGAGTCAATTGAGGTGTATAATGTGCAACCGTAATTCAGATGCCTAAGCTCCACAAGGGCAGAAATATAAACACAGCCAGGAGGCCTACAGGCATTTAGGCAGCCTGTTGGGGAGGTGCTCTAAATCAAGGTGCTTTACACAAAGCACCATGAGTTACAGTGCCTCTGAACCCAACAGACATTTGCCTGTTGGGTCAGGAGTGAAGGGGAAAGGGGGGAGGCTTGCGTCTGCCTGCACTGTGACCATCTTTTTTGGAGAACTGATGGCAGGCTTTTGCTGAAGCCCAGGAACAAAAGCTGTACAAATACAAGCCAATGGTTGATGCCCTGAAGTTGAAGGGATATGATATGGCAGTGCAGGTGCTGGTCATTGGGGCACATGGAGCATGGGAGCCAAGCAATGGGAACATTTTGCGAGCTTGCAGAGTATCCTACTGCTACACAAAACTGATGCGATGCCTCAAGGTATCCAATATTATCCAATGGTTAATGGACATGTATGTCAAGCATGGGCCATTGCTGATATGAAGATAATGGACTGAGACCCCTCACTGGAAGTGAGGGTGAGGTGTCAGAGCGCCTTTCCCCTTTCACCCCATGCCATAGACCTACAAAAGCTTTGAATATTTTCCACCTTTGAATATTCTCTACCTCACCCATTGTAAACCACACACTAAAAACATTATTTACGAATATCTTACCACCTTACACACAACTCTGTATCGATGCAGTTACCATGCAAAGGGTCTTCCTATTATAGCATGGCACTGGAGCTTCTTAACCCCTTTGCACCAAGCTAGCATAAGCTGCAAGACTCACTGCATGTTTTAGATCACATCAACATGTACCACCTTTATATATAGGTTTTAGATATAAAAAACTACCACGTGCAGGGTCCTATATTTTCTTCCAACTTACAAAATCATGTAAATAACCATCATTTTTAACATTTTCTGAAATGACAATTTTGGATGCTTCTCTGAAATGATGCAGCTAAGACTCAATTGTTTAATTTGTCTCTGCAAATCTGATGATTTTGTATGCAAAGTAGGCATAAAGGCTGACTGTAATTTGACAGCCTATATCAATATTCTTAATGATTAGACAGTTTGCTACACAGAATGAATCTGCTGGCCTTGGTTGGGTTCATGTGGCTGTGTTTTAAAGGAAGCTTTATATACTGTAAATTACTACATATCTCCTTCCAGTATAGGGATGGAAATATTTAATCTGTCTCCTATTCTTTAAAAAGTTCAATATAAACTGGGATAGAAAGGATTAAGAAGTATGCTAAATTTCAAACACCAATCTAATTCTTGATGTTCTTTGGACAGAAATACTTAGATCTTGCACATATAGTATATATATCTGCCAAGATCTAACCTTAACATGACAGAATTAATCTATTGGGAAAGATTATATAGTTGATATAATGGTATTTATTACCAAAAAATTAGCACTGCAGTATTATAGACACTTGTCAGGTATTTATGCTCAATTACTGTTCATCAGGAGACCTGAAATCCTTTTAGAGCACTATCTCATTCTTTAAAGTGAGCACAAAGGTTTCGCACCAAGGAAAAATTCAGCTTTTTAATTTTGATGTTATTAAAAAATTTAAAAATAAAAATCTATTATTTAACTGAAAATACAGAATCTTTAATGTGAAAGATTAGAAACATTATATAATCTCAAAAATACTGATCTTCTCATGTTGCTATCATTATTAACACTGACACAAGGGCTTTATTTTCCCTTTGATATTAACATGAAACTCTTTTACCAGCACTAGGAATTGTATATCTGATGGTTTGGAAGTCAGAAAAGAATTCTGACACCTCATTAACTTCCAAGGAAGAACAACTTAGGAAAGAAAGTACATACTGTTGTGCCTGGTGTTTTAGTAGGTCTTTTTCAGTTAAAATATCTCTGCCACCTACCCGGCCTTGCTTTGGACTTAGAACTGTTGGAACCTAAGAAGAATTGTAGAGACCTGGACTCAAAACTTGTAGAAGAGGTGATATCTTTTATTAGACCAACTGGATATTTACAAACAAATTATTTTATCTGCAAGCTTTTGGGTGCACACACCCCTCATCAGGCATCAGAGAAAGCAGAGATTGTAAAAGTTCTCCTAGGTAAAAATGAAAATTCATATTTCACAGGAGAGGTGAAGGTGTGGTAAAGTCTCCTGTTTGGAATAGTCCATTTTGTCCATGTTAGGCACAGAAAAAGGTTGAAAAAGTCTTTTTACCTTATAGAGAACTGTATATCTTGGCTAGATACAGACAGTCAAAAAGCCCAAGGCTGAATCAATTCAGTCTTTACAGGTTAATTTAAGCCATGCCTGGCAGCAGAGTCTAATCTTCAAAACAGATTCAGCTGAAATAAAACAGGACAGTGATCCGAAACACGGAAAGGAATCACTGTCCTCTGAAATGGCTGAATCTGAAACCAAATCGAAACACAACTGTTTTGTACAGCCCTAGTGTTAATCCCTCCTCCCTGGCCCCGCAGCTGGGCTTTGCCTGGGAAGGCAGTCCTCCCCCATCCCCAGATAGACTGGGTTGTATCCCCAGCCAGGCTTGCCCCCCCGCCCCCTCTTGTCAGCCAGCTGTAACTGCTCGAGCAAGGGAGCAGAAGGGTGGAGCCAGTTCTGCTCTTTGGAGCAGACAGCACAGCCCAACCCAGGGCTGAAAAGCATGCTGGGATACTGGGGGACTCTGATTTAACTTGAATCAGGAAGGGGTCTGGGACAGAAGTTTCATAAACTGGTTTGACTCAAATCAATAAGTCTGATATTACATTCAACCAGGTTTATCTTACACCCGTTTCAGACATTTTGAAACTAGCCCATCACATTCCATTGCAATACATAATGGATGATCTAGTCTGGACTTCTTTCATTACAAGAAGCAACCAGTTTTCTCCATGAATCATCACTGGTCGTGAATCACTGATCATGAATCATTCTTTTTGGGCACCTCTCAACTGCACTGTAGCAAATGTTATCTATAATAATGGATTCATAGTAGGTGCATTTGAGGAAAAAAGGTCATATAGCTTTTAAATGTTTTTTGAAGGCAAAGAGAGGACGAAGGTGGTGTTGGAGATGAAAGATGTTTCTCTGGAGCTCTCTTTATGCAAGGGATGTAGGATACTCATGGATACCTGGAAATAACATGTAATAGATTTAAAAAAATAGTACCTATGATGTGACAGCCTGTATAAAAGAATCCTTAGTTGTCACATTTTACTATACAACCTCTCATGAGGGAGATGTGATTGAGGAAATGGATTTCACTATAATGGCCCTATGCTCTAATGATTTTTACTACTCGATGCTGGCAACCAGTGCAGTTTAGAGCAGCCCCAAAATGGAGGTTATTTCTCAACTAGAGCTCAGAAGCTGACCTACAATTTAACTGATATATTTAAAAAAAAGAAACCAAAACCAAAATCCAAACGCACGCCCATTCTCAAACAGGTCAACATCTTATTTAATCTTTTTAACTATATGATGCAGAACATGCAGCAAACTTTGGTGGTATCTATGTTGTAATTCCCACTCTAGATACAAAATTTCAAAATCTGACAGCACAAATAACAAATCTGGAAAGTCATCACGGCATTGAGACCAAAGCAACACAACCAGAACCTTTTGCTAAATCATTTGAAGGAACTAGAACAAATCAATTGGCTTCATATAGTCATTATACAAAAGAAAATATTAAAAAACAGAAAAAGAACTATGGAGAAGATAATGAGGACTAGAAATTCTAGATTTATTAAGCTCCCTGACTTGGTTCATGCAAATGATCTTAGAGTGTCTTTAATGTTTTGCAATAGGACCTTGCAGAAGATCCCAACTATAACTGAATATATAGGATTAAAAAAGCACCTGGAGAGGGTGCAGGAAGAAGCATTCTTATTCTGTTACAGCAGTCCATGATAAAAATTGATAGCAGCTACTATGTGAGCAAAAGATATTCTATTAAAAAAAAGACCTGTAAAAGTTCATTCTACTTATTTTAAAGCCCAGGACACAAAAGCAGAAAAGAAGAGAGTATGTCCCTATTAGAAACATCTTTCAAGAAGCATCAATACTTTTACTGCTTCTTTCTGGTACAGATATTCAGAAAAAGTGATAATGATTCAGTATGACTTCTTGACAAATTAGAAAACTGGATCTACAAGTAATATCCAACAGGATGTGGATGATGCAAAGACTTTGAGACTAGCATTTTTCACAGCCTAATGTTACTATTTTTGTTTGTTTTCTGTTATTCTTTTGCATGATTTTTAAAAAATTCTTATGCATGCTTAATTTAGAATGTAAAATCTTTAAGATTTCTTGTGCCTTGAACCCAAAATGGTTATCAATTCTTACAGATTATAAATCTTGTAAACATGGCTCTCAAGAAAGCTATTCTTTTATTTAAACCAATCACCTTTCCAAATATTGGTATTAGAGATTGATTGTTTTTAAGCAGAGTTAAATTAATATTTGGACTGGAGGATTCACAGTTCCTTTTTAGTCATATTTTAATATTTGGTGACAAAAAAACTTCAAAATTTCCAATAATCTATATTTATATACGTAAATAAAAATGGCCTACTCTTAAAAAATGATGGTTTTCCATCATCTTCTACTGAAGCTAAGAGGAGCTACAAGTACACAGCATTTCTAAAAGTATACCACTTTGATTTAAAAGACTCAGTTTGGATTTAAGGGTCCAACATTAGGATTTAGATTAGAAAACAGTGATAAAAAAATCAGTCTCTCCTTGAAGGAAACTACCATGTTTTACTTGGTTTTGAAAAAGCAACTCCATGCATCATCTCTGTTTTTGAACACTGGATTTTGCCTATGAAGGAAGGAGCTAAATATAGAACTTCTTATATTATAGCACATTGTTTAAATGTTAACATCTGGAAATCTGATGAGAAAGATTTTAAAGTAAATTTGAACTTTTACATATGCATTTACTTTCTGAAACGAATTTGGTATTTGGGTGGTGTTCTTGATATAATTAACTGCAACAAATAAGTGTTAGCCAGTCCAGGGAAATCCCTTGGAGTTGCCTGGTCTATGCTAGAGTTTAAATATGTGTTTTAAAATACATCTTTTACTTCAGAGTTTGTCTACCCAGGACATTTACTACAAAGTAAACTAGGATGTGCATTTATAGAAGTACTCTGTATTGTGGCAGTGGATAAATGTAATGATGTATCATTTAAAAAAGGGGAAAAAGAGACTTACCATTTTGGTAAGTGACTAAAGTGACTAGAAGCTTGGGTGCTATGACTTCTGAGTTAAGGCTGAAAGAACAAGGATTATTTAGTTTGGAGAGGAAAAGACTGAGGGGGGATTTATTAACAGTCTTCAAATACCTGAAGGGCAATTATAGAGAGGACCGAGACAGACTTTTCTCTGCGGCTATTGGGCACAGGAATAGGAGCGAGGGCCTCCAGCTACACCAGTGGAAATTTAGATTGGAGATTAGGAAGAACTTGCTATGAGAGTGGTCAAGCACTGGCAAAGGCTACTCAGAGACTTTGTGGAATCTCCATCCCTGGAAATTTTCAAGAACAGGTTAGAAAGACACTTGACTGAAAGGTTTAGTTAAGGATGATACGGCACTGAGCAGGGGACTGGACTAAATGAAATTATACATGTCGGCAGAGTACTGTATTTACTCAAATCTCAGATGAGGTTTTTTTCCCCCCACTCAGTGTGGGAGGAGAAACCCTTGACTTAGATTCAAATATGGGCCAAGCAAGTGGTTGCTGTGGTTCCAGACAGGGCCAGGGTGGCTCATGTGGCAGGTAGGGGTTGCACAGGGGGAAGCATGGGAGAAGGGGATGTGTGGTGCAGGGCGGAGAGCAGGGGATGAGATGCATGATACCACGGGGAGCACAGGGCAGGGGCATGAGATGCAGAGGGGGAGTGCAGGGGAAAGGGTGGTCGGGGAAGATACATGAAGAGCATAAGGAAGGAGTGTAGGGAAGAAAGTAGCAGTGCAGGGGGAGAGCAGGGGAAAGTGTGTATGGTGTTGAGAAGGTGTAACAGGGGACCCTAGACCTGTTACCAGAAGGCACATCTGCCCCTTTAAAGCCAGAACTTTCTGGGCACGGAGTGCTGGGAAAGAAGGGGTTAAATGCTAAGCCTGGCCAGCTAGTCAGCTGACTGGAAAGGGCAGGATTATAAAAACCCTGGGCAGAGCAGCAGTTTGAGGGGGGGGTGCTGAAGGGGAAGGAGTCTCAGAGGGCTCCATGGAGGAGTGGTCCAAAGGTTGGAAGAGGGGAGCCACGGAGGCCTGGAAGAGATCGCAACCCCATCATAGCAAGGATGTGAGCCGATGGTGGGGAGCCAAAACATGGAGCCTGTGAATATAAGCTGACATGCAGCTGACATGCTGCTTTTCTTTATCACATTAGCTGGTGGCAGTTATTACCCACGGACGGGACTGTTAATTTTTTTTCTTTCTCTCTTTTGATTAATGAATAAGACTGGTGGTTTGGGTGAGGCTATTAGGGGAAGGAGGAGGCCTCATTTTGGGGACCCACTACAGAGTGGGAACCCCGGCGCCAGCAAGGGCGCGGCCTTGTGGGGGGCGCAGACCCGGCGCCAGCGAGGGCACGGCCTTGTGGGGGGTGCAGACCCTGGTGCCAGCGAGGGTGCGGCTTTTTGGGGGCACAGACCCCAGCGCATGAAGGCGAGATCTTAAAGGCCATGGAAGTCTGGTGTGTCTGTGGTGCAACTTTGTTTTTGGTGGGTTTTTTGGAAGGGGAGGCTGCGAGCTCAGGGTCATTCCCTGCATAGGTGATAGGCCCCAGCATACCCAAAACAGTAGGCAGTCTCCCATTCGCAAGAACATCACCATAATAATTTCCATCAAGACATGGCAGAAGAGTATAGGGTAGGACATAAGAACCCCAAAGAAGGTTCCAAGGGCGCCCCATGTAAGACGCGGATTACCAGGAAGATGGCGCTGGGGAGGGCGACCTGTTACAGAAGGGCATTGGGGGAATGCAGGAGAAGGGATGAGCAGAGTAAAGGGAATGCAAGAAAAGGGCATAGGGAAAGGGGCACGTGGTACCGGAGGAGCATGGGGAAAGGGATGCACAGAGCAGGGTTGTGAGGAGCAGTGGGGGGGAGCTTCTGAGGCTTCATTCCCAACCCCAACTCAAGCTGAAGGCAGGAACCTGGAGCCAGAACTGCCACTATTGCCTGGACCAGTAGATACTCTCTGCCCCCAGCAAAGACAGAACAGCTGCAAAGGTAAAGGGGTGGCAGGCACCAGAGGGGGACAAATAGAAAGACAGGGAAGGCTTGGAGGGGACAGATGGCAAAGTGGTAGGCCTGGGAGGGGGACATGGTGAGAAAGGGAGGACAAAGGGCTTGTAGTAGGTTTCCATGCCCCCCTCCCCCACCACACACTTTCCCTGCCACTACCTGCCCTATGGCAATGGTGGGGAGGGATGAATTTAAGATGGCCCTCCGATAATTAGATTATAGACATGGACAATTTAAAAAATATATAATTTTCCATGTTTAGAATCTAGAACTGGGGACTGTCTTAAATTCAGGGTTGTCTTGGATTTGGGTAAATATGGCTGCCTGAAGGGCCAGAGAAATGCATTACTATACTATCAGGTAGAAGGTATCATTCTTTATGGGACTGCAGGGAGAAAGAAGATGAACTGTGGATCAGTCTAAACGGTAGCTGCAGGAGGTGCTCTCTAGTATCTTCTATATTCTCTAGCATTTTCACTGGAAAAAAATCAAAAGAAAATTTATTTTTAACAGTGTGCACATTAAAACAAAACTCTATTTTAAGTTTTATGTTTTAAAAATTTACAAAAATAATGTTATAGATGCAGGAATCCAGTTAAAAATCCTCTGTGCTAAACATCTTGTGTGGCTGAGGGCACTTTTGGTGTCAAGTTTATCTACACTAGGAAATACCAGAGTGATATAATTTGTTAAATAACATGATGTAAAGCATAATTTAGTATTCAGTGTAGACAGGGACTGGTATGTTTAAATCAAAGTTAACCCTAAATGACTTTAATTACTTTTGTACGATTCAACTGTCATTCACACAAATTAAGTTTGTGTAACAAATCCCGACAGTGTGGGGACGCGGTCAGGAAGGCCAACCGTACCTTGTCATGCATCCACAGATGCATCTCAAGCAGATCCAGGGAGGTGATCCTCCCTCTCTATGCGACACTGGTCAGGCCACAGTTGGAGTACTGCATCCAGTTCTGGGTGCCGCACTTCAGGAGGGATGTGGACAACATGGAGAGGGTCCAGAGGAAGGCCACTCTCATGATCAGGGGGCAGCAGGGCAGTCCCTACGAGGCGAGGCTACGGGACCTGAACCTGTTCAGCCTCCACAAGAGAAGGCTGAGGAGGGATCTGGTGGTTGTTTACAAACTAGTCAGAGGGGACCAGCAGGCATTGAGAGAGTCCCTGTTCCCCCGAGCACTCCCAAGAGTGAAATAACAGTCATGAGCTGGCAGAGTGTAGATTCAGGCTAGACATGAGGAGGCACTACTTCATGGTCAGGGTGGCTAGGATCTGGAACCAACTTCCAAGAGAAGTGGTGCTGGCTCCTACCCTGGGGGTCTTTAAGAGGAGGCTAGATGGACACCTTGCGGCGGTCGTTTGACCCCAGTACTCTTTCCAGCCATGGCAGGGGGTCGGACTTGATGATCTGCTCAGGTCCCTTCTGACCCTACCAACTATGAAACTACGAAACTATGAAGGTGAGTACTGCTTGTCATCAGAAGCTCCAAAATGCAACTGCAACCTTAATTTAGGTAAATATCAGGGTAATGGAGATAGGTATTATATACTAATGGAGCAGGTATACCAGGATTGTTCAAACTACTAAGTCATAAGTCAATGTGAAGTCTAAGAATGACTGAATCCCAGAAGTCATACATTCCAATCCTTAAAACTGTGAGAAGACACATGATCTAGGTCAAAAAGTACATAAGACTTTTCTCTCCTTTTAGATCTTTAAATTCAATTGTCCAGTCCCATATTCTCTGTCTTAGTCTTCCTTCTCAGTCACTTCCTTCAAGTTCACATTGTTTTGCTTCCTTAGGCATATCCCATTCCTGTTTAAAAGTTTGAAACTGTTTAACTATTTACATTCCAAATATAGGGAAAAGACTTTTTGCAGCAATGAGCATAGAGTAACTTTCTTATTAAATCAGTACACAGAAAATGATAAGGATGTAGCATTTTTCACAAATCCCTTTTATAAATTCATAATATGATTTTCAGGTGGGCTTTTAAAATTTCCATTAGTAGAAGAGCTTTTATTATCAATGGGATGCTTCTTGAGCTTACCGAAAGAAAGCAATGGGCCATAAAATAGCCAAATTAGTTTACTAGAGTTAGTTTACAACTCACAGTTTCATTTATTTAGTTTCCTCTCTGTGCTTGGTGGACATTTCCATCAGCAATCACTGCTACCACAATGTATAAGATACTCTTGATTAACACATTTTAATTCTAACAAGGACTAAACTAATTTATCTCTGAGAATGACACGCTTGTGTTATCACTTTCTGTTTATGAACATCAACATGTAGTTATCTTTTATAAAGGTTCAGATAATTTATTGTTAATGCTTAATAAAAATACTTGCCATTCAATTACACATGAACAATAAACAAAAAAAAACTAGAGAAGTATCTGCTTTACTTTTTGGAAAGTATTTGAAGGTTGTATTTTGGGTTAGACTGTGAATATTCAGGAACTCTACAAATGAAAGCTAAATAGCTTTTCATATGAATAGTATAAGAACTTTTACATAAAGTTGTTTGTGCTGGAGTTTCTGTATACACAAGTGACAATATGTCTCTGAATTTTGACCTTCTCTTGCAATTAAATCTTTATTTCCATAAACAGGAATACTTCTCTGCTTCAGATGAGGTTTGTACAGCAGTCTAATACAGACTTGCATTCCATAAGATTAAGAGTGAAAATAATGAGAGGTTTGATCAGGATTAGAGTGTAAAATGCAACATTTAAAATAAGACTGATTACTATAACTGCCTTCCCAGACTTCAGTGTTTCTACCATGTCAGTCTACAAGACCAATAGGCAAAACAAATAATTGCTTTTCAATTTAAGTGGCTGCCTTATTTGCACCCAAGAATTCCTGGACCTGTACCACAGTAAGAAAGACTGTTACAGTACTCTGATTACATACCTGGGACTCTGCATTAAAAAGTAAACAAAACACCTTGACACTTAGGCAAGCTTCTCCCTGGCATCTTAAAAACATGATCTCCTGCTGGTACCCAGGTTATTTCACCCATGAATTCGAGAGAGTAACACTAATTTCAGTAACAGATGACCTGTGGGAACAGTACTGTTATCTTATCTCTGCCCTTTGCAGCAAATAGTAGTATTTCTCAGTTAAAAAGATTCAGCAAGTCAAAGGAACAGGGTAAATTATGTGCATGATAATTTATGAAGATCTCTTAAGCACCGCAGTTTTAAAGGTGCTATGAAATATATGTATTTTAAATTGGTTGAATACTTTTGGCTTTAATTTTTATTAAATGAAAATATTACATAAAATAAAACTAATAATTCCAAATCACATTTAAGCTGGAGCTATAAGGTCAGGAAGTATCAGATGAACATTTTTTAACCTATGCTCCTAAAATTAAGATATTTTTGACACAGCACATTAAACCTGTTATTTCTGAAACACGTACAAGCTTCATTTCTAGGAATAATGTCAGAAGGTGTAAAGCTAAGAGATTTATGGGATTAAGAACTGTTATTACTATCATAGTTCTCAAATGTATTATTATTATTATTATGATTTAGCTAAGAGCAGAATCATCATCAAAAGAATTTTGACATAGGAAAAGACTCATGGCTAATGGAAAGAATCAATTTATGTCAACAAGTAGGTCTGAAGCTAAAGAAAATTGTAATGTACTCCTTACCATGCTTCAGAAGTAACAGTGCCAATACTGTTGTGCAGTTAGTATGCTTGACTTTACTGGGCTTGCATACTTTAAGTGACATACATATTTTTGTCTGGTTAAGATTCAAAAGGCCAGAATAGATATCCCAGGAATCAAAACCCTATTTTACCATCTCCTCTCCCTCTTCAGATATTGTTAAAGTGCTTGTCACATAAGTGTCTTCCCTTCCCCCAGGCTGTTCCACAACTAGCAATGGGTTTGTGGCTGCTTGAGACTGTATTTGCAGTGGGGAGAGTGTGGGTTTAGAGCTTATTTAGTTACTCAAGCTGAGAAGTTTTAATTTGTTCTAACAGTTACGAGCAGTTAAAACCATTACCACAACTGCAGGATGGCATTATCAAAGCCAGCAGATGTCAGGCACCTTTATTTTTCAAAGTTTATTTCTGTTATTTAGAAAAAAAGAGTGAAGAAACAAAAAGGGAGGCAGAAATACAAAACTATTTCATGGACCTTTTCAATGTTAATCTCCTCCCCTGACTAATGATGAGTTTTTATTTATAGTTCCATATATAAAATCTTTTAAATTTAAAGTTATAAGAATAAATACACAAAAGTCCTGATTCTGCATAGAAATACATAAATGCATACTTTTATATAAATAAGTAGCCTTAGCGGGCTCAAGTCTTTGCAATGCTAGGAACTGTATCTTCAACTAATGGTATAAAAACATTCGAATTATATAGAATATGCAACGAAACTATCAAAATAAGGCCCAGGAGAAAAAACACTTACATATTTTAAAAAATTCCTTATACCTATTAAAACCTCAGTTCCACCTATGACTTATGTTCAAGCCTTTGGTTATAATTTCATTTGATTACAACTGTGTTCAACAATCCATGAGACTTTTTGCTAGAGCTTTTAAGATAAATTTGCACCTCTTCTACAAGGGGAATCTTTATGGTTTCTCCTAGCACAATGGTTTTTGACTGACTTCAATGGAACTCTACATAGGAAAGATATGTAAGGTATGTGACTGTTTGTACAGTCATGCTCTGGGTCTATATTTGCATATTTTAGTACAAAATACAGGATAGTTACTTTTGATTTTTGCAAATAAAACTTTAGAGTTTAGAGTTACTTTACTAATAAACATTTATTTGTTCTTCTAAATAAAGTCAAAGATCTCCACTATCAATCAATACTTCATCCATGCCCTGATTGAATGTGTGCAATAGCTAGTCAATGCCTTTCAACCTTTACCTGCCCCCAGGAATGCAGACTGCAAATTCTACATCATGGAGAAGAGGGGTTTTCTAACTACCACCCATAAACTGTTTCCTGTGAGCAATTTTTGTAATTGTTGTCAGGAAGGATAAGCAGACAAGCAAACTGTGAGAGTGAGGAAAGCACAAAGATCAGTAGTGAAAGATAAGTGACTAAGCAGGATGCTGCCATTGTTAAACTGTGTGCAGTTGTTTGGAGGGAAAAAAAGGATGGTGGATAATAAAGGCAATGGACTAGAAAATCAGGAAACTACATGGGGCTTAGCAGGAACGTAGTAGTAGACTTACGGTTTAAAACACAATTTTAAAAAAGCAAAATGAACTTAAATACTTAGTGAGTCCAGATGCTTGGCCTTGCTAAAGTCATTTTATGTCACTTGAACAGCACACAGGGAGCTTAAATCTGCCCTGAAGAAGCATCTGAGAATTACCCTTATGTTAGCTTTTAGGCTCTCTCCTGACCCCTTCCTAGGGAGTAGAAGGCTAGTCAGGATCAGTTGGTGGTGGGATATGATATTACATAGGTAGGAGGTAGGAACACAATGGGCTTTCCTAGTCCCCTGGTCATCTTAAACGTTCCTAGCAGACTGTTCTGGTAGACTATACTGGTTGGTGTAATTTAGAGTGACTGCTGCAGGTGCTGTATCTTGCAGACTAACTTATTTCACCACCAGCTGTTCCCAGAATGAGGGGAGATATAACTGTATTTACATGACATCACTTTATAGATCAATCGGTCTTTTAAAACAATACACATTTTATATCCTTCCATGGAAGCTTACAAAGCTGTTTCTTCCTTCAACCTACATTGTATGGCTTTGTTTTAAAATACAAGGAGATTAACTTTGAATTTATGGGTTTATTTAAGGTTACTTCTGCTACCTATTATTTAAATTCAGCTTTTTCTGATAATTAGTGATGTTATGAAGGAAAAGAAATGGAAACTTCTATAGCTCATCTGTCTTACAGTAATAAGGTTCTACTAGAGCATTAGGTCAGCTCTGCAAAAGCACAACAGAGCTAAAAATAATACATCAGCATAATATGGCTAGAGCTAATACAGAGAATGGACAACTGCCACTAGATGGCATAATAACCTTACCTTATTCTGTACTCCTTTTTTTCCTTTTGCTTTTATATAAGAGAAATGTGTAACATTTGTCTTTCAAACATGCTGTCAACACATTTTCCCCATGAATATCCAAGTATTTGCCGTTACCACAAGTTGGTAAATGTAGCACACTCCAAGATAACTTTTATATATATTATATAGTTTCTTTAACATTTTTAGTGGTATGTTCAACCAGAATGAAGCTTAAAAAAATCTAGTGTGAAATAGTAATTTCAAAGTTAAATGTTCTTTTTCATTTTTAATTAATTTTACTTGCAGTTACAAAAAGTGTAATTGCTGGTACACTTTGGTTAAAAATCTAACCAAGAAAAAGAAAAGGAACTGTTCTTGCCAAAACTCTGTCAGGACTTCATGAGTTAACTATTCAGCACTATTTCCCAGGTGAGTTAGGTATGAACTCTGTTTTGATATCTGCTTTAGTGCCTTAAAAATATGGTTATTTTATATATGTGAAGATATAGCAATCATTTGGTCAGCCCAGGACTAAGAAAGTAGCAGGGGAGAAATTGACTAAACAAGTATTTAAATGTTTTTGATAACTGCATTGCAAAATTAAACAAACTGGATCAGATTAGCAGACAGCAAAAAATGGTATAGCATCTTTGCCTCCAAGGGAAATATGATTTCCACTGGAATGAAGTTTGAACCCTTAGATTTACCTATATCACAATTAAAATGAAAAGATAACTGAAAGGAAATAGACCCCAAGAAGCTCACACTGTTCACTATTTTTAAATTAAAAGTATTTGTTATCATGTCCTGGAAATATCCCTTTTTACCTTTATTTATTTATTTAATAGAATTGATACAACAAGCAAGAAGCACATAGGACTACTTTACAAATGCAAAACTTGTATTTGTGTTATGCCAATGTTATTAGCCGATTAGATATATATATATGTATATATAAGACTGTAAGTGCAGGTATACATATATGTATGTGTGCATATACACATATATGTATGTTTGTATGCCTGTATAGGTACACATGTATGTATGTATGTGAATATATAAAATAATGTGTATTTTTCCGGATGGCTGCATTATTGACTGAGAATAGAATTAGGTTAATGCTAAACACTTCTGAAAATCTCCCATACATATATTAAAGAAAACTTTAACAGCAATACCCTCATATTGTGCCATGTTATCACCTGTAAAACAGTGTTTGCAACCCAAGCTTTATATTCCACTGGCCCTTTTAAATTCAACAGCAAAGTTTCTTTTGGCTACAACAGGACCAGGATCATATGAAAAGCTTTGCCTGTATGCCTCCAATTTTCAGACCTGAAAGTAAATTAAGTAGCTCTAGCCTACTTTAGTCCTTAAACCTTTTCACATTTTCCTGTAGAAAATGTCTAGTTCTGTACAACTAGACTTTACTAGAATTATTTCAGCTGGAGAGCCACTTAATGAGTTTTGGGGACCTGTCAAAGGCCACATCCACCTCTCTCTGTCTCTTCTTCTGCCTCTCTTCTCTTCTCTCTCTCTCCTCACTGTCTCTCTTTCTCTTCTCTTCTCTCATTTCTTCTCTCTCTTTCTCTCTCCAGAACCCAGCAGGAACTGTAGTTTGTCAGGAGTCTCAAAGCTCAACTGTGGACCTAGTCAGGGGCTTCTGCTATAGCAGGCAGGCGTCGGTGTCAGCTGTGGGTACAGCCCGCAGGTTCTGGAGCCCTGATGTGGAATCAGCTGGTGGCGCCCACAGCTGCCACTGCTGCCTGCCCAGTGCTTCAGAACCTCCTGCCTGGGTCCACAGCTGACGATGCCAGCAGGTTCTGGGTTGGGGCTCCAGGAGGGAGCTTCCACTGTGTTGGGAGGGTGGCGGTGTCAGCTGTGGATGCCATTGGCAGGTTCTGTGTTGGAGCTACTAAACCAACTAGTGGCATCCACAGCTGATGCTGCCACCTGCTTGCTGCAACAGAAGCCCCATCCAGGTCCATGGCTGCTGCCATATCAAGGGCTGATACTGCTGGGCAGAAGCAGTTCTGCCCGTCTGCCCACCTGGCGCCACATGGTGACTGGGGCAACCAGCTGCCCTGGGCCAGATCCAATGAGTTGGCAGCCATCCACCCATGGGTCAGATTAAATCTCAATGGGCCGGATCTGGCCCAGAGGCCTTATTTTGCCCACCTGTACTGTAGTCCTTAGCCTGCATCCTGCCTGTACCTGTCAGCCCGGCAGGATGGAGTGGTGGGGAAACAGACCTTCATCCCTCCCCCACCCACTCTGGGTCTTAGCTGGAGGGCCTTAGCCCTCCCTGGAGTGGGGCATCTCCCCTCCTCCCCTGTCCAGCCCAGCAAGCCAGCAATCTGGGAAAGCCCCAGTCCTACCCCTATCACCAGCCACTAACCTCTCTATGAGGTAAGGGGGGAAAACGCGCCCCTCAGCACGGCCCCCCAGTAGACATCTCCATGGCTTGGAGTGGGGAAGCCCCTGTACGGGTGCTTTCCCCCCTGCCTGCAGTCCAACAAACCAGGTTGGAAAAGCCCCAGCCCTACACTCTTGCCAGCTACTGGCCTCTCTGAAGTGTGTGTGTGGGGGGTGCGTTATTCCATGCCTCTCAGAGAGCCTGGCAGCTGGAGAAGGGGTGGGAGAAGGGATTTCTCAGCCTGACTTGCTGGTCCCTCAGCAGAAGGAAAAGCCCCTTGCAGGGGCTTTCCTCCCCATGTTGTGCAGACCCCTGCTGGGTGAAGCTGGTGCCAGGCCCAGGGGTACATTCCTTCCACCTCCCTGCCTTTCAGAGTCATGCAGCTGCCAGATGGGCAGGGCTGGAGAGAAAGGGTCTGTTGGCTGTACCTTCCCTGCGGCTGACAGCAGGGGGTAGCGACGTGTGTTCAGCAGCCAATCAGGCATGAGCTGCATATTGGCTGGGTTTGGCAGCTGTGCAGTGTCTGGAATGACGGGAGGCACGCATGAGCACCTCCAGACATCTGGTCTGGGTCAGTGCAGGCTTCTGCCTGCTTTGGCCAACAGAACACAACATCAGTTCCATTCATTATCAGTTCAATTTAAACAGCTTAGGAAAACTTGCAAAGATTTAATTGATTCTGCCTCAGGCTTTTTGAACCCCTGTACTTAGCCTTGTAGTCTAAATTATCCTGGTAATGCATAAATTTTAGAGAAGAAAAGAGGGAATCTGATGACACATTTCAGAATACAGAGATTATTTTTGGGTTTGTTTACAGTCACCTTATCCCTGTGGAATACTAGATAAGGAAATATATATGCATAAAATAACTGTATGGTTCCTACCGACTTTTTTCACAGTTTAATCTCACTAGTTCTTGTGCAATCCCCAGTGGACATGGAGAGTAGTTTAGAAGCTTTTTCTTTGCTGTAACCTGTTATACGTTTGAAGGCTAATATCATACAAATTTGAAGTCAGATCCCCCTCAATCTTGTCTTGTTCAAATTAAACAAATCCAGTTCTTCCAGTTTTCCCATAAGTCATGTTTTCCATGGCCATGTACAGGCATTGCATTTCTACTGGGAGTATTACCACACTCACAATAGTAACTAGAAGGATACAAGCATTCGTTCAGTTTTTCCTGGAGGAAATATGCCTCCTCCAGAAGAAAGATCTTCCACCTTGACACTTATTCCTGGGTGCCCTATCCCCAATCCTGAGGGGTCCCTGGTGTGGGGAATGGGTGGGGAGCACTGATTTGTTGTTCCATATTCTGCCCAGTCTGATGCAGGGCTGTGGATTGTGTGGCTCTACAAAGGCCGTGTGGGGTGGGGGTGCTAAATGACTTCTTCCTGCACAGAAAGTTCAAAGCTGGCACCCTATGTGTGGGGCTTCAGGCACTGTTTTTCACCATGCCATGCAGTAGGGAGCTGAGTGGCTCTCTCTACACAACACCTACAAAGTTGCATGCTCACATACCTGCGTGTGGAGCTGCAGGCACCAGCTCTGACTCCCCTACTCTATGGCACTTGCAGAACCACATTTCCCAGGGAACACCCCAAACTGGAGAAAGGGTGAAAGGCATTATCCAACTACTTCCTTCCCCTCCAAGTCAGGTCCAAAAGGTATGGGGAGCAGGGTAGAGTAGCCCTATGCTACTGTTCACTTTTCTTGCTTTCCTCTGGACACTTTCTTCTGTACACATCTTCCTAAAAATATAGTGCCTGAAACTTTACACAGTACTCCAAATGAAGGCTTCTCAATGCTGTGTAGAGTATAAGGATTATATACCTACATATGAAACTTCTGTTCATATACCTCAGTATACAGTTGGCTTTTCACAATAATTGAATTGTGTTCACACTGTTGAATCATGTTCAGTTTGTGACCTACTATAACCACTAGCTTTGTATCTGCAAAACTGATACCTAGCCAATCATTCCTCAGATTGTATTTGCACAGATCATTATTGAATTACATCCTATTTGCTTCAGATTCTTCCAATTTGTCAAGATAATTTTGAATACTAATATTTTCCTCCAAAGCACTTGCAATCCCTCCTTCCAGCTTAGTATCATCTGCAAATTTAATAAATGTACTTTCTATTTCATCATCCAGGTCATTTATGAAAATACTAAATAGTATTCAGTTCAGGACAGACCTTTTTGGAAATCCATTTGAGACACCCTTTCACTGTGAAAGAAATTAGTAAGTATGGGTCTCTATACATGTGCTCCAGAGTGGGGTGGAGGAGCCTTTTAATTAGACCAGCTCCTGGACAGCCCCTCTAGTTAAAATGCTGCAGTGTCACCTGTATTTAGTGTCCCACATTTCAAAGTGACCATGGAGGGGAAGGGTTTAACTAATGCTCGTTTGATGAGTTTTAGTTAAAGCGCCCCTGCCACCATTTTGAAATACGGGACACTGAATATATGTGATGGTGAGGCACACTGAAGCATTCTAATTAAAATACTCCAGCAGATTCAATTAATTGATTTGGAGCATGTGTATAGGTACCCTAGGTTTTTCCAACTAGTTGTATACCCACCTTACAGTAAATTCCTCTAGATCATATTTGCCTAGTTTTGTTACGAGTAAGTTATGGAGGATAGTATCAAAACCCTTACTAAATCCAGTTGTGTTGCATCTGTGGCTTTGTTCCTATCCAAAATGCTGTCATTTCAGAACTAATAAATAATAGGCAATTAAATCCAGGTCTCTCAAGCTGCAGGCAAACACTCAGACCACTGGACTATTATTCCTCTCTGAGTTCACATCTCTAAAGAGGTCAGACTACTAGCAAAAATACTGAACATAAAAAGTCAAATTAATCCAGCAGCAGTTGTACATGCTCAACATTTCTGAAGGTCATGACTTCACATGTGCCACACTGGGCAGTCGGATCCCATAACTACTAGTAATCGATGAAAAAATTGGTTTAACTATATTGGCCTAATATTACACACAATGTCAATTCTAGTGGATGGGATTACAACATGGCTTTCCTAGGTGGCATTCAAGGACCTTCACCACAAGACCATCCTCCTTTTTCTTTGTAGAATTCCCTATATTCAGCTTCTGCAACAAATGAAGCACATAACCTATAAAAACCAGATTCCTTTACTACAGTGCCCCAATCCACATCCATCCTGTACAATGAACAAGACAGGGGTGCTATGAAAAAACATGCTCGTGACTACGTAATGAAAGTGTGTATCATAACACATCCACTCCAGGAAATAAATTTAAGGTTGCTAGCCAAGCTAATGATCATAGTTTCTGTTTTCTTGACTTCGCAACTTTAATTCTCTTTTAACTTAGTTTTTTGTATTTATGTTCTGCATGTTTTAAAAATATATACATGACTTTAACTACATCTCACTACAGCATTAGAGGATTTAAACCCTGAATGTTCAACATTGGAGCACAAAACTCTATTACTTGACCACATAACACTACAGTACCCTATAACACTACAGTGACTGACAACAGGAGTTAGCTGTTATGTTTTGTAGACTAGGCACTAGAAACTGATGCATAACATACTGTGTTATGCTACAGAAGTTACATCTGCATAAACATCCTATTTTGCAAACAGCAGAGTCAAGTTCTTAGTTTTGGCACATTCTTTCTGAGAAGCCATGTAGTTAATAGGCTGAAACCTGGTCCACCACATCAAAGATCCGGATTCTATTTCCACTTGGTATAACTAGTCAGTGAAGAATAAAGGTTTGATCAATAATGAGGGTGATGATGAGCACAGGATTATTTGTACCACTCAGAAGTAAGAATGGCTTCTTGGTTCCCAGCATTGTCCACTTTCCCCAAGAAAAAAGGGTGTTTTGATGGAAAGCAGCTGTAGCAAAAAGACTATTCATTTTGTCTGTTCTGCTCAAAGGTTTAATTTTGAGTGGTATGCTGAAATAAGGCAGAAGAACAGCACCAGTGCCCAGTACTGATGGAATGTGACTTGGCAAGTCTGATTCAGCAAACCAAGGACAGGAAAAAATGATTTTGATGCCTTATTTCTCAGACACAATTGAACATATTTTGTGAGTGCAGCAAAAGGCTTCTCCATGATGCTAGGATGGTCTTGCCAAATCTCAAGTTCCTGCTGCAAACCATGGAAGTGGTAGAACTCTATAATTATGGTATTTGTTATTACAATAGAAAGTGTTAGGCAACTAAACATAGAGATAACTGTTGCTGTGCCTATCACACTTCTAAGGAATTTTCATAATCAGGATCCAGGAAGTCAGCTGCAGGGAATTTGGGTGAGTGTAGAATGATGCCCTTTTCTGTGCAAAATAACGAGGAATTAACACAAGGGGGATTGGAGATACGAGTATCAATACTGACAGGTCCTGTAAAATCTGTCTTATTTTATAAGTGTGAACACTCTTTGGATCAGTCGCATTCGAGAAAAGACATACTAGAACTGATACACCAGGTCAGGGGAAAAGGCATGTGTCGGGCACCTAGAAATTCCAGCATTTGAGTTTCTCCTTTGTGAAGGATCGTCTTCTTTGTGGCAAACATGATTCTGGGCTTGATACTGGAGGCTTACATTTCTGTTGGTGTGTCCTTCAATTTATTCTTTTCCTGGAAGATGGATTGCCATTAGTAAGAACTGATTTTTGAAGCAACTTAACTAGAGGTCAACTGCTTCTTGACAAAGGCCAGAACATGTCCCTCTCTAGCATAGGCAGATCTAGGATTTAACAAAAAGGAAGGTGCAGATTGTGTGGCACATCATCACATATAACATAACACATATTTGTCTTCACTTAAAGAGAAGCTAGAAGTCTTATTAATATACTAGGGGCCTAGCACTATATTATTCAGTTAAGATCAAAGCAAAAACAAACATAACTTTATTGGAATGTGCAATAATTTCCTAGATGACATATAAAGTTTAAAAAACACAATAAGCTGAGTAGAAACAGTTAAAAGATATTGCTTCATTAGTCCTGTAGTCATTATAGTTAAATGTCCATCACTTATTCAGATTTGTAAAACAGAATATAGTCTTCTTGAGTGTCTTGACAATGCATCCAATACTTCACTGTCAGTCATTTCCACACCTGAGTTAATGTTCACCTGAGTTAATATTACTATATATGAGTTAAGGTTTTTAGCTGAAGTTTAAAACAGTTTATAGGGCTTTGAAATAGAAGAGAGAAGAAAGGATAATGTGATGAATAATAATGAATACTGGCACTCAAGACCATTAAAAAGGAGAGAGGGTTGTTAATACCTGTGGAGTGAGGAGAGATTGGCAGGACCTAGGTAGATTACAATGAGCCATGAGGTCAATCGACTCCCTCAGCATTGTCTGAATAGAAATGTCACTGCTCCTCCCAGGATCTCTGGATCTGCCACTACTCTCTGGTAATTAATATAATGCATTACCTTGTGTTCACGTTTGCTTGACCTTCCAAATATAGATTTGATACCACTTTGAGAGCCCTTGAATTCCTATGAGTGCCCATCACACAGCTCATATTTTTTATACACTGATATGCAAGGGTGTCTAGCTTGATCTCATACTATAATCCATGCAGGTGAGATTATTCACTAGACAGGTACTCCTTTGTATTCTCTGACAGTGTCCACCAAAATATGAGCCAACACCCTCCCGAGAACTGGCTACTTTAGTATCCAGATTACTGAACCAAGGACAGTAAAAATCTTTCAGCCAGCAATGTACTGGACTCATTTTGGGCTTTTCATGTTGTAATGGTGTATGATGACATGGGACTCAACTATTTTAAGAAGAGGTGAATGGTGCTCCCTGGAGGAGTCCAAACTAATTGGTTTAAGCTGACTAGTTCTTAGAAACTGTCTTGTGGAAGTAAAACAGAGATATCGTTAAGCTGATGGTAGTTCTGATTTATGTTATCACCTGTTTGGGGTGAAAATGGATTTTCCTCAGTTTATTTTCAATCCCTGATCTTGGGAAAAAAAAAGAGCAGATGGACAGTTGTGCTGGCTGAAGTTTCAGATATGACCATAGTCAGTCAGTCAGTCAATCAGATATTGATAAACATGGATCATTGCCCTTTGGAGATGTGAGGTTAGTACTGTGAGGCTCTTTGCAAACATCACAGATGTTCAGGCATTTTCAAGGGAGAGACAGAGATGCTTCCCATGTGTTGGCACAATAAGATTGAAGAAATCCAAACAATCCTCTACCTTAAGAGAAGGAATCATGTAGGCTGTTATCATTCTGAACTTCAACTTTTTCCTGTGTTGTTCAATCTTTTCAGTCTATTAACATCAGTCTTTTCTGGTCTATAATAGATATAAATTCTCCTGTTCTTTCAGGTACTGAGAAATGTAGTGAGTAAACCTTTCCTTGAAACCGCACGTTTGTTTTATGTATACATCTTTTTCCTCCTAATTGCCTGTATGGAAAATTGAAAATCTACTTTGTATTTTAATTCTTTGGATTTAGGGCCATAGTATCTAGTCATAGTAGGACAAGCTGATTTAGTTATATATTGTTCAAAATGAAGACTATTACATTTAATTTCTTCTTGTACTTTATAGCCGGTTAGCTAAGCAGATTTTTTTTTAATCAACATAATTTCTGCCAGGTTCTGGGCATCTTGTGAATGATACTTGCAAATTGGGTTACCTGAAAAATCCCTTTGACTGCTATACTGAAAATCTTCACTTAGATTCTGAGTACACATGGAAAAAAATGACACTATGTACTTGGGGACAGTTTCAGGATGTTTCTAGCTCTGCTCATGGCTATGAATCCTCCAAATATAATTCAACCTCCCCCCATGAGCTTGTGAAGAACTCTGTGCAAGTGTTCTTCTGTGTTTTTATTCTGTGTCACTCAGGTAACACAGAATAAAAACACAAACTGAATACTCTCAATGGCCTTTCACATAGCAAGGTCAAATATTCTGCCACAACCACCATTTTGAGAGGCGAGCAAGTATCTTTTCAGACACACCTGTTGCTCCCTTCCTTAGTCCTTCAGTAGGAGAAGAGAACAAAGATCTTTCACATATTCTCCTGTCTTTCAGATTTTGCTTTCATGGGAAAAGAGATTCCAATCATGATCTATTCCTACATGCCAGTCCTGGACCCCTGCCTCACCCATTTTGCAGTAGGAGACCAAATATTTAAAAGAAAAATTCCCTCTGCTGTGGCTCACATTAAGGAATTACTCCAAACCAAGATCTACATTTAGTTCCATCAGCTATATGGAAATATGGGAAGAGCTGGCATGCTGGGAAAAAGGGAACAGATTCTCATGGCAACTGTATCTATGTTGCACCTCGAGAGAAGGCAAAACAAGCACTAATTCCTTAGTTTGTTGTTACGTATGAGAGACCAGATTTTCAAAGTTATTTAGATGCTTGAAATGCAGAGCAGTACTTAGTTGAAACTAGGCCCCTAAATAACTTTACAAATCTAGCCCTCTAGCATCATCTTAAATAAAGACAATGAACACCACCAGAAGAACAGCCATCCAATTCTAACATTTTATCATGTGAGGTTATTCTAAAACTATATTAAACAACAGTCAAGCCTTCACCACAAAATAGCACAAATCTTTATCCCTGAAGTTGCGCTGTATTATGACCACTAATTCTTATTAGTTAGAGATGTCTCACTTTCTTTTTTTTCCATTTCTGTTAAAATTTGAAATTTCTGTTGAACATATTATATGCAGCACGGTTTAGAACAGGACCCTTTTACAGAGCTTCAGACAGTATCACTGAGGCTTTTTCTATGTCCTAAAATGCCTGTAATCATAATTTTTCTGAATACCTGAAAAAAACCCGGTGGTACAGGACCTACTGGCATGCCATCTCCTGGGGGAATGTTTCCTAGCACTGGACTGGGAGCTGCTGCAGCACTCTGAAAAGAACAAAGGAAAAATAAACCTTTGTCATTGCATAATAGGCATAAAACCAAAACACGGCTGTGACCAAAATGCAGAAAGTAAACTCTCTGGATATGGTATAATTTGTATTGTTTCCTCAAAAGGTAAATTGTAGTTCAGTAGTGTTTAATTTAATTCTGTACCAGTGAACTTGTTAATTTAAGTTCAGAAATATATGTCCTTTAGGGAGAAATTTGCCAGAAATTACACAGGGCGATATATGTATTATATATATTTATGTATATATGTATAGCACACAAATACATGAAAATTAGGTATGTATACAACAAACACACAGTATGCATAGTATAAAGGGACTCATTTATATAAGCTATTAACACTTTTCAATGACTTTCATAAGTTCAGCAGACTTAATATTTAAATTATGGTTTTTTGGCCAGGATTCTTTTACAAATAGTGTAGCAAAGAATACTCATGATTCTACAAGTCCCCAAAATAACCATCATGACAGATTAAAAGAATTCAGTTACATTTTTGGAAAGGCAAAGAAAAAAGTATTTCTAAGAAGTGAATCAGAGGATGAAATTAGTTACCTTTGCAAATCTTTCAAATGGAATAAGCACATAAGGAATACAGCTCCTGGCAATTTACAAGCAGGAGATCATCACAAAAATAGAAACCAAACTGTTATTGTTATCACGTACTGGAACCTCATTTACTTTTAGTTTCTAGAAGGCTGGGCAATGTGGCACCCTATAGACTAACTCATTCAGAGGCATGAGCTTTTGTATGCAACAGGCTAGTTTGTTAGATGCTATGAATGGACTTGCAGAGAGCAGGGTTACTGGACTTTATTGAGTATGTTTTCAGCAGAGACTCTGGATTCCTATTCCATTCCATACACAGGCTTTTTTAAACCTTATATCCCTCAATGGGTTAACTGTTCTGTTTATCCCCTTTGTTCTCTTCAACTCACCTTTCCCTGTCTCAGCAATGCCCTCTCCTTTCTTTCCCTTTTCCTTATCTTTTGTATCTAAATGATCTTATTTCTTCCTATTTAGTACCACTGTTCTCTGCAAGTCCATTCATAGCATCTGACAAAGTAGGCTGCAGACCACAAAAGCTCATGCCTCTCTCAAGATTAATGAGTTAATCTTTCAAGTTGCCTATACAGGTGCTCAGCAGTGAGGATGGAGGGGGCGGAGTTAATTAGAGCAGTTCCTAGACAGCTGCTCTAATTAAGATGGCTCACCATCATGATTATTAAAGCATTTCAAAATGGCTGTGAGATACTTTATCTAAAATTCGTGCGATGAGTTTTAGAAAAAGCGCCCCCACAGCCATTTTAAAATGCATGGGCTCTTAATATTTGTGACGGTAAGGTGACGCTGGAGCAGTCTAGTTATAACATTTTAATTAGAGCATTCTAATTACAGCGTGGAGCAGACTCGATTAATCGTGTCTGCTCTGATGTGTTCTAATTAGAACATGAACAAATGCGTCTATAGGCATTGTAAGATACTGACATTGCCCTGCCTTCTGCCTGTCTTCAGACTAACACCAGTAACTCTCTCTTTCTCTACTTTTAGTTTCTAGTTGCTTTCTTTCCTGCAGTAGATTTTGTTAGCAAAAAGGGCCAGATCATCTAGGCTATTGACAGATGTCCCATTTGTGCCAGAAGAAAGCTTTTCGTCCTGAGATTGTACAGGTGTATGTATCCACTGTCCCACTTTAAGTCCTTCTGAAGTAGGCTGGATAAAATACAGTAGCCCTTCTTCCCCAGATACCCTATTTTACATTTATTTCAAACATGTTTATCCTGAACTCCATACGTTCAGCAGGGCTGATTGATACAATACTTTAACTTTGAAATTGGTCACAAAATCAGTCATATATACCTGAGCTAGCAAGGCATTTGGCTCACAATGCATTTTTGTGCAAGATTAGCCCAAGCTAATGGAGCTATTCTATAGACCCACAGTTGATAAAGATGAATTATTTACTAGAAGTTGTTCTTGAAGAGTCACTTCTCTTCACTCATGGTTGTGGGATCTGGAGCCTCTACCATCAATTGGCAGAACTTCATAAAAAAGTTGTGTCTGTTTGGCTCTTTAAGGACATCATTGGTCCTGTTCATAGAAAGCAGGTACCATTTGGTACACCTCAGTTCTTTCTCCAGTCTTGCAGGGTCCTGAAACACAATATATTCTGAGGCAGAAAAGAAAACTAGTGTGCATGGAAAAAGCAAGTCTTGATGAATAAATTACTACTAGGAATCTCTTTGTTCTAATGGTTCCAGCATTTCCACTTATGAGATACTGGCAAGCAGTACCCCTTCCCCAGCAGATGGCAGCTAAAGGGTCAAGGAGGGGCCAGGAGTTTAAGACAAAATGGACCTGCCAAACCAAGGATCAAACTGTAATATCAATAAATAATGCCTAGTAAAAGTATGAATAGAAATCTATGTTGCTGCTTCACAAATCTCTACAATATGGATAAACTAGCTCCAGAGGTAGCTGTGGCCATAGGAACGAATGTCTTTCATTCTATAGGTACTGGCTTTCTGGCTAAGGAATGAAAACAGCAGAGTTAAAATCAACAATGTTAAATGTATATACATTAGTGAGATGCTGAAATCAGTCACCACTGGAGCTTCAAGCTGAGAAAGACTACTCAAAGAGTGTTTAGATCTTAAAGAGTCTCCCAAAATGAATGAATAAATGTATCTTTCTTTTTTGTCCTTGGACCCTTTTTGTGGACCTCACTGTTTCCTCAGCTGAGGAAAGGGGAGACCCAGGTTACCTGGGGGGGACAGGACGGGACAGAAACCTGGGTTCTGGTCCCTGCTCTACAGTCACCACCATCAGTCATTTAGGTTCCTCCCTGCAGAAGCAGGAATAGGCATTCTGGATTATAAGTAAATAGAACTGTCTGTTTTACAGCATGATCCAGCCACCTCAACTGTTGAGAGGTACAGGCTTTCAGACACACCCCTGCACTTAAGCATTTCCTACTGGCTATGCTTCAGCACCTCTCTTTAGTGGGAACCTAGTGCCTAAATCCAGTTAAACCAGGTCTGCCTTCTGGGGCTAAGTTTCAGATATTTCAGTGCCTTGAGCAGAAGTGCTACATGACCAAGCTGGATCTGGCCCAGAGTGAATACTACAACATAGACTGGGAAAATACTAAAAGGAATAAATCATTCTAGATATATGTTGCTATTATCAGTAACACGGTGCTAACATAATTTATTAAATTGATATCTAATGATGAAATTTTACATCATGGAGTCCAAATATTTATATAAAGCTTGATAAAAGATACGTTTGGTCTCCGTTACTCTATCCATCAGCAGTGGAAACACCCAACTTTATACAATGATTCCTCAAACAGAGCTTGGGTACACACAAGTGAGCTCCTAGTCAGCTTTCTGGGACTCTCTCTCTAAACCAGTCCTGAAGAAAAACAACATACAGAATAAAAATAATTTCTACATATGAAGGAACCCACTATTTTTTTTGTGGATTTGGGATATTGTCTGCTATGGAAGTGAAGAGGCTCTAGTTCTCTAGAACAGGAGAGGTTGAAAAGAACTGAATATTATATTGCTGTGTTAGGTGTGGGGAAGCAGCTTGTTTTTAGGGTGCAGACAGAAGTGACAATTTTCGCCCTATCTGGCAAAATACCACAGGAAGTGGTCTATAGCCATGTCTAAACACAAGTGCACAGCTGCAAACTGCTTTAAAATGGCTAGTTGGGCAAAAATTTTAATCCTCATTGCATGAGGGGTCAAATGAAGATGTTTCAAAACAGAACATCTTCTGTAACTTCTTTCTGAGCTGCCTCCTAGCCTCAAGCTGTTTTCAGAATGGGAGGGAGGAAAAGGAGCGGAGGGAGTTTGGTCTGGGAGTTTTTCAGCTGTGCTGGAGGGTAAGGTGGGTGTATTGGAGCCCACCCACCAGTACACCCACTATACCTTCCAGTGCTGACTGGAGAATCCCTAGAATGAGCTCCCTCTCCTCCTTTTTCCTACTCTCATTCTGAAACAGGGACAGGGTGGGAGAGAGAAGGGGCTGTTGTGAGGGGAAACCAGTTGCAGGCTTGCAGCCATAAGCTGATTATCCTCCCTCCTGGAACCAAGAGTGAACTTCTGTTTGGTCTGGGGGATCGTTGTAACTCAGAACACTTCCTGCAATGCGTTTTGAGTTAGAGAGGGACTAACTGCACTTCTGTCTGCACCCCAAGTTCTCCTGTGTGTGTAATGGATCATTGGGCTTGTATAACTTGCTCTGAACATTACTTTGTGTTCCAGTAGCTGCCTTTGGAGGGCCATTGGAGAATGACAAAAAGAACTTAGCAATGCTATTGTATGCTAAGACATTGTGATGTGAGAAAGGGAATTTCTTTGGTGACAGTGAAAGGGGGAAGAAAGCAAAAACTTAGATAATTTTGTGCAACATTTTTTACTAGCAATGAGTCAAAGATGAGATATTTATTCTTAATTTTAGTAGTTTCAGGAGTCAGGTGTTAGCTATGGGGCTCTTTGCTTTGTGCTGTTTAAAACAAGTGTAATTGAGTTAATTAACTAATTTAATTAAGTTAATTAACTTTATTAAAGTTACTGTCCCCTGTGATTTGATTATAGACCATAACACTTCTGGGTGGAGTTCAGTGTTGGTTTTAACCTAGAAAGCCCTAAATGATTTTGGATCTGGTTACTCAAGGGACTGTCTGTCTCTCTGTACAATACTGCCTCAGTTTAAAAGGAACAGGGGTGCTGGAATTGTATTCTTTGAGAGGCTTTTAGCTCTGAAACTTGATTCTCAACCATGTCTGGTGACAGTAACATTTATTAAGCTAACAGGCACACACAAGTTTTTTTTCACGCTTTTGAAATGAGAAGGAAAATAGAGTGGTTTTTAAGCTTGGGTTATCACTGTGATGGTGGCCAGTTTTGCCATTGTTCTCTTACATTATCATTAAGTATGTTGCTTATTTACATTAAGATTATTGTGAGGATATTATTTAAATGACTGTGAAACACCTAGAGCCAGTGTTAGGCTCTGGAAAAGAATAAGATGCATAAAGTGCATGACAGAAATTATTATTTAAAGACCATGGCAATGAAACAGCACCATTGGAAATAAAACACTGTAATTGTTTTAATTAAGAGCTCTAGTCTTTTGTATGTACTTGTTTTTGGCATATTATATTTCTAGTCTTCAAAATACAAAGAAATGTACTGTTAAAACATGCTATGTGGATCAATAAACAAATAAAAATAGGTTGCACTGAAATATTTTGATTTAACCCATTACTGATGAATTATTCACAGGTATCCTTTTCACAACCCCTTGTTGTAGCTTATTTCTGTGTGTACTGCAAGCTGCACATCATTCATATTTTAACTTGGTTGACACCTTAAATATTTGCAATTTTCTCTCCCTGCATTCCCTAAAAAAATGAAATGGCAGAATTGAAATTGTTTAATCTCTTCATAAAATATTTTACCTCTTTAAAAACAAACTTTTATTTTGATTTTATATTAAGATATCTTTTTACAATTAATAATATAACTTACTAGTCAGAGAATTTAATTTAATCGGTTTGATCTATTCAGGCATTCCCAGACAACAAAATAATCACGCAAATAAGTGAAGAATGAACCATGAGTCTATCATCAGTAGCTATTGAGGTCATTTGTTTATACTGTTTTTTTACCAAAGTAGTTTTAGTCATTAAATAAATAAGAAAACAACGACTAATTAATTACTTCAATAATTTACTGTGCAAAATATTTGAATCTTATTTAATAATCTACACAAAAGCACCTTTGAAGCTGTTCCTTTTTTTGCAGTTTTTATAACATGTTGTTCACAGTGTCTTGAAGACAAGCCTCTAAGCCTGAATCAAGGTACAGTAAAAGCACTGTTTTCTGGCATGAGTGGGAAATGGGGGGTGCCGGGTATATAAAAATTCCAGTTACCTGAGGCCGGTGGTTTTCTGCTGGAAGCAGAGAGCGGCCAGGGAGAGAGGGAGCAGCAGCATCAGATGGATGTGGAGTGGCACCAGTGGAAGGTGGATGGTTTTGCCAGATGTGGAGCGGTGGCAGTACAGGGTGGTGGCAGTGGCCGCCGCGTGCGAGCTTCCCCCACCATCCACCCCACATCTGGCTGGCCAGCCAGAAATTCTGGTTAATAGAGTATTCTGGCTAGTAGAATGCTAGATAACAGAGCTTTTACTGTATTTCTATAAAGAAAATGACTGGACTTCAGTTAATCCATAACTATTCTAATCAAATTCATTAACCAATATGCCCATTTGATTTTAGATTTACACCATAATATTTACATCTTTTTTTCTATAACAAAGTTCGTCTTGGAACTGATTTAAATTAGCAGGCTGTTTAATTTATCAGGAGTTTTTAAATCCCAATGAAATTTTTCAAAGAAGTATCTTTGCTGTCCTTTAGGTGGAATTCTTTCAGAAGAAGATACAGAGACTGTGACATCATGAATAATAACATTGCTTACTTACTGCATGGTGTAATACAATTTAACAAAAAAATATTTGAAAAGCTTGTAGCCTGGAGGTAATAATTTGTCTTGTATTTCCATGGGACAGTGCTTAATCCAAGTAGGGTTGAGTAGCTCATAAAAATGTTACACGGACAGTCTCCTAAAAGCCCCTCAAGATCTCAGAAGAAAAGACACTGACTAAGATGCAAGGCTTGGGTAAATCAGAATGTAATGTAGAAGAAAAGCAGGGATCTGCAGAATTCAACAAGAGGCAAATATTTCCTTAATCACTGGCTTTCTTTTTCTTTTAAGTAAACAAAGTCACTTTGTCACATGTGTTCTCACTAACAGGCACTCTATTACATAATCAAAACAAGATAATGTTATAAATGGTTGAAAATTACCTCCTCTATTATGTATTGTGCTTACATTAATAGGAATAGTTCTTGTTTCATTAGGTGTTGTTTTCACAGTTGATACAATTAGCTTGGGTTTCTGAAGGCCACGTACTACATGCTTTGAATAGAACGTACTGAAAACAGCATCTGTTTATGTTGGTTGAAGAGGGAAACAGGAGTTATGTCTCTGTAACACCCTCTCTCAAACATTTTTGTCAATGCAGAATATAGATGTATTTAATTCAGTCTTACACAATGCTATTCACAACTTTGCCAGAATGGAGTAAATTCTTTTCATGGGTGAGTAAAATACTAATTCCTTGTTCTTTTAGGATGGCAAAGGTGATTATGTTAATTTTATGTTTGGGCTGGTAAGTTTTCAAGATGAGATTTTAAGGGCAGGTTATTTTGACTATTGGGGCCCGGGCACGCAAGCCATTTATTGTAAGGCAAAAGGGAATAGTATATAGAACATGGTGGCCACTTCTTAGTAATTGCCTATATGCACATACTTTTTTCAGGGTAAATGATAGTTAGCCTGGGTTGTAGCAGGTAGCATGGAGCAGTTACTACCCTCCAAATCCCCTTTTCCTTCACCGTAACTTGTTAGTGTCCTGATGCTCTAAAATGGTAACTTAGGGTTTCTATACACATGCTCTGGGTTGGAGCAGGGTGGGGGTGGGGGGAGCACTTTAATTAGAGCAGCTCTGAGAGCTCTCTCAGAGTCGCTCTAATTAAATTGCCTACAGCATCACAGGCAGGCAAGGTTCTTTGGGCAGATGAGGTACCTTTTATTAAACCGACTAAATGGTTGGAAAAAAATCTTTGCAAGCTTTCAGGCATGAACACCCTTCATCAGGCATGCCCAAAAGCTTTCAAAGAATTTTCTTCCAACTACAGTGAAAGCTGCGCTATCCGGCACCTTACAAGCCAGCATGCTCTATTAACCAGCATGCCAGCTTGTAAGGGAAAAGCGAAACCGGAAGTGCCCACTGTGGCACTTCCAGTTTTACTGAGCCCCCATGACGCGGGGCAAAGCAGCCTGCATGGGTCCCCCCTCCCTGTCCCTTGGGGCCTGCGGGGCCCATGGGAGGGGTGGTGATGCAGCAGGAGGGGCGGCAATGCCTTGGACGTGGCGGGAGAGGCGGCGGCCCGAACAGGTAAAGACACCTGTTCGCGCTGCTCAGTTAACTGACATATTTTGTTATCCGGCATCCTCCGTTTCCCGGGGGTGTCAGATAAAAAAGCTTTTACTGTATTTAGTTAGTCTAATAAAAGATATCACATCTACCCAAAGAACCTTGCCTGCTTATGTCCTTAGACCAACATGCCTACAACCAACAACCTTGCACCGTCACATGTTTCAGCATTCCATGCTTCAATATGGCAGCAGGGACACTTGAACTAAAGCTTATTTGACAAGCTTTAGTTAAAGCACCCCTGTCACCATTTTGAAGAACGGGACACTAAATAGAAGTGACATGGAGGCTGCTGGAGTGCATTAATTGTGTTCCAGCATACTCAATTAATTGTGTCTGCTCCAAGATGTCCAGCATGTCTATAGGTGCTCATTTAACAGCAATTTAAGTTTGAGGGAAGTCAATCCAAAAAAGAGCACCCACGGAACTACAGCATATTTTAATTCTCAAAGGTAGATATCTGCCTTATTCACGAAGAGAGGGAGATGTTGGAAAAAGAGAAAAAATTAGGGGAAAAAGGGGGCAGAAACAGAAAAATAATCCAAAAAGAAAGGAGGATAAATACAAAAGGGAAAGTTAGTATAGAATATGTGAAAAATATTCAGGACATTATGCAATATTTGAATATTCCTGTCAACTAAACATTCAACAATGAAAAAACTTTACATCAATTATTTGTTAAATTAAGTTGGCATGCACTGTGGTCTGGTGACTGTCACTGATATAATGGAACTCAGGGTATGAGCTAATGAAGAAACTATGGCAAATTCAAATTGGATGGAGACTGACTTTATGTCAATTGTTCAGCAATTTCAGTCCTTCTGCCCATTTAAATAAAAGCTAAACCATGACAATTAGCCCTGTTCCATTCAGGATTAAGCTACTCTAGTTTAGTTTGTGGTGAGTGTGTCTACACGAGACTCTTCAAGTGCAGTAGAATAATTCTATGGTACATTAGCACTGTGGACAAAACCTGTGCTAATGCAAAGTAGAATTTGTCTACTGTGCATTTGCATCATCTAAAATGCATGCATCGGTGCCACTGAGCAGTAGCATTTAGTTAGCACCTGTTATTACAGGTATTAAACTAAACATGCAGTAACCACTGCACATTAATGCACATGTAGATGTGCCTAGTTTCTGTTTACCATGGAGTAAGAAGAGTAGGCAGATGAACAATTGTGCTGAAACAGGTGATGCACCTCTCAACTGGCTGTATTTTGTTCATCTGTCCTCATCCTAAAGCAGAGATTTTCAACTTATTTTAGTAAGTAAATCCCCAACAGCCGGGCACAGAGTGGGGAGAGGAGGGGATGGTTTGTGGCAGTGGTGGCTGCCATGTGCGAGCTTCCCCCTCTGTGTCCAGCCAGCCAGGAGGTACATGTGTGGCCTGCACAGGGGTGCTGTTGCCCTTGCCCCATCCCTGCTCCTGGAAGGTGGTGGCGCAGGGTGGTGAGTGGTGGCGCTCCGTCCCCACCTGCCCGCACGTACCCCCTAGGGCCTTCCCAAGTACCCCCCAGGGGTACACATAGCCCTAGCTGATAACCCCTAAGGGGTCCTAAGGGATCATTTCTGGAGACGCATGTTAGAGTAACCCTTAAAATAGCATAATTTCTGTTAGAGCTGGTCTCGCCCCCAGGTAGTTCCAAGATAAGAAGACATAGAAAGGTGGTTTAGAGCCATCTTCTCCTTCCTCTCCTACCAGTGTCAAATGTGAAAATAGCACAAGTTAAGTCCAGTGTGATTCTCTTCCGTGGATACACAAATAGGCCTCTGAATTGGCCTACAGAGAGACAGTGAAAAGGGGATAATTCAAAGGGTGCTTATCCTTTAAAGCAGGGGTGGGCAAAATACAGCCCACAGGCCAGATCCAGCCCATGAGGCCATTCTATCCAGCCTGCGGGGACCCTAAAAAATTTAGAAAATTAATATTTCTCTTTGGTTCCTGTCAAAAATGACAGGAACCAAAGGCAGTAGGCCCCAGGGGAAGCCCCGGGTGGGCTCCTGCAACAGCAGGCCCACCCAGCCTCACACCCCCAGCCAGAAGCCCCACCAGGGGCTTCTGGCCTGGGACCATGTGGCTTCCCTGGCACGGGGAACCTGAGGTAAGGGTGGGGGGGAAGGGCAGGGAAGGAGTCTGGGGAAAAGCTGAGTGTGGGGAAAAGTGCCCCCTTGCCCGCCCTGTGCCCAGCGCTCCCTGCTGCAGTCGCTCTCAGCCTGCCTGGGACTGTCCAGAGCAGGCACAGGCAGCCACAGGCAGGCTGCAAACAGCTACAGCATGGGGCACCAGGTACGGGGCAGGGCTGCTTTTCCCCCCCATGGGTAGATGAGATATCTTTTATTAGACCAACTAAATGGTTGGAAAAAAGTCTTTGCAAGCTTTCAGGCATGAACACCCTTCATCAGATATGCCCGAAAGTTTTCAAAGAACTTTCTTCCAACTACAGTAAAAGCTGTACTATCCAGCACCTTACAAGCCAGCATGCTCTATTAAGTGGCATGCCAGCTTGTAAGGGAAAAGTGAAATCAGAAGTGCCCACCGTGGCACTTCCGGTTTCGCTGAGCCCCCATGGCCCAGGGCAAAGCAGCCTGCACAGTCCCTCAGGGCCCGCACCAGATTGCAAACCGCCCCTGCTGCCAGCCTGGGCCCTGCGCTGGCTCTGGGCTTGCCCATTGAGGTTGCGCATGGTGGCAGCAGCTGCAGCCCCTCTGCTTACAGTGCCAAGAAGTGTTTGCTGCTGCTGCCTGCCCAGAGCTTGCGTGCTGGGCAGCCCTGAGGTGGCAGTGGCAAACACTGCCCGGTGCTGCAAGCTGGTTGGCCACAGCTGCTGCTGCCATGCGCAGCCCCGATGGGTGAGCCCAGAGCCAGCTTGGGGCCCAGGCTGGCAATGGGGCGGGTTACAAGCTAGTGCTGAGCACAGGAAAAGTGGTCCCTGCCCTGCCCCATGCCTGGTGCCCTGCACTACAGCCACTTGCACCCCGCTTGGTGCTGCCAGTCCCTGCTCAAAACAAAATGAGGACAGGGGGTACATGGCAGGATGTCCTGCTTGTGCCCCTTGCCCCCCACCCAAAGCCCCTGCCACCCAGCCCCTTGCTCCTCACCCTGTAGCTGTCAGCAGCTACTCAGAACCTGGGCCAGCTGCAAACATCTGCTGCCTCTCCGCCCCGGCCCCTGCCTGTTTCTGCTCAGGACATCCCTGCATGGGCTGTGAGTGGCTGCAGCAGGGAGCGCTGGCCATGGGGCAAGGGAGGAGCAGCTTTTCCCCACACTCAGCTCCAGCTCGTTCCCTGCTGCGTAGCAGGGTGTCAGGGCTGTACGCTGCCCTCCCGTTTGTATCACGGGGCTGGGGGGCACTAGGAGTGAGCAGGTGCATGGGGCCCACAGTGGTGTCCAGGGGCCAGTGCCAGTGGGGTGCAGAGCAGGGCAGCAGGAGTACAGAGACCTGGGTGGCAGGGGCTCTATGGAGCTGGGCCAGCTCCCCCCTCTCCCTGCTGGTGCTGTCCAACCCGGCTCCACAGACCCCTGCCAGCCTGAGCCCCACTCTGGGCCCCACCGGTGCTGGCCCTGAGACACTGGTCCCCAAGATGGTGACCAGGGGGCAGGGCACCTATCAAGGGGTGGGGCTACCCATGTGGCCCTCGACAGCTTGCCAAAACTGGGTATGTGGCCCTCCGCCCAAAATAATTGCCCGCCCATGCTTTAAAGGGATCTGAAGTTTCTGGAAAGACTTAATTTCTTTCAGTGGCATCTTGATTACAGTCAGGGTCTCCCTGATTCTGGGATTTCTCTAGCTATCTGGATACTAGGTATAGATGTGTTCTTCTGCACTCCTCATTATGTCTTAAGAGGCATCATATAAGGAGAGGGACCAAATTTTTTTGAGACAAATTTTTGCTGGAACCTAAAACAAGTAGAAATTCACATCAGCAGTTGACTGGTTGAGAATGCCTCACTACAGATGCCCCATACTTAACTTTGCTTTAGTATTGGTAGGGTAGTAATTACCAGTACTAACACTGGTGGGAACTAACATTGGGAAATGTACTAGAGTCAGACATTTTTCTGCCCATATAAGCCACTGTGGTAAAAAGGTGCTGTGCCAGTAAAAGCAATTCAATATACATGTACTTTAAAAAATTAAAAATGGCAGTAATGCTATACGTAAAATTCTAGTGCCGATGTAGCTAAAGAAAATTCTCATGAAGATTTCTAACCTTTTTTCACATGAATTGGATGAGCTGGGAAAGAAAGTAACTTCCAAGTAAAAAACTGGCAGCAATCCAGATTAATATATTCTATATAATAATATCCTGATGCCAAGGTCAAGAAGAAGAGCTGCATGATTTTTACAGTTCACAGAACATTAGTGTTTCAGCAGCATCTACTGAAACTATTCTGTGGAATAAGAACGCCTACTATTCATGTTTCTTTTGCAAAAGCTCTAATCACTTTAATGATAAACCTGAAAGCTTTTCTTTGATTCCACAAAAATTTCAAATCTGATTTAGAATGAGAATTAGAAAAGGCTGTTTAGATACTCTGAACCAGCTTAAGCAATGCCCAACATATATATATATATTTTTTTTCTTTTTTTCTTTCTGAAGCAAGATTCAGAAGGAAGCTAGGTCCAGGGTTCAAAGAAGTCAGTAAATTCCTTTCCTTTGACGTCCAGGGAATTTAATCAGGGCCACGGCTTATAACTGGGGTCAAGAACCTATGGCCTGTGGGCTGGATTTAACCTGTGGAACCTTTGGGTCCAGCCTGAGAATGTCGGGCTTTAGCAGTGGGGGACATCTTCCATGGGCTCTCTCCCCAGGTCACTGCAGGGATAAAGGAGCACTGTAGGTGTTTTCCTCACATGGCTGAGGAGACAAGTAATAGTGGAGGCAGGATCCTAATGCCTGCCAGCTAATCTCCAACCTGGGATGGGTCATTCTGGCTTGTCGCGTTTACATTCTGTACATAAATGTGTGTATGTGCATGTATGTGGATTACAAGTGGAACCGACAGCACCATATATTATTAGCTACCCAATACTTCCCATTATAAGATTTTATTTTTAGTGGATTATACTTTACCCATTTGGCTGAGATTTTTCAAGTTTAGTGACTACTTTGAGTTCACTTTTTATTTAACTGAAATTTTCAGTTAGAATGGGACATCCATTTTTTAAATAATATTCATGTTTGGGATACTGTTTTGCAAAAGTTAAAAAAATGACAGTGGCCTTTTCTTTGAGATCTAAAAACTTCATCCTTTTGAAGAAGGACCTGAAATTTGGCAGGATAATCAATAAGCCAGGAATATGCCTTCAGCTATTTCATTCAAAATTTCCACAAATTTGGTTAAGTTATGATATTGAAAACATGAGTTTTGCACACAGAGACCTAAGGCCAGATTCTGTGTCTGTGTGCAAGCCTATTAGACACTGGTTAATTTCCTAAAAATCAGTTAAGCCAAGATGGCTTTTTAGGGACCTGAGTAAAGTGAATAGGATTACACTAAGACTTATAGGGTATTTATACACATGGTCCGGGAGTGGGGGCGTGGTAGGGAGGGTGCTTTAATCAGAGTGGCTCTAAGAGCTGCTCTAATTAAAGTGCCTAGAACTTGATGTGTATCAGCATCCCTGCACTGAAAACTGGTGGCAGAGATACTTTAACTAAAGCTTGTTGAACTAGCTTTAGTTAAAGCGCCCTCACTGCCATTTTGCAGTAATTACAGCATATCAGAGCAGCCTTCCTGCACATGTATAGGAGCCCAGAGATGTTAAATACGTGGAAAAGGTGGAATACAATCTGGCCCTTAGAATTTATCAGATATTTCAAAAAGTCTGTTTTCACTTAGAATATCCCATCCGCTTATAACTTTTATACATGAACTAATTGCCCATGTACTAGTCCTGCAAAGTGACAAGAGTATGCTTCATTCCAGAGGTACAGAAAGACATTCCCTCTAGCTACTGTTCCCAGCTACCTGGAACTTCACTGAGATTAGGAATTAAAATTGACTTTTCTTAGACCTGTGGTAGACACGTGCATGGCAGGACCCCATGGTTTTGGGGATCAGATCCCAATAGCTGCTTTCCACCTCGTGATGGCATGTGGAGCCTGGGATCATTATCCTAGACTCCACCTGCACCGACAAGTTCAAGTCATATACCTGACTGGGCTGTTGGTACCTGGTTTTGAATTTGTTGAGTGGAGGAGCCAATCAGCTCCTTCTGCTTGGCACTTGCAAAACTTGCATGCCTCTATGGGGACTGGGGCAGCCCAGCATCTGGAACCAGGCTGAGGGTCTGCAAATGTCAGGCATGGGGAGCCATGCCCAGCACTTGTAGACCTGTGTCTGGTAGCCTTGTATATAGAGCTTTGAATTTGCCAAGCTGAGGGACCCAATCATCTCCCCCCTTCCGGCATTTACAGATTCCCACCTGGTTTCACACCATGGGCTGCCCCAGTCCTGATGTTGACAACCAGTTGATTGATATCATGGGGGCAGGACATGCCATATGTTCAATTTAGGGTGCCCCACAAACCACCCATGAAAATGTTCTACATTATATGTGGAACATCTCTGTGGCTGGTTTGATATTTTATGGTGCCATAAATTGGCCATGTTACCATTTATGGGACCAAGTTGCCATTTATGTTGCAACTAACATGTTAATCATGCCATAAATTTAATGTTTTCCAGGGGCTTTAATAACCCTTTTCTGGCATCCAAGCGGTGTGGATGAAGCAGGTGTATACCTGAATGCAAAAGGAACAAAATCCAAGAAAGCAGCAGATTGAGCTAAGAAATTTGATGAGATTGGGACTTGGTGGGATAAGACAAGCTATAATTGTGATCATGGGAGTGGGGAAATATTAAGTTTGGGACTTGCTGAGTAAAGAGATGACTCAGAACAGGGGTCAGGGAATATTAAAATATTATTGGCAAAAGACTGAGGTTAGGAGCTAAAGGTTGGTGTGTGGAGGTAGGGACTGGCTAGGCACAGAGACTAGAACTAGTTGCTAGTGAAGGCATTGGGAGAGATCTGGGAAGAAGTTAGGGGGAGAAAAACTGGTATGTGGATACCAGACAATGAGGAGAGGAGATAGGAGGCTGGGACTTGGAATTAGTTGGAAGGGAATGGGTGGCAGGACGGGGACAAGGTGAGGAGGGATATTTAGATTATGGGATCTGCCACAATACTATTGTTATCCCAAACTTAGAATCTAATGTTCATGAATATCAGTAAACTTCACCAGTGGGATATATTTTAGAATATTAAAAAAGATAAAATCTATACCTAAATCTTTTTTATTTGATGTATTTATTTTCTCTGGCAAATTGGTTCATTTATTTCTGGCCAAAGACAACTCTGATCATATTGTTACGTTTCTAATTACATGGTTTCTGCAATGAGTCAGAGTATCTCTTGCTTTTTGAGTTTTATTTCAGGGAGTAAAGAGATGTAGGTATACCCCCAAATTTTTGTGTAACCTGTCTGGATTACGGGTTTGGATAGAGGAGAACAGAGGTTCCACAGTGCCACTACTGCCATAATAAGCAAATAGCTGAGGGAGCAAAGAGCAGGCAAAACCTTACTTGAACCTCATCATTTCAAAGTATCTACCAGTCAAGTTGGGTGGAAGTCCAGGAGTATTCTATACCTACAAATGCCTGTAGGAAAGTACTCTTTTTCTAAAGGAAAGGGAAGCTGAGTCAATTATAAATCCTAACTAGGCCTCATTCACCCACTTGTTCACGAGTATTAACAATGTCTCAATCCACACTTAGAGAAATAGCACTGTATTTTCAAGGTCTGTTCTGTTACTTTTTCCCCCATAAGAACTTAGTTACTTAAATTTAGGGTTCTTGTCTTTCATTCCTTCATAATAGGCACAAAATGTGGCATGCAAGGAGAACTTCAGGGTTTTTTTCCCTTTGAAAACAATTCTTATAGGATTCCCTTAGCTTCCACAGTATTTATTTATTTGATTTATATGCTGCCCTTCCCAACAAGGCGCAGGGGGACTTACAATAAGAGAAACAGAATACTTATAAAACAGGAAAATGACAGAACAATTTAAATAGGACTTAGAATATCAACATAAGACAGAGATCCTCTAAATAATATTTCAGCCCTGCTTTGCTTGCTAAACCCCTACCCAAGCAGGAAGCCCTTATAGTGCTTCAGAAATATGTCCAGGTTCTGGCTCTGGCAGGCCTAAAGAAGGAGTAGTATGTGTACACTAGATGTGGAGTTGCTGAAGACAATTAGCTTTTCTAAGCCATCAGAAGCAATGTTAATTTTCAGAGCAAAGACCTACAAAAACATAAAAGTGGTCAAACACCTATCCATACTTCGTAAACTCACTTTTCTAAGCTTTGGACTCTATTTTTTGCACCAATATAGCATACTCTCCAAAACAGGTACTAGAATTAAAAAAATTCAGAAACCTTGATATTAAGTGAATTGTACTGAAACAATCATATCCCTGAAATTTATCCTTTATTTATAGTATTTAGTTTTATAAGTTAAATTCTATTAATAAACTTTGTATTATTTTCCTTGGCAGTCTTCCTGTTGACTATTGAAAGTAATATAGTAGTCTTATGGAGTCTTATGCCCTTGGCTGAAATGAGGGCTAAATTGTTTTTTGGATGAATGATAAATAGATCCTAATGGAGAATGCCTGAAACACTTTTACACTATTAAGTCAGTACAGCAAGTTACTGGAAGACAAATGTAGTAGCTGATAATACAGTTAAAGTTTATCTTAGTATTTGCCAGAATTATTTATTCTATACAAGAAGGCAGAGGCTGAAGAAAATATATGAGTCTTAGATCCATATTCAGTACACTATAGGTATATTCAGAGACCCAGCAAAATGTTGCGACTAAAACATAATTTATTCCTAAAGCACAAGAATTAACATAGGGTTCCAACCTGATATTAAGGATCATTTTGAAATAGTACTAAATAAATGAACAAAACAATTACTCTTTTATTGAAAAATCACAGAGATTTCTAACCTGAATGAGTTTAGGTGTCTTCTTTTAATTATGACCTAAGAAGCAGTAATACAACACTTCCCATGTACATAATATACAGGAGTCAAAATGTAGTAGCTGGAGCCAAATCAGAGGATTTTTCACAATAAGGATATCAAGAAAATCAACATATAAGAAGCAAAATTAAACTTAACTAAGATGGACTACTCATGTAACATGATTATGTTCTACCTTTCAATTTCAACATAAATAATACAGAGATCAAAAACAAAATTTTGATATCTGTTGCCAAATGATCCACATACTATTTATTTGTGTTGTGGTAGTACTTCAGAGAGCAAGGAGATTCTGCAGGGAACCAGTGCCTGTCGCAGGGATGTGCGGGGAGTGGATTGCAGCATTGCCTAGGCCCTGGCCCTGCACTGTCACTGTCCCGTGATCCCTGCCTGCCCGTCCTGCTCCCAGACTTCATTCCCCACCTGCCAACAGCCCCATCCCATCTGCCCAGCCAAGCACATTCTGCCTGTGGTGGTCCTGGGTCAGTCTCCATGGAGACCCTTCTTGCCCGCCCACTCCATTTAGCACACCTGGTGGTGGGTGCAGGGTGGCTGGGCCTAGGGCTGGATAGGATCAACTGACATCTCCCTGAACCTCCCCCACCTCTCCCCCTGCATCCCCAGCCATGTTGGTCAGGGCGAACAGCCATGATGAGGGAGGAAGCCAGCTCAGCACCCCCCACCCCGCTCTCAACAGCTCACCAAAACTCCTTAAGTGGTCCTCCAGATCAAATAATTGCCAACCCCTGGCCTGTTGCACTGTATACGCATATTCTAAATATCATCCCTTGGCACTTTTTGTACAAGGGCTATATTTGCAAAGGATCTTCCATTTGTGCAAGTGCAGATCAAATGATTGAATATCTTTCAAACAAATTCAAACCAACTTCCAAGAGAAGTGGTGCTGGCCCCTACCCTGGGGGTCTTTAAGAGGAGGTTAGATGAACACCTTGCTGGGGTCGTTTGACTCCAGTATTCTTTCCTGCCATGGCAGGGGGTCCGACTAGATGATCTACTCAGGTCCCTTCCGACCCTAGAAACTATGAAATTCATCTGAAAGTGCATTTTCACATACAGCACCACTCCTTTTACACCAGTTGAAGATCTAGCCCACAAAGGTGGGTTCATCACCACATTATGTAAAAGAGCACATTCTTTGAAAATCTGGCTCAGATTAATCTCTGGTGCATTTTTATTGATTTAATTAGGCATTTGATATTTAGTTTTGGCTCTTTTATGAAAGTGTATTTGTGTTTAAAATCTGAAAGATGTCATTGGGAAAACAGCATTGTGATGTTCCATTTTTATTATTTCTCAGTTATTCCTGATCAGATTTACTCAATTTACAAATAAATACATAGAATTCTAATTGTTGGCCCTACATATATAACCCAAGATCTGAAAATCTATTTGAAAAATGAAACGGAGCTCTATTTTCTCCATCTTAGACAAACACCATCACCAATAATGCAGATTCTGTCACTGACCTATAGTAATAATTCCATTAGTAACAAGCCACAGCTTGGCCAGCTAGCAGGAGTAAAAAGTTATTTTTGCCAAAATAAGTAAACATGAATATAAACATTATGACTCAGGATACACTAAGGTAGAGATCTGTTGAGTAAGGACATTCTGAGAACCTACCTGCCTACAAGACTATTTCTCTTTCAGTGCAACACCCCATCTCACATAACACCTTCACTACAACGGGACCTTCACTTAATGTGAAATAGTATTATAATTTGTTTTAGTCTACTGCCATGTTCGATCTGCGGTGGGGTCATTATATTTAGCTGAGATAGTGACATTCTATTATAGAATTCTATTATAGAACTGCATCTGTGCATGACTTTGGAAATATACCGTTAAATGCAAGTACTCAATTGAAAGTATAACATAAAGGATTTATAAGGAACTCCATTGATTTTAAGAGTATCAAACATTTGTCTAAAGACTGGATTGAAACGTAATCTCATAGCTAGTCAGTCTTCCCAAGGACTATTTTATAAAGTGATTAATGTAAATTATTTCTCTAAAGCACAGCATGAAGAAATCAGATATTTTAATAAAGCTTTATTTATTAATTGAAAATCTGCAGTTTTAGTAGAGAGGTGAAAAGAAGATCAAATCCTAAATAGCAAAATGTATAAAAGTGTAAAGTGGAATAATAAATTGTAGTATAAATACAGAAAAATACATACTAGAAGTCATCAAACTATTGGCTATCCTCTAATAATTTAAGAAATGTACAGCTACTCATGACTATATTTGTAAACTGACAGTATGATATACGAACCTTTGGGTTTTTTCTTTCTTTTTTATTATTTTTATTATTGTTTCTATCTTTACCTATCATTTAGTTATTATCATCATAGAGATGACAACAAAAATGCTTCCAGAACGTACTTTCCAACTGAAATAACAGGAAAGTGTCCTACCATTTAATAAAGTATATCTCTCTATACAAAGCAAAGAAACACTAAATGCTAACTAACTGCATACAGAAGTGAGTTACATATCTTACAATTTGTTAAAATGCATAAGTATCATCAGATTAATCAGTAATAACAAATGTTACTAGAGGACACAAACACATTTCTGTTACAGCTTGGAGCTGAGTTACAATGATATTTCAATGAAATGACTTCTTTCCAGAAGTGACACACTCCTCCAGATTCCCTAGAGACCACGATTGCTTCGGTCTGCTGACTTAACAACCAGAAAATACTCACTGCGATGGTTTTTTACAAGCTGCACCTCCAAATCACATCTCTGCTGAATATCTGACATCCCAAACAATGATTTTAACCCAACATATTCTAAAACATCAGGCATTTGTTTGAATACAAATTGGAAAGGAGGGCTTACTGAGAATTTTTAGTATTCAATTTGTACAAGAACTTAATTACTTCAGTTAATATATGTAATATTACAGATGAAAAATCTCAAATCAGTGGTTTATTACTTCTGCAATTAAATGCAGGATTTGTCTGAATGAAGAAATTCTAAGCTTAAAAATAATGCTTCTGATCTACAAGGCAGCAAAATAATGTACATAAACAATTATAATGTTGTCAATAGTAATCAGGGCCATGATAGATTGTACAGTTTTTAAATCATAAGGCAAGAAAAGGGAAAGATTATTGTGGCATATGTATGTAAACGGTGGCTTGTGTTTTAAATTCAGGATACTGACTAGTTTGTGAAATAATTATTCCAAGAAATATCAGATGCTGACCAATTATAATGGCATCTTTTCTTCCATCAGGAGAGATTCAGGAAAACATCTCAAATTAATTCCTGTACTATGGTTGTACCACCTGTTGATTTTACATACAAATGAAATTGCCCCTGTTTTAAGTATGGTATATTGTATAAAACTTGCTGATCATTCATTCTATGCTCCTTCTGCTCCAAGTCTGTTCTCTGTTGCTATTCTAATTCATAATTGGTTAGTAAAATCATGATAATGAAATTAAGAAGCCAATCCTGTATTATAACTGCTCCTTAATGGGTTACTTCAGTACAAAACTACTGATTACTATGCCTTAAAATTAGTAAGCGCATACGCATTTTATTGTTTGAAAAAGAGAAAGGCAATTTAATTTTCAGATAGCAATTGTATCCTATTTAGGTTCTCATACTACAGCATTATGTATAAATATAATGCTTATGTATAAATACATGCTTTCCAAACTTAAAAATAAAGGCTATTAACATTGGTCAAGGAAAAACCATGCAAAACTAATCAACTAATCAAAATTAAACTATTCCCGTATGCCAGAAAATAGGTTGAAGAGGTAAGTTTTCCATACCAACTGAACATGGGTGAGATTTGTGACCATGCTTAGTTTCTGTGGGAACAAATCCCAGACTCTTGTGTAATAACATGTACATTTCCATAGAAAGGCCTAAAGTTTCCTTGTGTCCAAATTGGATCTGAACTCTATATGTAACCTGGGGCACAACAAAACAACATATAGCTAAACACTATTAGAGGTAGAGATGAACTACAAAATTCAGCTATGTTGGAATTTCTACCATGTTGAAAAGCAAGACTCCAAGTAAGCTTAGCTCTTTCTATATATATTCTTTAATCTTAGTAATTAAAAATCCTAACTGAAGACATACTTCCTTTCTCTTTCTCATGCTCACAAGATAACCAATTTTGCTCTAACCTAAATTTCAATATAAAAATTTGTGATTAACCAGATTACATTTTTAAGATTTAATCCAAACAGTAATAGACAGTGGCCATGTCTACACATGTATTAATGTGCTGTAATTACAGTGCATTAAGTTTAGTACCTGTAATAACAGCTACTAACTCAATGCACTGTAATTGGAGTTACTGTGCAATAGTGCCAGCACGTTTTTTGTGTAACACTAATGCACAGTAGACACTCTCTCTCATTTAATTAGTCTAAAATGCAAATCTAACCTGTCCTCTGCATGAATTTTTAAGCCACAGAAAAATATATTTGGGATTAGAAAAAGGAGTAAAAATTTTACTGCCACTGAATGTAAAGTCTGTGACAATACATATAATTAATTTTTCAACTCCTCTTTCTGTGGGACTTTTTTAAAAATTAATTCCAACTCTGGCTGTGATTTTGGGACAAATATTTGCCTTATTTATGCAAGTAATCTTATTGGCTTTTCATGTGTCTGTAAAGTACCTAGCATATTAAAAGTGTAAATAATAATAGTTGCAAACCAAAGGTAACAGAATATTGTTTTAATGTCAGAACTAGTTCTGCACATTTTAAATCTGTTGGGACTACTGACATGAGGCTTAATTGTTCAAAGCTTGCTTACACCCACATCAAAGTTTGAAGTATTTGATTGGCACTAGGAATCAAGAGTGCAAATTTTTTGCAAATTATTTGCATTTTAAATAAAATCCCTCATCTACCCCACTCAACCATCTCTGATAGATATATTTATGTAAAGATAGATATATTTACAAATATAAAATAGATATATTTACAAAATGAATGGGATTTCTTCAAACCTTCAAAATCAAAATCTTCGAGGTTGGCTGATCTCATACGGCGAGCTTTAAAC
>NW_017729024.1:21830488-21831844 GCF_001723915.1 Gavialis gangeticus | reverse complement strand
CTAGGTCCCTTCCGACCCTTAATCTATGAATCTATAAAGCACATCTGGGATAATAACAAGCAAAAAAAAATCTGTGTGAAGGAAATATGATACATAACATAACAACATTACATAACAATTACAATGAAGTTATTATGAACTATATTTTGGACGCAAACTATTAAATAGAAGTAAGATTATAACTTTCTAAACTCCCCAAATTTGTTGTCTATATAAGAGCACAACTAATGATGTAAGGAATTTGAAGGCACTCTACCAGAAGAGGCTGACCTCTTAAGTAAGTTCAGGCCTGAAATCAGCAGCTGAGGGAACTACCAATATTAGAAAAAAAATTACAGTAACCATAGAATTAAACAGAGATAAAATGACAAAGATAAATAAAACTTAAAAACTTCTATCACATAGGGAATAAAGGCATTGCCTCTGATGATCATTTGAGAGAAAAGGAATTCCCAGCTAGTGACCATAACATAGTATTTATAACTACCTAAAGATATATGCATTGACTGCCTCATCAGAAAGTTTTTCAATTTTCACTGCAAGGAAACTAGTTAGCTCCCAAAGTCACACACATATATAAAGGATCTGAAACCCAAGAGTGGTGATCTCCACAGAGAACTAATACATTCCTTTTACTACACTGACTATATCCCCATTATAACTAGGGCTTTTGATTTTATGGTTAATGTTTTAAAATCTTTTTAAAAACATGAATGTAGATTTTAGTATCCAAATGTTAAAACTGTGTGCGCACTCTTGCATACATGCATTTATTGCCTTCCTGTTATTTTTCTTCAATAAGGCCAACAATGATGTAGGGGTGGTACAACACAGAAAAAGGCACAATCTATGCTCTCTAGAGTTTATGTTAAAAACATACTTTAAATATTAGGGAATAATTTCTCATGTTGACCCATGAATTCTAATGCTTCCTTGGTTTTATGATTGATAGACTAGGTCAAGAAGCTCCATAAATGCACTGCCATCCCCAGGAACAATTGCTCAAAGACCTGTTTCCTCCTTGTTCCAAAAGCTCTGGGGTGGCTTTGCTCATGCTCTGGGGGAGGAGAGGAGTCTTTAATTACAGTGGTCCCAAAAGCCACTCTAATTAAAATGCCCATAGCATTTTCTGTATTCAGTGTCCCACGGTTCAAAATGGCAGCAAGGGTGCTTTAAACTCGCTCAACAAGCTTTAGTTAATGTGCCCCTGCACAGTTCAGCAGACTCAGTCAAGTCTGCTCTGACACGCTGTAGCATTTCTGCATGTCTACAGGCACCCATGTCTATTGCTGATAATTTCTCCCTCAACATAAATGTAGCTCTATGGGACTTTCACATCTTGGGAGCTGAAATCAA
>NW_017729024.1:21822416-21825488 GCF_001723915.1 Gavialis gangeticus | reverse complement strand
CTTTAGTTAATGTGCCCCTGCACAGTTCAGCAGACTCAGTCAAGTCTGCTCTGACACGCTGTAGCATTTCTGCATGTCTACAGGCACCCATGTCTATTGCTGATAATTTCTCCCTCAACATAAATGTAGCTCTATGGGACTTTCACATCTTGGGAGCTGAAATCAAAGTTCTAGCTGAGTGGTCTCCAACCTTTTTAAGGTGAAGATCACTTCTTGAAGTAAAGGGCAATCCAGGATCTACCTCACCCGCCCCACCCCTCCACCCCCCAGTTCTCCAGCCCAGCAGATCATCTGGGGGGGGCAGATCGAGGACCCCGTGGTGAGGGACCTTGCAGTGGGGCAGGGGTGAGTGGGGCCCCAGTGGGACTCCCAGGCTGGGCCAGTGGAGGGTCAGAGCTTGGGCACCTCGTCCAGGTGTATGGGGGGGCTCCCATTGCTGCATGCACCCCAGTGGAGGCCTGGGCAGCATGTGCCCCACCCCGATCTGTGTGTGGGGTGAGGCAGCTGCCACTGCTCATTGGGCTTTGTGCCCCAAGCCCTGCTGCAGCCACACACAGCAGCAGCTGCCTTGCCCTGTGCACAGATCGGGGGGGCCACAGGCCTCCACTGGGATGTGTGCAGTGGTAGGAGCGCCCCCCCATGCACCTGGACAAGGCGCCCAGGCTCCGACCCTCCCCCAGCCTGGCCTGGTGGTAGTGGGCATGAAGGGGGATTGTCCCGCTCACTTGGTCCAGCCCTGACAGCAGGGGGCACAGGTCAGCCCAGCCATGTGTGTCCTGCCACGCATAAGATCCGCTGCTCCTGGACTGCGTTCTGGCCGCTCCCAATCGTGGAGCCTCTGACCGTCAATCTCAGTATGGGGAGGCTAGCTGTCTGAGCTCGACTGTCTGGGGCTCCCCGATTGACCAGTCAATCGGGATTGACCGGGTGGGGATCACTGTTCTAGCCATTTTCTATCTCTCCGCAGCTTATGCTCTGCCCATCTCTGTGGATAGGAGTAACAGACCCACAAATCCTGTTTTCCTGTTTTGTCCTTCCCTGGCCCTAGACCAGAAAACTGGATAGAGGAGAAAGGAAACATTAACAGTAAAAAAACAAACAAACAAAAACCCATGCACCACCACAACAAACCCTTCACTTATAAGGATGAACCTTTCCAATCAATCCGGTAGGTATATTACAAATATAAGGCAGCCCCTGGTCCCAGTGATAGTTTGAGTGACTTCTAAAATACACTACTGGCTTAGTATCCTTAATGTCCTCCATGTCACTGAGGACTGGCACAGTAAAGTACAGCTCTGAGTTAGCTCCTACCTACTCTCAACATGCTGAGTGACATAAGTGGGTCAGATTTCAGATGATCTGCCTCTATATGCATATTTATATCTACATAGCTATAAACATCTATATACATAGAGAGAGAGAGAGAGAGAGAGAGAAAGAGAGAGGTTGTTTACACACAAAACTATACAACCTTCATAGTGTCCTTATAACAAAGTCAAACATGCAAAAGTTAGGAAATTCTAGAATAATTGCCTGTGCAGCCTTGTGCACATGTATTATGATCTACTTTTTAATTATATAATCACATATTACTCTTTTTCAAGACTTATGCCTCATTTAGCATTCATGATACTCACTTTATGAACAGCTATTTTTTAACCTTATTGTTCAAAGGCAGGACCCCATGTTGTTTTTAAAGCATCCTAGCAAAACCCAAATCTGAAGACAGAATTATTAATGTCCTTGTGGGTTTTCTATGGTGCTTAGCACCCTAGCATCTGAGTTTTACACTAAGTTGTTTCAGTAATTTTAACAACACCCCATTAACATGATGGAGTGGCACTGTATTCCTTTTGCAGATGGAGAACCAAGACAGTGAAATTAAGGTATAAGGTGTTTTCTAATTTTGGGTGCCTAATCTTAGTCACTTGAAATCTGATTTTTTTCAGAGTACTTTCTGTTTTATATAGTACTTGGTAGCTTGAAAGCAGAGTTTCCATTGACTTCAGCTGCCCTGCAAGTACTCAGCCCATCTACAAATCAGACCTGAAAATTTCAAATTGGGTACATGGAAAATGACGAACACATTATCAGAGATCACCTGTGAATAGTTTGATTTAAGTGATTTCCATAATATGTACTCTGTAGTATAGGCAGTCATAGAATTCAGTTATCTGGGCAGTGTTCAATTGCCTTAGTCATGATAATTTTTTCTCTTCCTGTAATCCCTGAAATACTCTACAATTTCTGCACCAGATGAGGCAGAGGTCTTGCACATAATGTCTTTCTTCTTTACCAGACAACCCTTACTCAATCCCAGAGCAGGTCCATCCTGTGAACTAAATGAGGCAGGAATCCTGTGGGAAAAACAGCATGTGATCACATAATTAAAGATTGCATCATAACATATACACAAGGACAATCTTGCACAATCTTCACTCTAGGATTTCTTAACTTACAAATGTCTGACTTTGCAACCTCGATAGTGTTCTGTTCTTATGACATTCATTTTTTTTTTTTTTAAAGAAAACTGAAAAACCAAACTTTAAATTCTATCGTGTGGAATCCTATCGATGTTTACAAGGAACCTCAGCAAGACTGGAACCTTAGATCTACTGCATGTATACCAGTATACCATAGGTAACTGAATACACAGCCACTTTGCTAACAAATCTTGAATCTTTCTGCCCTGTCCTCTGTGCCGTGTCTCTCTGCTTCTCCCTCTCCTCCCACTCATCCTTTTTGTTCCAATCCTAGTTTCCTTGCCTCCCTAGGCCCCTTTTCTCCTCTTCATGCTTCACATCTCAACCCCAATATCCTTACCCAATCCTAGTCTCCCATTCTGAGCTTGCTGTCAGAAAGCTAATCTCCCATCCACTCATTCTGTCTATATCTAGGCTGTGTACTCACATTCAAATAATCTGGGAGAATTCTCCCAGATTTGGTCTCTGGGTAGAAAAACTGACCCAGAGCTGCTATACAGACATTTGAAGGCTGAGACCCTGAAGAGTAGAGAACTTGCAGTGCTGACACTGTGAAGCCTGGGGGGGGAGGCTGGGGGGGGGGGGG
>NW_017729024.1:21814876-21822317 GCF_001723915.1 Gavialis gangeticus | reverse complement strand
GGGGGGGGGGGGGGGGGGGGGGGGGGGGGGGGGGGGGGAGATGTGTCCACATCTCAGTGTGCTCTGCAAGCTTCCTTAGTTTCCCTGGAAACGGATTGCAGTAGGGCACTGGGCAACCCTCATTGGCTGCCCAAGACTGCCTATGGTCAGCCTACGTTTCCCTGCAGCACAATATGGGGATTGTTAAGGGGGAGTGTTCTGGAGCAGCAAAGTCCAGCGAGCAATACATTGTCTCCTGGGGAAGAGAGAAGCTGGGGGACTATGTTCTCTTCTGAGGGAAGCCATGGCATGCATAGACATTAGCTGTCCCAAGAGAAACTCTCTGGGGAGTGATTTAACTTTAGTTGCTTCCAGGTTATTTTTCTCCTGGACTGACCATTCTTACCCTTGGAGGAAAAGCCTGAACATCTGTACACCTGTAGTTTTTTTCCAGGGAGAGAAGCAACTGAACTGAGAAACTGAAAGGCACTAGTCTCAATCCCATGGCTCAGACTGCTGAAATCCCAACTCACACTCAGCATATTACCATGTCTGGCTTTGTGATCTTGGCCCCATTTTCCTTCACAGGGCTTCCCAGTCCCAATCTCCTTGCTGTCTACTCTAGTACCCTTGTTCTTGCAGCTCCTTGTCCAATCTCAGTACATCCCTTCAATCAGCCATTTGATTTGAGTCCCCTTGCCTTATCCATCCCAACCTCCTCTCACTCCAGCATCCAGTCCCCTTCTCTGGCATGTCTTAGTTCTTCTCCTCACCTCTTCACTCTCAATGGCACCTGAGGTCTTGTCCCAATCTACCATTTTACCCTCCTTTCAGTTCAGCTTGTCTTCCCTCTGCAATCAGATCAGATAACCTCCTCCCCCATGCTGGCTAGGTACCAATGGGAGTTTCACTGGGAACTCTGCAAAGGCAGGTTCACTCCTTTCACTTTCAGGCCCATCTCAACCTGGTTAAGCAGGGAACAGCCATTGCATGGAAAGTCTAGATCCTTTTCCGTTGCCCTCAAATAGAGAAAACATACAGAGTTGTTCACTGTGTATGCACACACGTAACAATTAAACCTGTCAAAGGCATTTTGAGCGTTTCATAGTGCCAACTGTACAGATGTATGTCACCTTTGAAATAGTCCGTAAGTGGCTGAAACACTGAAAAATAGCATGCCCTAAAGTGAAGTACTATTTTGGAGTGTTTCACTTTTTATTACATATAGATGGGGAGAGCACATGGGACAACATAGAGATTGGGGCTGGAGCTGGGCTTACCCTCTCATCCTCCCTACCAGACTCTGGAGGCCCCACTAATACCAGAGGTGGGCCCTCCAGCTTCAATCTCTCCTATGCCTCCCCTATGAGGTGGAGAGGAGAGGGATTCAAGGGACTTGAGGGCCCCCAGTGCTCCTCTACCTGTCCTTAACTTTCTGTTCTGGTACCTCCATTATCCCCTCCCTTCTACCTCTTCTCCTGTGAGTGGAGTTAGGAGTTGAAAGAGGAGCTTTGCTGTAGCACTGCAGCATTTTGAAAAGTTCCAGCCTGGAATAGCACACAGGTACGTGTGTGTGTCCACTGGCAGAAACAGTTTTTTTTATAAAGCATTTCCAAGCGTGCTTCACTTGGAAATGGTGACATCTCTGTCCACAACTTACAGACGGTTTATGCATAGTTTGTTCAGTGTGAAGAACTCTCAGAGGTTCAAGCATGCTTAGTCTTTGGATTTTTAAGTTGATATAATGTAAGTAGTATTCACTATGATTTTTCAAAGATTTATAAGCTGAAAAAGACAGGCAGATTTTCATGAAGATGCCAAAGCATATTCCTGATACAAATGCCAACCCCCTGGCAAATTTCAAATTTCAGGAGCACTAAAAGTTTTGAACGGAAACGTCATCAGATTTTTTTAAACATCGGCAAAATAAATATATTTCCTCCAAGATTTCCTCTTGGAAATGACTGATCTGTTTTGTCAGTTCTCCAAAAAAATACTGACACACACACAGCATGGGAAAATTCATCCCAAACACTTAAAATCTGGCAAAGTTATAAGCAATTAAAAACAGGCCTTATAATGGGAATTACTGTTCAATTTCCATAACAGACATTACCACCAGCTATAAAAATATATATTTATACATGTGTACTATGTGTACCTTTGTGTTAAATGCAAAAACTTACACGTATTTTCATTACAGGTTTATTTTTTAGGATAAAGTGTGTATGCAATATAACACAGGAACTAATTTATTTATAAGAAACATTTTTTGCTAATGTAACAATGTAAATATCAAATAATATTGAAAAAAATGTGTGAAAAACACACTTTTTGCCTTCAAGTAAGTATAATAGAAAAAGCTTGACAGTAAGTTGTCATCAACAATTTCATGACAGGACAACATACATGCTAGCCAAAAGGCCAACTATCAGGTGACAAACACAGCTAAAAGCAAGGATTGGAAGGTAGGTATTCAGCTTAGGGCAAGAAAAAAACAAGTTAGAGATTACTAAAGTATGCTGGATGTCTTTGTATCAGAATACATGCTTCAAGCTAATGTACTCAAGGATTGGCTGTAATAACTGCAGAATCATGAAGAACTCATGGAGATCAGGTGCGGCCCAAGAAGATTGCAAAGGACAACAAAGCATCCATCTTTAAAAAAAGGAAAAAGAAGAACCCAGGAAATTAAAGACAGGTATGTCAAAACTTCAATACCTTGAAAGATACTGGATCATATAATCAAATAATCAATTTGTAATTACCTAGAGCATAACAAGGTAATAAATAACAATCAACAAAGATTTGCTGAGAGTAAATCATCCCTAAACAGCCATTCCTCCATCTCTGACAAGACAGATGAAGAAAAGTAGGGGATGTGATATACCTTAACTTTAGCAAAGTGTATGACATGCATCTCATGACACTTCCATGAGTAAGGTGAGGAAATATGGTTTAGATCAGAGGCGTCAAACTTCTTTTGGCCCCTACAATGGATCTGGACTGTGGGGAGCCTCTTAGGCCAGATCTGGACACACTTCCAGCACTAGGATAAGCAGTGGAGGTAGTGGGATAAGCACCATCAGGGGCCTGCAGGGGTTAACACAGCTATTGCTTGCTCCTGTGCCACCAACACATATCTTCAAAGACGCTCTGTATGCCGGAATTCAGCAGTAGGTCCTACCCCTGCTCACCTGGCCCCCACATTTCTGGTCCCTTTGGGAGCCCCATGGGCTGGTTGATATGGCTATCTTTGGGCCTTGTTACACTTTTCCCTGCGAGTCGCACAAATGTTGATGGGTGTTAGTGCTACTGCTACCTTGAGTTTGGAACAGTTACACATTCAGGGCAGCAGGCACCTGGAAGACTGGAAGGTAAGAATTCCCCTACTCTCCCATTCTGGGCTTCCTCCCTACCCCCCCCAGGAGTTTTTGGTTTGCTGCCATCTCTGGCACTCCCCACTGCTTGGTGTTCCCTACTGCTTACTTGTGGCTGCCTGTGCTGTCTGTCTCAGGGAAGCAGGCAGGGAAGGATTAACCTGGCTGTCCAGCTGCCACTGCCACTGCTGGGCTGCTGCTCTTCTCTGGGCTGAGCCCACAGTAAAAGCAGAAGTGGAAGTGGCAACAGCCAAGCAGGCAGATTCACCTTTCTCTGCCCACTAGCCAGGACAGACAGCGTGGGAACCACAAGTAAGTGGTGCAGGGGGTTGGGATCTGAGGTGCTGGGGAGCGTGGGAGAGGGGGGCAGGATGTGGGCCTGATTTGGGCCAGTGGGGGATGGGAGCAGGTGGGGTGTTTACACTAAGGTGTAGCCTAGAGCCTAAGTGTAACTCAAGCTGGTTAACATGGACCAGAGATACTTCTGCCCTTGAGTGGCATAGCTTTGAGTGGCATAACAAGTGCTTAAAATTAGTTTCAGGTGTTAAGAGCTCTAGACGCCATCCATAAGTACTGTATACAAGGCCCTTTGACAGTGCTGGTCTAGATTAAGCTATTATAAGGTGGGAGAATAACTGGCTAGATCATCATGCTCAAATAGCGGTCATCAGAAGCACAATATCATATTGAAAGGAAATATCAATGGGGTTTATTGGGGGTCTATCTTGGGCCCAGTAATGTTCAATATTTTATTAATGACTTGGAAAATTTAATTTGTGGGTGACATCAAGCTGCCGGGGGGGGGAGGGGTGCAAGGGGGAGTGGATACTATAGAAGACATAATTTGAATCCCTAATGACTTTCATCAACTGTTACAATGGTCTAAATGTATAGGATGAAATTTCAGTCAGTTGCAAATGAAAAGTATCACACTTATGAAGGCACAAGAATATGAACAAACACAAACCGTGGAATAACTAAATAAGCTGCAGTACTGCAGAAAAATATTTGGGGGTTCTAGTGTATCACAAGCTGAATATGGATCACCAGTGTCGTATTGTTGTAAAAACAGGACAGCATACTGGGATTTAAGGAGGGTCATATGAAAACCATACGAAGTGATTCACGAATTCTGTTTTGGGGACTATACTTTAAGAAAGAAGTATGCAAATTGGAAAATCCAGCAAAAATTATGAGAGACCTAGAAAGAAGACATATGAGAGAAAGGTGGAAAATTTGGGATTAGTTAGACAAAAGACGACCAATGGGGAATATGACAGCAATTACAAAAAAGACTGTCGTAAAGGTGGTAATGATCAATTATTCTCTGTGTCTACTGTGAACACGAAAAGTAATGGAATGAAATTGCAATGAGAGATTTAAATTAAGAATGATGAAAAACTTTCTAATAATTAGAGTGGTTAAACACTCAAGCATATTACATAGAGAGGTTAAATACAGATTATACAAATGTTTGCTTGGGATGATATCTTCAGGACCCCCTCAGCCCCATTTTTCTGTATTTTAACTAGAATTTAGTTGGAATGAACCAAACATTCTAGTACATATAAATGTACATATATGCACATATAAAATGTGCATTTCCTTGTCTCATCTTTGAAATAAATGACTTATTTAGAGGTTTAAAACATATGTCAAGGTCAGCTGTTCTCAGAACATCATCTGGAGGATAGGGCAAACATTTCCCAGAGCTGCTGAAATGTAGTTTGGGTGAAGTTTAGTTAGTGGAACCTCAAAGACCTATTGGCTGGTAACTTCCTCTGTAGTTCATTGCTTTTTGCATACAAATGAGCTGACTTATTTTCTGGCCTAGGAAGGATGCAATGTGATACCCAAGTGTCTTCTGGGGCACAGGTTTATTCTTTAACACAAAAACTAAATGAAACGTCAAACAAAAACATTTTTCTGCCGTTGTGTCCTAGTACTGGCGAAGGCTCCCTTCCATCAATCTCTATGCTTTATTATTTATTATGAGAGCCTCTCTCACTTCTCCAGCATCTCCTTTCTTTCTAGGAAACACCCAGCCACTTCTCACAGAAAGTTGGCCCCTCCAACTTTAAAAAGTATGCCCTTAAAAAGGTTATCTAATTACTGGGACTTTACACCAGATAAGCATTACCAAAACAAACAACTGCCCTGGCTATACACCCTGGCTAAGTACAGACAATCAAAACTCCAAAGGCTAAATCGATTCAGTCTTTAAAGGTTAGTTTAAACTGAATGGACTGAATCAAGAAACAAGTGAACAGACATTCACTTTTGATTCTAGAAATACAGCCACGTGCCTCCAGTGGCTCAGGCCAAAAGATGGGGGGTGCTAGAGTATACCTCCCAGCCTGCCAACCTCTACCAAAGGGAAGGGATGGAAGCTGGGCGAGAAACCCTCTGAGATTTCCCACCGCCTTCCTGCTCAAGAAGAGGTGGGAGGGGGTTGGTCAAGCCCCAGCTGAGGGCCAACATGCTGAGGGCAGGAGGTAGGTGCTTTAAACCGCCTCCTTGGGCCACATGGGACCCTGCCCAGGTTGGCCTGGGGGGAGGCACCCCTGCCAAGCTTATCTCCACTCTGCTTCTGGCCCAGGCCACCATGTGGGAGTGGGGTTTAAGCCTCATCCCTAGCCTGCATGGGACCCCAGCCAGGGTCTGCTGGGGGGGGGGAGCCCCTACCAAGCTTTTGTCCCCCTGCTCCCTGCTTGAGGGTGGGTAGGGAAATCCTTCCCAGGCCTTTGCCCTCTGCTCCCTGCTCAAAGGGAGGGGGCAGTCCCTGCCAGATATTTGCCCTCCTCACTTCCTGCTCAAGGGGAGGGTGGGGCGACCCCTGCAAGGCTTCTTACCCCTGCTCCCTGCTCGGGGGGGCAGCCCCTGCCAGGCTTTTGCCCCCCTGCTCCCCACTCAAGTGAAGAGGATGGTCAGGCACCAGCCCACTAGCACACTGAGGCTGGGGGGAAGGGGTTTAACCCCCCCTCCCTGGCTAGCATGTTATCCCAGCCCTGGTCTGCTTGGGGTGGGGCAGCCCCTGCCAGGCTTCTGCTCCCTGTTCCTGGAGCAGAATCCTCCCTTGAGAAGCCTGGCAAGAGCAGCCCTTGACAGGTTTGTGTGTGCCCTGCTCCTCAGGAAGGGGATTTAAAACATCCTCCACCTTCCACAGCGTGTTGGCCCTGTGCCATGTCCTGGACATGCTTTCTGCTCCAGTGCAGAAGCAAAACCCTGGCAGGGAATACCCACCCCCTTCAGCAGGGAGCAAGAGGACAGAAGCCTGGCAGGGGCTGCCTCCTGCAGGCAGTGGGGTTTAAACCTGCCTCAGTGTGAAAGCCCTGGGCTGGGACGTGGCCATGCCCCCCTGCTCTTTGCTTCAGTGGAGAGTGGGGGTGAAGGAGTGGAGGAAAAGCTTGGCACAGGTGCCTGCCCCCCAGGAAGAACCCAGCTGGGGTCCCATGGAGGCCAGGGAGGGGGTTTAAATCCCTCTCCCTCCCTGCTTAAGCATGCCGGCCTCAGATTGTGCTTGTTGAGGCCCCTCCGCCCACCCTCTGCTTGATCAGGGAGCAGGGGGAAAGCCTGTGAGCCACCCCCCCACCAGGCAGACCCAGACTGGGGTCCAGACTAGGGTTCCCTCACCCCAAACCCCACCCCACCCCATCTTCAGCCATCTGGAGCTGTGATAGTCCTCCATCTTGGAGGCAGAGGGGTGGGGTCAACCCTGCTCAGATGGAGCAGACAGCCCATCCCAACCCAGAGATGCAAAACATCCTGGGATGCTGGGGGACTGTGAGTTTCAGTGATTCTGCAAGTGGTTTAAAGTGTACTGAACTTCTGTTGTGTAATAGATTTGAACTGGTTTCTGATCACTTAAACTGGTTTATGTGAACTAGCCCCTAATATGATGAAAGCCCCACATATTGTATTGGGGATGCTATGCTTTTACATAGCATTCAAAAGCTCTATGTAAAATAGAAAAATAAAGATTTCATTAACCTGGTTAAGAGGACCATTCAACACATCAATTGTTAAAATAACTCTGTTCTCTCTCTCTCGCTCTCTCTCTCTTTTTTTTTTTTTTTTTTTTT
>NW_017729024.1:21799767-21814808 GCF_001723915.1 Gavialis gangeticus | reverse complement strand
AAATTTTTTTTTCCTCCCCCCCCCCTCTTCTTCTTTTTTTTTTTTTTTTTTTTTTACAGACTTCCTGAATCCCCGCCTCATTACTCTCACTGCCCACCATGATAGCATCATGCTCACTAAAGAATTAATGACATAAGACTTTGGATAAATAAACCATACAGCCCTAGCTATCTCAGTATAAGATTCACATCAACATAGTACACAAGTGCTGACATCCTTCTGCTTTGAATCTTAAACTGGATTAAATTTGATAAAATAATACTCACTTGCACATGAAAGTAGATAAGTTGCCAGATATCAAGCTTTCATCCAAGCTGTTGTTTTGTTAAAAAGACTGAGGGAAAAGCAACATTTGTCAAGATTTCCTTTCAGCAACACTCAAGAAACAAAATTTTCAAGTTACTAGGTTCTATCATTCCTCTCTCTATGCTTCTGTTTGTAAGTTTCCAGATATCTAAAAAAAGTATTCTGGATGTTTAGATTTTTGTTTTTTGGGGAATTCAGTTGTTTTCTTAAAAAATATGGCTTTCTTGGGGTTGAGGGTCTCCCAAAGGAGACATATGATGTTTTGTACCAATGAAAATCTGGCCATTCTGCAAATGTCAGGTAACATTTGGTAATTAAGTTCCACAGAAGAAGTACTTTATTTACTAGTTTAAACAACTCCTAGTAACCTGTCTTTATCCTTCATTAATCATTATTATGAAAAAGAACATTACTACAACTATTATATCAGTTTCCTTTGTGAATACCTCCATAGCTATAGCACATGTTAACCCCATTAACCTGCCTGCCTAATACCCTTCATTCTTTTTGGTTGATGTGGAATGAAGAGTTCCCGTGTTTAATTTTCCTACTGAATAATACTCTTGCACTAATGAAATGTAACAATGTAAGAACTACCATGAAACTAATCAAGAACTCAAATTGTAAATATCTGTGTATACAGTAGAAGTTTAAAAACTTTTTAGAGAATCTGTTATCCCAAAAAGGGTCCCATTCCCTAGTGCCTATTACCTATATTGAAAATTTCTGTGATTATTGTTTTCATTAACACTTGGATAATCAAGGTTGAATTGATGGGTTCAACAAGGGTAACTGTTCTTCCTTTCTTCCCTCACAACTATTTTTTTAAGCAAAAGTGTTTGCATAATTTAACCCCTTAGTTCAAATCACGCCTAAAATGTATCATGATAATTCAGGGTGTTCCTAATGGAACAAAATGGCTGGATGGCAGAAAAGTGCATTCCTACAGTTTATAAATGGCAAATAAGGTATGTCAAAAACTGCCAAAACAAATGAACTTGATAAACAAACCACAACATTCAAAGGATTTATAATGACTTTGCAGCAGACAGTTTTTTTAAAAAAGATAAGCTTGTTGAAGTTCATAACAACAGGGATGTACAATTACTATGCAAATAAGGTTCATCTGCTGTCTGTTGAAAATACTAGTAATCTAGTCTTGAAATTTAAGACAAGAGGTACTCTATGTACACGATAGGTACGGTGACCATATGGGAGAATGGGAAATCCAGGACACTCCCCTCCCCTCCCCCTCTCTGAAGTCAGTGGAGCTGCTGCAGGCAGAGGTGGGGGTGGGGTGGCACGGTACACCAGGCAAACAGACAGCAGCAGTGCTTTGCTGGTCCATGCTATGCCGATCTGACTCCCTGCTGGACTGCGCCTCATGCTCTTGCGTTTCCAGGAGAATTTTAATTCTCACCAGCCAACTCTCACTGGCCTTCAAAATCTTGGACTGTCCTTGCTATACAATAGGGTAACCATAAGCTTATTCTTTGTTTAACATTAAGCTTAATGTTAGTTTGCACTAGACAGCACTTTAAAAACAGAATATTTTTTATTTTGAACCTGGACAGCTGCATGCATAAAGATACAACTACGTCTGTGTTGTATATTGAGCACTAGTACCAAATCCATATAACACAGTGAGACTCATACACTATTGCTTTATGAAGGACATAGACTGAATGAACAAACCTGAAATTTATATAGTAAAAAGCAGTTTCAGGTTTATGGTAGTAACTGTATAAAAGAGGAGGGAAAAACCTAGATATCCATTTACACTGTACAGAATTTGGACTAAGTTTTCAACTTTTCAGATAGCTGTGGCAGCACTGTTATAAATTTAGACATTATAAAAATGAATCTATAGGTCTTCCAATTATATTTTAAAATTCTTCTTTACAAACAGGTCAGCATGCAAATTATCATGACAGTTACATATGTGCATTTCATAAGGCACCATAAAAGCCAATCCAAATTTTCATCATTTACTATAATAATTTTTTAAAATGTTTTCATCTTGCTTTTTTTAACAATACTGGGGCCCATTTCCTGTAAAACTTGTTAAGCAAGCTAAATTCCAAATATGTGGGTTACTTTTAGTGCAAATAGTTTATATGTAGAATATAGTGTGCTGCTTTCTTTCTTCTGGTACAGTTTCATTATAAAAGGTACAAGAGAGATGGTCAAGTTCTTTCCCATTTTAAACTCATCTAACCAGTGCTTCTGTCAGTTCAGTAAGAAACAGTAATAGTAGGGGAACTACAGTGAATATATTCAGTGCCCAAAACTTGGTGTAGTTTTCTGTACCTGTAGCAAAATTCCTCATTAATTTCCATGCATTTAATGGACACAGCTCAGATCCCAGAGAGGTGAATCAACAGCAATGATCCTTACATATGCCCACAAAATTAAAATACTGTCTGAAGATTGGGAATGGGATTTCTTGGCTGACTGGCTCATTTCTAAGGTCAGCCAAGGAGAGTAATACATGGTAAGTCTTCTAGTATTGCTGGAAAAGAAGATAATATAGCTCTGATTTACTTTTAACCTAAACATGACATAAAAAATAGTATAAACTTCCCACACAGGGCATGAAATGTTTGAAGTCCCTAATGTATAGATTAGAATGCTACAAAGTAATTCTTAAAATTGCTTGTGTGTTACAACATCTTGTAACCACTAGTTCAGTTCAAACAAATGTTTTGCACAGGCAAGCTTTTTTCTTTTTTACATTGTTGGTTTTGGCTGAGGCACAGTTACAACAGGAAATAAAAATTACATTACTCAGGAAGGAAGCTAATGAGTTTCCCCTCCCCCAAATGCCATTAGACACTTCCTGAATAAAGGAGAAGCACATTAATAAGGAGAAAGATGGAACATAAGAAACCAAAAACAGAGCTTGCTGTGTGATTAAAATTATATGGAGTCATAGTTGTTTGAAATGGAAAAAGTATATTATAAGGTCAGTTGGTTTGCAACAGTGTTCCTACAATATACTTTTCAGTGCTTTGTCCATTCTGCTTTAAAATAACTCAAGCAATGATGCTTTCCTTACTTCCTCTTTAAAATTATTCCAAACTATAAAACATCTACTTGTAAGGAGTTTTTCCTGATCATTAGTTTTAGGTTCTCTCTTTTCATTTGATTCATTATTTCTTATTTAATCTAAACAGATTGACTCTAAACAGATGAAATGTAATAAAGGCAGAATTTTAGATTGGGTATTGGGGTAATGATGAATCAAAAAAGTATATAAAACTCAAGAGTTTCAAAGATCATGGAAACAAAATAATTTTGCCATGTCATTTGCATTCAGCATGGTACAGCCTTTATAAAATGCTGCAACACTTTCAGTGCAGCTCATTTAAATATCTTTTACCTATACAATTACTTATGTAGTGAATATTAAAAATAATCTCAGAATTACCTAATGTTGTACATAGCTGTAACCACTTATTTCTTATCTCTGCTACTTTCATCTTTCCTATACCTCTTACCTTCTGATAATTTAGTCACTACATCCAATCTAATTTTAGGCACTAATTCTGGAAGGTCTCCAGCAAAAACCTTTGAATTCAATGGCACTACTCATATAAGAGAAGTTATTTCCAGACATGCTGCTCCCCATTACCCACCTCCCATCCTAGCCCCTCCTGATTCCTTGCTCTAATCTTCCCACCTTTTCCTTTCATATCCTCCTTATCCAGTCTACCTTCCCAAATGTAATATGCTATTGAAGAAGAGGACTCAAACATTGGAAAAGTATTGTGTCAACTTCTTACTGAAAAAGGGGGAGGAGTACCCCTCACTCTGCTTTTGATGCATTCTATAGACACTGCACCAGGCAGAAGTTTCAGATTTTTTTTAAAGTAGTTAAAAAAAGGATACTAGATGCTAACCACAGTTTCTTCAAGTGGTATGTTGGGCTCTTTTTGCCATACCTTCTCTAGTTAAATAGCTGAGAAATATTTTACATTTCATGAAGTTATATTTAATTTCAAATTATATGTTAAAAACTGGAAAAAAAATAAAACAGAACAGTTATTAAGAACAAGAAATTTATTTAACTTATGTCATTGAAAATTTAGAACTCTTTATTGATGTTCTAATGCATACAGTATTTTATTGTTAATATTATCAAATAGGGCCATTCCATAATCACATGGAGACATTTTAGAGTGTGTTTCATGCTGGGATCTCACCATTACACCAGTAGCTCACACACTTGGCTTTTAGTCTTCAGAGGAAATTAAGACAGGGCAATATGCCAACATGACACACTGCCTGTTGTGTCTTATTGCTTAATTATATAGCCTTATTTTTAAAGAGAAATCATACTGTGTTTCTACTATCTTCAAACAACAACAATTTGTTGTTTAACTTGCGCTGCTTAAACTCCTATGCATCTCACTGTAGCAAAACAATACATTATAGACGCTAACGTTAAATATTCAACATGCAAGGTAAAGAATTTGCTTTTTAATTTTGTTTTTCAGTATGTTTATCAGTCCAAAAGTACAGCTGTCGTTCTAAGCCAGAACCAATAGCTTCTAGCTACAAATTATTGTGAACATACCTGAAGACTACTTTGGATAATAAAACAAGCTTAAATTATTGAAGGCAATTTTTCTACTAAATAGAAAGGCACAAGTTTGGAATGAGGACAGATCTACTAGTCAGTTTCAACAATACTTTGTTTGAAATGGTCCTACCTAAGTGACAGCCTTTAAGCTAGACTGCCTATAGACATGAAAGTGTGGATGAAAAGAATCAATAAATAATTCTGTAGCAAAATCAAATTTGCACACATGCACTGAGGCTTTCATTTCTTCTTCTTTGTCCAAGTTAAATGTTTGTAAATTCTGAAAATGTAATAATTGGCTAATTAAAGAGAGGTAGAGAAATGATATATCTGAATCTGCTACCATCACTGCACTGATGTATGATATTAATGTAACTGTACCATGAGTATTAATGGCAATTTTATGTTTAAAACTAGGCACTGGGGCTGTGTGAAATTTTGCCAAGTGTTTCACTTCAAAGCTGTTTTGATGCATTTCAAGCTTGAAACAGTGAAATAAAAATGAAATAAAAAGCTTCAAAATGAAATGAGGGCACTCAAAATGTCCTGAATGTTTTGAAACGTTTCGAGTCTTGAAGCAGCCCAGTGGCAGGAGACAGGGGAGAGCCAGGGCTATGCTCTGAGCGGCTCCGCAGCCCCATGGAGCTCAGCCCGGTGGCGAGAGAAGGAGCGCAGCCCTGGCTCTCCCCAGCTCCCATCGCCGAGCTGAACTCCATGGGGCTGCGGAGCTGCTCGAAGAGCAGCCCAGCGATGGGAGGCAAGGAGAGCCAGGGCTTCGCTCCAACTGGCTCCACCAGCCCCATGGAGTTCAGCTCAGCGATGGGAGGTGGGGAGAGCCAGGGCTGCGCTCCATCTCCCACCACTGAGCTGATAACTTTAAGGATCAATATTTCTCATACACTGTGAATCATCTTTTTAATATATCCCTAGCCTTTTATTGAGCAACTCTCTTGCCATCAAAACTACAACAAAATCCCTTTGAATTCAGTGATAATTTCAGCAAAATAGGCCTATCTTGAAGAACAAAAATTAATTATATAAAGAACACCTTTCAGAAATGTTGATCACTAATAAATCCCATTGAACTCTACGGTATTTATAGGTGCTAAACAACTATGAAAATTAAGCTATTAGGACGCAAATAAGAGTTGCAGAAAAAATCATGAAGATAATACTGTTTGTACTGCATTAATCATGAATTATGTCTGAATGGACAGAAAGTTACTTTTTTTTTTTTATCTCAAAACATTTCTGAAACTTCTGTTTGTCTCAAACTGACAGGAAAGTCTAGACTGTCATTTCAAACCAAGCTAGGAGGACAGAGAATCTTTAACCATTATTGAAAATGATTTTCAGGTTAGCCTTGTATTTCTTACTCTGTCTCAAGGGCAGACTCACCTCCACTACTGCATTTCAACTACTTTATAAAGCATAAGCAAGACATTTATGTAGCACTAAATCACTGGTTTAGATTCAAATGAATCAGCAAAAAACCTCTCAACTAAGTTTCTTTCTTGAAAATAGGTGTAAAAGTAACTGAGTAATTGCAATGTCTCAAAATTAGGACTAACTACTATAATCAAAACTTTAAAATAACATTACCATAATAGGAAATAAACATTTTTAGAAATAGCATTTGGCTCCTTTTCAGAGTTGCTGTAAAAGTAAATGCATTGAAAGATTGTGTGGCACTGACATATTGATAGGAGATCATAGCCTATAAGTACCAAAGATGCAAAAATAAAAATCAATTAAAATGTCAATCAACAAATAGACCAGTCAAGTCTTGTTTGAAATATCAGGAGTGTTTAAAATAGAATAATCAAATCTATACTCAGGAGTCATCCTGTCCCAATATATATTTTTAACAAAAACAACTCTATTGTTTTTAACAGTGCTTGTATTTGATGTTGTTTTTGCCCAAGATAAAATAATAAATGCATTAATATAATCGAGAGGAATATATATTTTTTTACTTTCAAAAGAGTTAGACCAAGGAGGATACAATTTCTCTAGAGATCAAGAAAAATTTGTGTGTACTCTCTCAACTACTTTTCCCTTAGCAGTACAAAAAGAAACATTAAGTGTTGAATTTTATTTAGTTGCTTTACGAACAAATAATGTTAGTGATCACAGAGACAGACGCATTCAAATATGTACCACAGATAAAAAATAATTTTATTTTATGCAATAAGGAAAAATATAATAATTATTTTTCCAATGTTCTCATCGAGAGAGAAGAGAGAAATATGTTCATAATATATACAAATACATAGAGGGTTGAGTATGCAGGACCCAAATGGGAACTAACAAAGAAAATACGGAAGTGAGTCATTTAAAACACTAAATCTTAACAGGGATTTGAAAGACACTGATCATTTACGTCCAGAAGTCATAAAACCATCAACTAAAACTCACTTGATATTATTTGTATTATTTTTTGCTAACTTAACTTATACTGAAGTACAGCACTCTTATACCAAAATAAACCTAATAGTGAATAACTAAACAACTCAGGGTTTCTCAGGTTTCAAACTTTCTGGGTTCTACTCTCCACACAGACAAGGCCTAAAATAAACAGGCACAATTCCACATTATTATTGTTTTACTGAAATCCATGACAATTTACATTAGTGGAGGATCAGCTCACAAGTTTTCCCCATTTCAGAAATAAGTTTAAAAAGGTCCAGGTGTAACTCAACATTCTCTATTCTACAAGTTCGCTTCTTGGTCTAACTTCTTCTAGTTTAAATGGATGATGATCTGTCTGTAAAAGACTTCTTTAGACCTGTAAAGCAGTAGTGCCTGTCCGCAGTGGTTTCCTAAAAGATTCCAACAGGTCTCCTTTCTCAACAGGCTCCTGCATTTCAAGTACGCTTTAAAGATTCTATTTGTTTCAGAGACACTTATTTGAAACCTTTGCTGTTAGGAAAAATAAAATCCCTTTACCACGTAACACAAAACCACAAAACCACAAAAGCCTATCTTCAGTTGGATGGACTGACATCTGGTCATCCTTTACTACAAGAGCCTTTCCACTCTTCAGGATTTCCTCTTTAGAACCAGTCAAAAGAAAAAGGTCTTCACTGTAAGAATTAATGGATCTTTAAAACCCACAGAGACATCACCAGATTTCTGACAAAGAACCCACAAAGTGGCTTGATGTGGAGGGCCTAATGAATGAGTTTAAAGGATTATGATGAAAATGTGAAAAGCTGAGAGACGGTTTTACCAAACTGCAGTTCAGGTTGACCACCGCTACAGCATAATCTGCTGCTCTTTCTTATGTTCTGAAAGAAGGACTAGGCACACTGAAACGTATCCAGTCCTCACAGATGAATAAACTAATGTGTCATTATTCAGACCAATTTATTAAAAGCACACAAAATTTGAATCACATCTAGGTTTAGATGGTTTCTGTAGGTGTAAATCAGAATTCAGTGCTCAACTTGAGACACTGTGGTGAGAACTGACGTAAAGATTTTCAAAGTATCTTACATGTAGTGCAATATTTTGATGCATTCAAATCTACTAACTAGTTTTAAAATTATTACCTCTTCTAGACGTTTTGAAACATAAGATGTTATAGAATAATGTCTGGACATTTAAAAGGAATTATTTCTTGCCAAAAAGTTGTCAGCAGGACTTGCTTACTTTTAATTGATGTTCTATAAAAAAGAGAGGTTTCCCATCAGCTCTTCAGAGGCTTAATCATCCCAGTCATATATTTTGTATAGATTACTTTTTGCCAAGATATACCATGACTTCAGTTATGAGGTAGAAAAAAAAAATCAAATTTGCTTAAATCCAAGATGAGTTTCCCTCCATTCAACCTGAGGGAAAAAAGCCTTGTCTTGGACTTGAGTATCAGTGTGGGGCAGATAGCTGTTGTGGCTGTGGCTTTGGCCCCAACCCAGGGCCAGGGCCAGGGTCAGAGCCAGAGCTGCTGTTTGCTTTGGGCAAGGCCAGGGCTAGAGCTGCTGCTGCTTCGAGTCAGCTGCTTGGGTCTTGGGCCAGCAGTGTGGGTCAAACAGCACTAAGGGCAGGGATTGAATGGCAGTGTGGGTTGAGGATTTGGCATTAGCACAGATTGGGGACTGGTTGGAGGTGTGGATTTGAGGGCTAGTTGCAGTATGTGCTGAGAATTGGGTGACAAAGTGGGTCAGGTATCAGGCTGCAACACAGGTCAGGGATAAAGCAGCAACATGGGTGGGGATTGGTGGTGTCACAAGTACAGAATTGGGCAGAGCAAGGCAAGTGACCAGGAGGGGAGGGGGAAGCTAGACCCTGTGGGGGGCAAGTGGTGGCAAGTGACGAGAGGAAGGCAAGGGAGCAAGGTATCGGGGGGCCAGAGGGAGGGGTTAGGCTGCTGACCGTCCTGCTGCTTGCCTCCCCACTTCTGGCTCCCCACCACTGCTTTCCCTGTTGCTTGCCCCCCTGCCACTTTCTCTGCCACAGTGGTGGTTGGGGGGGCAACTGGGGGAACTTAAGGCAACCCTTCAATAATTAGATTGTATACATAGAAAATTATAACAAATTTTGAAATGCAGTGTGTGTTTCAGTGTTTTGGGTAATTTGTATTACACAAGTAAAGTTCTGAAAAGGGAAGGTTACCCATCAGAGAATGTGAGAAAATACACTGAATAGATAGGTACATAAAAATAACTCTTTTTGGTACATAAAATAATTCTGGGTAGGGCTGTCCCAGTCTGACAGCCAGCATCTAAACTTAAAGTTGATTAAGAACTGTTTGATACTTTGATGTTACTTCATAAAAAGCACATTTTTGTTTTAAAAAACCCCCTCTGAAATGTCATTTACTTTAAAGACTGAACAGTACCAACTTTGAGAAGGTGAACAGGTCCAGGGAAGTAAAAGATCTGATGTAAGACTGTCCAGGAAGGACTCAGCTCTTTCAAAGATGGCCATCAGACTTCACCGCAAAAGCACTTTTCTTTCCTGTCCACTTTGGCTTAGAGTGAAGTGGAGAAAGGAAGAGGTGTACACTTCCAGCAGTCTGTAATTTTTAAAACCTGTGGTATCGAAACTCAACATTCAGATATACTATGCATATGGCTTTAAAGCCATCACAAATACAGCATTGTGTGACAAAGGAAATGAGGAGTAGAAGATGGAACTGAAAATATTCAGATGCTATAACTTGCTATACTGATTTCTCAGGTTTCAAGATTTCTGAGTTTCTCAGGGTTTCTTCCTCCAACTATTCATATGTGATCTTTCTAAACAAAATCGTATCATGGTAAAGTTACCTTCTATGATTAAAGCTTTCCCATTGTAGTTCCACTTATCAGCCATTGCTTATAGTCTATCAGGGTGTGTCCTTACAAGTGTGGATGTGTGGTTTCCAGAACCTCAAAGCAGTTTGAGGTGTTGCAAACCACATGTGGTGTAGGTGCAAGCACCAGAGGATCCTGGTGTCTACAAAATACGTGCTGAAAAAAGCAGCACTGCACACATGGCAGCAGTATGCGCTGCCAGAAAGGAAGCCTGGTCAGCCAGAGCTGTGATCTGGCTACCAGCCAGGCTCTGAGCAGCCAGCTCAGCACTGCTGCTGCCCTGGGAGGCTCCAGGACCCCAGGTAAGGCTGCTAGGGCCAGCACAAGTGCTGCCTCCAGCCTCTCCTTCACCTTGGTAATTCTGCCATGCACAGGAGCATGTGTGCAGGGGCATGCCTGGGGACAGATAGCAGCAGCACATATTTGCAACGTATTTGTGCTGCTGTCTGTCTCATGGGAAATGCATGCCCCTGCATGTACGTACTCATCAGGATGCACCTTCAGGTTGCAGGCTGTTGGATGAGTGATATATGGACATAACTTTGAATAATCTTATCCTTTATCAATACAGATCATGACAGATAAATCCTCCATACATAGGTGCCAACTTTTATTTTTGCTGGAGGGGTGGGTGCAGGGTAAGATGATGCCTCCTCATCACCAATATGGCCAGAGCAGAGCCAAGTGGAGCCCATGTGGGGTACAGTGGAAGAAGCAGGCTTCCTGTCCTGCTGTCCTTCTTCCAGGAGGCCGGTGCCAGACACACCACTATAGTGAGTCATCCCCTGCCTGCCTGGCAGCAGCAGGGGGCACAACGGCACACCACTGCCCCTATGGCTGCCAAGCAGGCAGGGGACATCTTGCCATAGTGGTGCGGCTGGTGCAGTGCTTCTAGGGGCAGAGCAGCAGGGCGGGGAGCCCCAAGTCTGCAGCAGGCAGCCTGCATCCACCTCTGTATTGCGCACAAATCTGGGGGGCACATGCTTTCCATGCCCCCGACCCCAGGAGTGCATGCAGCAGCAAGGAACCAGCCAAACCCTGCTCCCTGGACAAGCTGCCTGGGACTGTGTCTCTCTCCTGGCCCTGGGCTCCATGTACTGTCCTGGCTAGGTAGAGCTGCCAGGTCCAGCCCCTGCCTCACTCCCTCCCTCACCATGGAGGCCTTAATTTGCCCCACCTATACTTGCAGGCAGCTGGGGGAGCTGTTCACCACCACTGCCTGGGACTATTCCTGGCTACATGCACATGTGTGCATACACACACGTATGTGGTACCCCCAGTGTCCCGCTCCCAACAGCCCTTTGTAGGCTGGAACTCTGCCAGCTGCCCCAGGGTCATGCAGCCAGGGACCAGGACTTGATATACTGCAGCCCAGGACTGTAACATTTCAGGACTGTCCTGCCCAATTAAGGACAGATGGTCACCATACCCTCTTCCTGAGGGGGAGCCAGGGTCCTCAGGCCCCCACATACTTGATGCCTATGCCTCCATAGTTATTTTATATAAAATTTCAGTCCTTGCTTCATTACTACTTACAAAAGGAGTCATACAATAATTTCCACTGAAAAAGGATTGTGCGCTTAGTTAAAATACTAAATACTAAAAACCTCATTAAAGTCCACCAACTGAAAGAGTCTTCCTGATTGGTAAAATCTATCTTCAACTGACTTAGTAAACAACAAGTGATGTTATGATGTTCTAGAAAGAAAATAATAAATTCCTGGAAGTGAAAGTGTCACGGAATTAATCTGCATATCGGATTCAGACTGACCTGAAACAAAATGCGAGACACAGAAACAAGTACATTTCTAATCTCAAGAGTCAGAGACAAGAGCACTACTGGTTGGCCATATTTTTCTTGCATAAATTATAAGTGATAAATATCACAAAGCAAATTAAAAACCTTCACTATAAATAACATAAAGTATTTTAATGATGTTTTAACACTGCATAAAGTGACAAATATTACCAACCGTACACAATTAATTTTGTAACAGACACACAGCTGGTATTTTCTCTTTGGCCAGGATGACCCCAAAACCATCAAATACCTCACTGCATTTTTATATTGTCTAAAACTCTGAAGTATAAAATGTTTGAAGAAATAAACAAAAAAACAATAAAACTGGTATTTTAATTTAGTGATTAGTCCAGGATACATTCATTTCTATTTAGTCAAAGTGGGTATATAACAGTACCAAATCAGAATGGTACTGTTATAATCACTTTACATAGGTGTTAACAAATATACGTGTATAAGGTAGAGGATAATGAGACCCAGAATTTTTAGATCCCCAACAATATCTTTACCTTTTTATTTAGGCTCCAAGCTGGCAGAATGCTTAAATCTAAGTTTAATTTTAAGCACATAGGGCATCTATACATGTGCTCATTCAACGAGCTTTAGTTAAAGTGCCCCCACCAACATTTTGAAATGCAGGGATGCTGAATACATGAGATGTGGAGGCTGCTGAAGCACACTAATTAGCACACGCCAGCAGACTTGAAGCAGACTCAATTAATTGAATCTGCTCCGATGTGTGCTAATTAGCACATGCTGAAGCAAAGATCTGTCACTTTTATATAGGTGCCCATAATTAAAAGGTCTTTGCTGAACACATGAAATTGAACATTTACAAAACAAGTACTGACAATAGACTTCACAGAACAAATGCCATTTTTTGGCAATTTAGAAATGCATGATGCACTGTTTGCTCATACTGCGTAGAAGTTTACATATGCAAAACGAACACCTTCAATGGAGACTCTACCAGCCCTGCTAGAGTTCATGAGTGTCCTGGCAGTAGTTGTGAAAGAACTATTTAAATAATTACAATAAAATCAATTAATGTTATCATTTTATCATTCTTTGTGACAGATCTCTTAAACAAGGGGGGGGGTTGTTTCTTTAAATATATTTGTAATCCTGATCTCTCCAGGTAAGAAACATATGAAAAGTATGGAAAAAAAGAAAATAGAATGTATTTAAATCTATTAAACATATACTTGGCTAACCACTGAAAACAAATTTGCAGAGACTTAAGTATAAAGTTAAAAGGATATGCATGAGTCAATGTATCTTCCTACAGGAACAGATTTTGCACAATTACATTTTCCAGAGGTTATTCTTGTATACATGATGAAAAGTATCTGAAACACCAGTGATTACAAATCACTAGTAAACTAAGTATAACCAAAGCTTTCCACAACACGTCAAAATAGATCTGTCCAAACCTAGGAGGAAACTTTTTTATAGATGCACGTGATAATGCTTCATTTTATATCCGACTTTCCCTACATCACATATGGATCCCCACTAGTGGCAGAAGGAGTCACACACACGCACACAGAAAATAAAATATATTAATTGGGCATTTCAGTAAAATTTGGAGAGAATTTCCCATGTCAGCAATTTTACTTTGCACCATCTGTATACTTTACTTTGGAAAGGATGCAGAAACAATTCTTAAGTCCCAACAGATGAGCAAAGATTAAAAAGAAATATGGGCCATTAGGATTTTTTAAATTAAAAGCTCAATCTCAAGCCAATTGAATCAAGTCATCTGAGTACCTGAAACTGTTTAATTTTAGCTCTTGCAGCAAAAAGATAGATTAGAGGAGCCAGGAAAAAAAAGATTAATAATGTCCTGCCAAACTAATAGATAAACAATGCAAAAGTGAAGTCAATAATTGATCAGTTCTTTGCAGAACTGGAATCCTCCAATCTACCTGTCCATTGTCACAGCTCAGATTAAACAGACCACATGTTCCAACAAATTTTAGGCTTCCAATTTCACATTTAAAACTCCCACTGGTCTATTTTTTTCTCCTTAATCTTTGCTTACTGATGAAACTTGGGAATTGATGTTCCACTATTTCAGAAATTATTTATAACTTCTAACTTATCAGCAAGGTTGGGGAGCCAGTCCCCATAACTCTAACTAGCAATTTTCACACTCATTTAACTTCCTGTGCCTCAGTTCCCTCTACATCAGTTGCAGACAATATGACTTAGGTACCTCTTGATGACTGTTACATTGGTAAACTGATTTGAGCTCTGTAAGTATTGTTATTGTCCTTTTCATTATTGTAAAAGCTGATTTCAGGATGGGAACCCTCCCTAACATCTGTCTTCCTTAGTCTGGCAGCTTCTGCATTTTAATTTTCAGCTCTTGAGAGCATCCAGCTCTTTGGACTTCTTATGCCAGATAATGGTCTAACTCAGGGGTCAGCAACATTTTTGAGCAGAGTGCCAAAAAACACGCACAACCTCAACTTGTAAAATGTTGGCTTGCTAGGGGTGGACAGTGCAAGGGGCTCCACCCTTGTGGCAGTGCAGCCCCAGTCCCTTTCCCAAGGTGCAGTTGCCAAGCAAAATACTTCTGCATGCCACAATCCGGCATGCATGCTGGGGGTTTCCTACCCTTGGTTTGATAGTTTGATATTGATAGTAGAGGTGGCTGAAAACAAAGACTACTAAGGCTTGCTATCTTGATCAAGAGAATTTCTCATGAAAGTCATTACTTGATTAGAAATCAAAGGTGTTCCTGGACAATCTATCAGGCTAATGAACTGTGATGCTGCAGCACAACTGGAATTCTTAATGGGGTTTACAAGCCCCCAAAATGTAGCTGTTTTCTATAATGCACTGTAGCACAAAGATAACAGCATTCGGTTGTTCTGTGAAACCATGGCACAATATAGATATTAAAAAAATCCACCTAAAAATAACTATAATTTCATAGCTGTAAAGCCTCATGCTGCGCTATAAAAAAGAATTGATGAAACAAAGATATGAAGAGGAAGAGTCAAAGGAATTTGAAGGAAGAGTGGTTAAAAGAACTAAGTATTAT
>NW_017729024.1:21793810-21794767 GCF_001723915.1 Gavialis gangeticus | reverse complement strand
TGTGGACCCTGCCTGAGATTTTACTGCAGAGCTAATTAGGGTGCTCCATGGTAACCATGTGGTGTAGAGGCTCCTTCTGTATCAAATGATGATCATTGAGTAACATGTTGTATGGTATTGGTGATGTTTTTAAAGAATTGCTAGCAAAATGTGGATCAGTACAATCCTTTTAACTTGTCTGCTCACAAGAAGATTCTATTCCTGAAAGTTGTAATATGCCACTATATAATATAGTATCTATTTTGTATGAGCATGAGTAACTACAAAGTTCAAGTGATATTACACGCAAAAATGACCCAAAACCAAATTTCTAAAAATATTAATTAACTAACGCGGGACTATTAAAAAAGGTTAACATTTATTTTGAGATAACTATATCTTAATATATATATATAAAAACACACACTTACATGCCTTTATTCACCTAACCAAAGACTGACCCAATCACTGCTGAATAAAATAGCTCCTGCCCATCATTTGTAGCTTCAAAAATACAAAAGAAAGTGTTGTCATGGAAACCAGTCTGTCCCAAAGGTATACCACATTTTGCTGGGTCCAAATTAAACTTGTATCCAGATTTCTCTTCATAACAGAGACAGCTTAAATCTTGGCCACATGTCATAATGAGTTTAAATTTCTTTATAACCAAAGACTGTCCCAGAATGTAGTTTATAATCTTTAGAACAATTGCACTTGAACTACAAATTGTGTAAAAACATAGAGTTTAAAAATATTCATGTACATATGAAAACTGTATGACAATTTATGATATGAGACAAAACAAGGTCTGATCACTTCCAGTTTTTGAATATCTCACAAAAATAAGAATATTATCTCTGAAAATTTGGCTTCATTTCATCATTGTTTAACAGATACACTCTTCTTCATTTCTTGCCCTAAAATGTAGTATATTCACTATATGTTTTTACATATTTATTGATTCCAACCTCTATATAT
>NW_017729024.1:21791865-21793272 GCF_001723915.1 Gavialis gangeticus | reverse complement strand
AAAAAGTGATTTAATAGCCATAATATTTTCACAGAAGAAGTGTTGACTGTGAATATATTATATTTATAAACAGATCATATCTATGGACAATTATGGACAAATTAGAAAGAGAAAAGGCAGTGGATTGGATAAGATGACCTCTTGAGGTTCTCTTTCAACCCTACAATGATTCTAGGGTAGTGATTATTTACATTTCATTGGGATCTTACTACATTGTGTGCTGCAGGAGTACATGCAAGCATATGGTCTCTGTAGAGCTTGCAAAAATAAGATAAAAAACATGTATAACAAATTACAGAAAGGAAGGTAGAATAAGGAAAACAGTACCCATATCAACTGGTGCCATTGTTTAGTTATGTGCATAACTATATTGTCATTTTATCCTACATAGTATTTTGCACAAATATGTTCTTGTACCAGAATGTCCTAACTCCTTAGTTTTTTCAACATTAAGGCTCACTGGGCTTATGCAATCATACTGTTTTTTTCCCCCACCATTTTATAGATGGATGACCTGAAGCATAAATAAATTAATTATCTTCCCCAAAATCACAAACTGAGTCAGTGACTAAGCTGCAAACAGAACAGAAAAGTCCCTGCAGAAGGTGTCCTCTGGCTGCTGATAAGCCTCCTTCTGGTAATTTGCATACTTCAGTGCACAAAAATAATATGGAATTTTATTTTTATTTTACCACAGACTTAAAATGTACTGTATGGGAGTTCACTATGGGATCTAAGCTGAAAAATTCCTGCTTCAAATACCTTTGAAGTTGAGTAAGCTTGAGAACTCACAGGCCTGCTCAAAATCTTGCAGGATCAAACCCAGTAAGAAAACTTTACTATACTTCAGATTCCTTTAAAAAGATATGCTGCTTGCAGACTGGGGGGATGGGGGAAACCCAATAAACCTGATGCTTTATTTTACACTTGGTGTGCTCCCGTGCTGAGCACGACACATGCCCAAAAGAGACATTGTATTAGCTGGACCCGGCTTTTCCAACATCTGTACAGAATAGGTGCTTTCGTGGGTTTTGGCACTCTTATGTAATAGCTGATTCAATCAGCTATTAGATAAAAGCACCATTAAGCCCCATTGAAGCGATTACATAAAAGCACCATAAAGCACGATTGAAGTGCCTAATCTTAATCTGGCTGAGGCTGCAGGCTCCAGGACCATGGTTGTCATGGGTGACTTCAATTACCCGGACATCTCGTGGGAGGATCACTCAGCAAAATCCGAGCGGTCGCAAAGCTTCCTATAGTGCGCGGATGACCTCTACCTGACTCAGGAAGTCTATGGACCAATGAGAAGTAAAGTGCTGCTCGACTTGGTACTGGCTACTGGGGATGAGCTAATCGGCGATCTAATGATTGATGGGAAGCTGGGTGACAGTGACCACGAGCTGA
>NW_017729024.1:21778117-21791482 GCF_001723915.1 Gavialis gangeticus | reverse complement strand
TCTTCCAAGTTCCCTTCCAGCCCTAATGTCTATGAAATCTATACAGATGCTGCAGAGCTGGGTCAAAGTAATGCAATTCTGCTTCTAGTAAAATATTCCCCCTCCCCACCCACCCCAGGTCTGACAGCACCCAAAGAGATTATACAAAGGTTAAATGCTGATAGTGATGATGATTTTGTTGATGATATAAAAGTAGAATAACTTTCAAGTTCTTCCAGATCTTTCAAGTAAAGTATAATGTCTAATGTAAGGTATTTAAAAAAAATCTTAAAGAGAAAAAATGGAGTTGCCATACAAAATTAAGAACACAGACCCAGTCCAGATTAAGCATGGAAAACTACTTGATACAGTGATATTTTCGCCATAGAGATGTCATTAAGTTAATCCTCTGCTAACGGTACATGATTATCATCTAAAAAAAAATCAGGTCAAAATAATTAATTTAGTTCTGCATCTATCATTTTTATTCTTGAGGTCTTGCTTCCCAGACTAAAAATGAGTAAAAAAGACAAATACTGTAAGTATTTTCTAAATATAGTTTACTTTTTTCTCCTAGTAATTATTGAACAGCTATAAAGAGAATCATAAACATTCTCATTCACTGCCCTTTGAAAGACAATATCTTATGAAGGAACATGCTCTTCAGATTTGTTTTCTCTCTGATGATATATGTAGCATTGTGACATGAAATCAAACTGATATGTTTCCATTAATATTCCATATTGTAATAATAAGAGTTCAAAATGATGTTAAGTAGGGAAAACAGAGAAGTCACAAACAGTGAAGGCCTCAACTACAATGGCAGTTTCCTGAAACTTCCAGTCCTTTGCTCTAGCAACACCTTTTCTAAATAAGTGCAACTTATTTGGGAACAGACTTGGAAAATGGATTAATTTGACACTGCTGTGCTCTGTGTTCTCAGACAAAGTAGAGAAAGAAAGCCTGGAAGGAACTTTGGCTTTGTACTTTCTTATGGTCCTTTTTGTTAATACACTATTAGTTCTATGCCAATGAAGTCTGTTCGGGTCAATTGAAGAGTCTCATACTTATTAAAAGTACTGTTTGTCAAAGGAGTGATCTTAGCAGGGCATCTATTTCTTAAATGGTCATTGATCTATTGATATGAGGCAAGCACCTTTTGCCAGCATAGACTGTTACTACCCTGTACTGATATATAAGCCAACCTTTTCTATCATAGAGGTGGCCTTTGTCCAGGACTCTTAAGGAAGCAGAACTACATCCTACATAACAGCTTATGGTTTTGTTATAGTATTTCTCATTTAAATATGTTCATGTTATATAAAAAGTGGGAATTCAGATTCTAACAAATCTATAATGAGGACTCAAGAAGAAGAATATATAAAGTTGCATGCCTCAGTTTCCTTGACTAGCTTATATGGGGGAGAGGGAAGAAGGGTAAGAGAGACTAGAACCAGAGCCATCTTGCTTATATGAAAACAGGCACATCCAACAACAAAGAACTGTGGGCTATTGCCTTATTGCCACCACAACAAAGTGGGCTTGGTAAACATCCTTTGAAGGTGGCACCCAAGAGGCTTGAAGAAAACAGAGAGAAGCATGCCTCAAACAGTGGATGGGGAGCAAAAAGCTTGGAAGTGTGCTCCTGCGTGACTAAAGAAGTAAACAACTGAGCTAATTAAGGGGTGCTGACAGGCTGTACACACTGGACTGGGAACAGAGGTACTGCTTAACCCTTTGGAGAGGACAAGGACTTTGATGGTTATATTGGACTACAGGAATTCAGTGACTGCCTTAATTGAAGAGGAGCTGTCTGCTTTGCTACTTGGGACTTTAGGATGCACTCCTCTCCTCTTTGAAAAGGTAAAAACCCTTTCTCACAAGCCAAATTGGAAGGTAGCTCCCTGGGGGAGTGATATGGGTAACCAGGGAAGGTCAGGGACTGAACTGCCAGGTATGTAAGTTGAATGGAGTCAGGGATTGACATCACCCTAGAAGCCACACTTGGGCTGGTTTCAGGGAGTACTCAGAGAGACTGGATAAGGCCAACGGTCCCATGCAAGTACTGGGGGAATTTGTAACAACCTGGCATGCTGAAAATATGTTTATTTCAAGGTCTTTCTCTTGATACAAGTGTGAGGGGAGTCCATTGATTCTGCCAAGTACATGTCTGTGTACTCAACTGCATGAAGAAACCATTAATTTTTTTAACTTTGTAGAATTAGAAAATCGCCAAAAGTGATAGATGAACAGACTGAGACTGAAGTCTTTTACCTATCCACAAGATGTATAACTGTAGTAGTTATTTTATTTGAGAGGAAAGAATTTTTGTGTTTGATATCTTTTATTGGACCAACTGTGTGGTTGGGATAGACAAGCTTTTGTCATTCACAAGACGCTTCTGAGAGAGAGGACATAGCAGAGCTAAGTAGGAGATGCAACAAAATTGTGTAAAACTCTATATGTAAAAAAACCGCAGGATATAAGAAAAATTATCAGGTAGCCAGCAAATAGGAGAGATGCTGTAGAAATCTGACAAAGGAAGAACAGGATTGTTCGGGGGGGGGTCTCTATAATCAGGATGATCCATTATAATCTACTTGATACTTGCTAATCTCTGCACTTCACAGGTAATAGCCCAAATTTTTGCCTTTAGCAGATTTTCTGGACCAAAATGGCTACAACATTATTTATTTTAATGACTGGTAGAGCACTTAGAATGCCAGGGGGGATACAGTGGACATAATATACTTGGAGTTTAGTAAGACTTCTGACAGTCCCACATGGCATTCTCATAAATTAACTGGATAGAATTACTGTACAAACATCATTGGCTGAATAACTGTAAGCAAAGGGTAACCAAATGGATCAATAGCAGGAAGTCTCAAATGAGGTTCTATTCTTGGTCTCTAACATTTTATAATGATTTAGATACAGGAATAAGGAACGTATTGATCAAGTTGTTTATTTGCAAATGGCATAAAACTGGGAGGCCTGCAAATATCTTGGGGATAATATTAAAGGACTTATAAATTAAAGAACAGGGTTATAGAAAACAAAATGAAATTTGTCAAAGATAAATGTAAGGCAGTATACCAACTGAAGAAAAACTAAATGTAAAATTACTGCCCTGGGTGGGAAGGTATAACAGAAACCAGTGTTATACCAGTGTAACAAGGGTTTTCACCCCGGTTACTGAGGAGAGGACACAAAGCAGGACCACAGGGCTAGGTCCTTTTAACCACAGGGCTAGGTCCTTTTAAAGCAAGGGCTTTTGGGACATCTTTACATGTGCTCCAGAGGTGGGGGGGAGGAGGGGGCTTTAATCAGAGCAGCTCCAAGAGCTACTCTAATTAAAGTGCCTACAGCATCTCGTATATTCAGTGTCCTGGGCTTCAAAATGGTGGCAGGGGTGCTTTACCTAAAGCTTGTTCAACAAGTCATCTGGGAACAATTTTTATGGAACCCTGAAACAGGCTCGGGGTTGGGTGTGTAGACACAATCCCATCACATCAGATGAGGCTGTGAAGCTGACAGAAGCCTTTTGCACAGCAGAAGACAGTTCCAAAAGGAAACGAGGGACCCAACGTGAAAGAAGCCAGGGAAATAAGCTGTGAGAAGTAGAGACAGGACCATAAACTGGGGACAAGATGGGAAGGAATGGGTTGGACCAGTGTTATACATATGGGAAGCTGAGGCATTTCACACAGTTCTGCTCAGAGCCAGGAAGGGTGCAGCAACTCATACAAGAGGTCAGGGCCGTCCCTGGGGGGAGGGGCAAAGTGGGGCAACGGCCCTAGGCCCTGCGCTTTGGGGGACCCCTGCAGAGCTGGGCAGAGAGGCCACGGCTGCCAGGTTTGAAGTTTAGCCCACCAGCCTGCCTGGTGGGTTGGACGTCTCTTTGCCTGTTCTGACTAGAAGTTCCAGCTGCCACCCCTCCTGCCACATCCGGTGTGCCGGGGCTTTCACTCCCTGGTGTAAGTGTGCCGTGGAATGGGGAGGGGGGCCCCACACAGGCTGCTTTGCCCCAGGCCCCACACCCTGCTGGAATCATCTCTGCAAGAAGACCTGCAGTGTGAGAAAGCTGGGACCTAGAGACCCCAAAAGGATGAACAAATGGACTGTACCTATGAGAAGGAAATGAGGAAAAAGACCAGCAGTCAGACTAGACGGGCTTCCTGCCTGACTGCAAAAGTGATGATAACCAATTGTAAAGAGTGGTAGTGGACTCAGTGTGCACCCAGACTGTAACAGGGAGCCTGAAGCTCTCTGTTCCTTTATGGGAAGAAGCAGCTTAGGCTGGGGGTGCTGCAGGCTAGGCAGGGCACCTCAGTTGCAGGTCACCAGGCCAACAGGATAATGGAGCAATTAGCAGGCACCTACCGGTGTTCTGCTAACCAGATGTAGGCAGCGCCCTGGGAGCTCATAGGCCCAAGGCTGAGGCTGCTCAGGGGGGCTTCTGTCCCTGGCAGCTGCAGGGGAAGGAGCTCCTGCCCAGGAGAGCCACCCAGGGATGTCTGACTGCCTGTTTTGCTGCCTGCAAGAACAGTGGAGCCCACGATACTGTAATAATGAGTGAAGGGCTACCACCTTAAAGGGGAAGGGGGTAATTGCCAATGTTATTTATGTTATAGTCCAGGGGCTTGTGTTTATACCAGTGGTTTGGGTTGGGACAATAGGGGAGGTTTATGGAGGTCCCATTAGTGCCCCAGGGGCAGGCTCAAAGGTCCAGTGAGTACTGAGCCCATACTAAAGCCCAGCAGATAGTGCAAGGCACAAAGACAGAGGCCCGGGGCCCAGCAGCCCAGTGACAGAAGGGACGAACAAAAGTTGGCACCTCAAAGCCAGGTCTGATTCAGTGGGCCCAGGCTAGAAAGCCTAGTGAGATTAAAGGGGCGGCAGCTGAAGTTCCAGAGGGAACAACATTCTTGTAACACTTGTGAGGCGTAGAGCGTGGTAAAGGATTTGGAGCCATGCAACTAGCCCTTAAGGCTTTGGGTGCCCTGCCAGGCACAGTTGACCACAGAGGCCCAGCAAGGGGGGTTCAGTAGAACTGGGACCATGCACAGCTCCATTACACCCACATGAGCGAGCATATTCCACAACTGAAAAGAAGTGCTTGGCCGTCAAATGGGCCATAGAGACATTGTGATACTATTTGTTAGGCTGACAATTCGTGATAATGACAAATCATGCCCCCTTGCAGTAGTTTAACCACATGCAATTAGGAAATATGAGGCTTATGTAATGGTATTTTAGCCTGCAGTTTTACTGTTTTATGACTAAGCACCACGCCGGGAAGCAAAATTTTAAATGTGGATTTTTTTCCAGGAAGTATGAAGAGGACATGTCAGACAGATGGACAGCTCCCTGAGCAGGAAAAAAGGAGGGGAAACGTGTAACATGGGCTTTCACCCCTGTTACTGAGGAGAGGACAAGACAGGGCTGCAGCACTGGGTCCCTTTAAAACAAGGACTTTTAGAGCTAGAAGGGGTGAAGAGTCACAGCTGAGAGTAAGCTACAGACCTGCCCCTCCTGATGGCTGCACACTGTTAACAAGGACCTGCTGTGTGGGCCTGAGCAGACAGGGTCAGGTGACTGGAAAGTGGGGAAGGCCCTGACTGCCAGCAGGGGGAAGAAAGAGACCTAGCATGCGAGCCAGGACAGGAAGACAAGAGACACCTTATACTGGCCAGCTAGGCACTGGGGCCCACAGGGAATGGACCCAAGGATGTGTGAATTGCTACAGTGGTGAGACGTGTGATTTTTTGTTGTTATTCTCTTTTGGGCCCAGTGGGGTGAAGTTTATTTCTGGGGACTTTGTTTGATGGCCTAGGCAGCAGGGCAGTTCAGGAAGAAATATATGCTACTAACAAGTGGAATAGGTGCAGCAATATGGGGTGATGTGGAGGCTGCATAGCAGAGAGCCAAAATAAATGACTCTGCTCTAAAAGTGCTTGTTTTGGGGCCTGGCACCTGCTGGGATAACAGTGGCCTAGGCCTGGAGGTGGATTCACTGGTCTACAGAGCTGAGGACTCTGGATTTCAGACCCACCAGAGTCACAGGTAGCACTGTTTGTCAGGACAGAGAGGACCCTTGCAGGAAATAGGGCAGAGATCAAGGATGAGGCAGTGACAACTAGGTTTGGATCTCTGCCTCTCCCCACCACAACTCCATTTTAGGTTAAGCAAGCTCCCCAAATTATTCAAGGGAGAACAATTGTTTTCCCTTCTCAGAGGATGAGATACAAAGCAATTGTCTTAAACTGCAGCAAAATGAATATAGATCAAATGTTAGTAAAAACTGTGGGAACAGTAAGACGATGTGTACTGCCCACTTTTCTAACCTGTCCAGGTCTGCCTCCGGAGTGCACACTTCACCCCACAATTTAGTATTGTCCGCAAACTTGGACAGAGTACAGTGCACACACACATCCAAGTCACTGATGATGATATTGAAGAGCACAGGTCCAAGGACCAAACCCTGAGGGACCCCACTACCCACGTCTTTCCAGGTCGATACTGACCCCTCTACTACCACTCTCTGGGTGCAGCCACTAAGCCAATTTGCCACCCACCGGACTGTGTAAACATCTATGTCACAGCCTCTTAATTGATTTATTAGAATGGGATGAGATACTGTATCGAAGGCCTTGCTAAAATCCAAGAAGACAACAGCCACCTCTACTCCTGCAGCTAAGCCTTTTGTGACCCTGTCATAAAACAAAACCAGATTGGTCAGGCATGATCTACCTGCTACAAATCCATGCTGGTTTCCCTGCTGCATTATTTTTTCTGCTGGACTCCAAAAAATATGATCATTCATAATCTTTTCAAAGATCTTTCCAAGGATGGAGGTGAGACTGACTAGCCTATAATTACTCAGATTCTCTGTCCTCACCTTCTTGAAAATAGGGACCATGCTGGCCCTTTTCTAGTCCTCTGGGACCTGACCCGAGCACCACGAGCACTCAAACAGCCGTGCCAGTGGTTCTGCTATGACACTGGCCAATTCCTTCAGTACTCTCAGGTGTAACTCATCTGGGCCTGCTGACTTGAACACATCCAGTCCATCCAAGTGGCTCTGTACCAAGTCATTGTCGACAGTTGGTGGGCTGGTGTCCCTCTGATGCCCATCTAAGAACCCATTAGGAGACTTATGTTAACCCCTCTTCAGGAACACCAAGGCAAAAACTCATTGAACAGCTCAGCCTTGTCCCCCCATCTGTCACTAATTGCTCCTTGTTCAGTAGGCGTCCTATGCTGCCTTGCACCTACCTTTTACTCCCTACATACCTAATAAAAGACTTTTTGTTGTTTTTAATTTGTGTTGCCAGCCTCAGCTCTGTAGTTGCTTTGGGTTTTCTAACTGCCTCCTTGCAAGTGCGGGCCAAGTAGGTATACGCTTCCTTGGTAGCTTCTCCCTGCTTCCACTGCCTATATGTCTTCTTTTTTGCCCTTAGGCTCCTCTGGATTTCCTTGTTTACACAAGGAAGTTTTCTGGCTCCTGTTCCCACTTTTCCCTTGTACTGGGATAGTCTCCCTCTGTACTCAAAGGATCACTTCCTTTAGAAATGACCATCCTTCCTGGACTGTCATCTCGCCAATACTCTTATCCTGCAGTGTGTCATTGACTAGACTCCTAAGCACACTGAAGTTAGCCTTCCTAAAGTCAAGCACTTCCACCCTACTAGTTATCTTACCCACACTACACCGTGTGGTGAATTTGATTAATTGGTGGTCACTGTCCCCAAGGTGACCACAAATCTGCAGCTCCCCTACCAGGTCCTTCCCCCATAGCCAACACCAAGTTCAATAAGGCACTCCCCCTAACGGGACCGTACACCTCCTGCATTAGGTGAAGGTCCTGCATGCAGGTTAAGAACCTACGTGAACAGTTGGATTTGGCTGACTGGTCCTCCCAGCAGATGTCAGGGTAGTTTAGGTCCACCATGACAACCATGTCCCTAGACTGTATGGCCTCTGAGAGCTGCCTCAAGAATTCCAAGTCTAGCTTTTCTTCTTGATGTGATGGTCTGTAGCAGACCCCCACCACCAAGTCCCTTTCCCCTTGACCTCCATGTATCCTAACCCACAATGCCTTAACTTTCTCCTCCTCTGATTCTATTTTGATTGGGGTAGATGTATAATGCTCCTTTACATAGCGAGCAACCCCACCCCCTTTCCTTCCTACTTTGTCCCTTCTGTACAACCTATAGTCCTCAATGTGTACTGCCCAGTCATGGGTAGGGTCCCATCAGGTTTCTGTTAGTCCCACCAAATCAAAGTTATTATCTGCAAGCAGAAGTGCGAGTTCTTCTTGTTTGTTCCCCATACTCCTAGCATTAGTATAGATCACTTGAGCCCTCTGATTGGTGCCTTTGGTGCCACCCCCCCCATTCTGATGCCTAAAGGGCCCCTTAGTACTTACCTAGGGTGTACTGCTGCACGTCTCGCAGTTTGTAGGTTCTAGATTCTCTCCATCTCCTGCCTCCCTGTCCCCCGCCATACTTAGTTTAAAGCCTGATGTAGGATTAATTGAGTCTGCTCAAACACACTGTAATTACAGCACATTGGAACAGCTTCAATGCATGTGTATAGGCACTCTATGATTTTATAATCTCTTGTCAAAGCAAGTGAGCTGAGTCAATGAGCTAAAAGGACATAACATTTAGTTTATATAAATTATAACTCTTTTAAAAAGTCTCTTCCATACATGTGGTGCTTCTAATTTACATCATCTCAAGAATATCTTCCTTCTCAATTAAAAATTGAAAGGAAGGTAAAAAGAACACACTTCTACTTATGTTAGAAGAATTTTGTTAGATACTTGGAATACACACACATGTATATATAAAAAATATATAAAAAAAATCTTTATAATAATTACAGTTATTTGAATTCCTGTATATTCCAATAGCTGTAATTATCATGAAAAATAACCATAAATAACCATAAGGACAATTCCTATTCCATATTTTCCTCCATTTTTTGTTATTTAAGAAACCAATGTCACTTCCAAAATGCTGGGCCACATCCTCATAGACAAGTTCTTATTTTTTCTCCACACAAAATGTTTCAGGACCAAAAATGTTTTAAGTGAAAAAATGAATATGAATACTAATAAATATATTAAAAAGATGAAAGCATTAAATAGCCCCTTGGGTTAGAAAACTAATGTCAAATTCTGACCTTTGTAGAAGGAATAAGAAAAAAGTTTTATAATGAGTGAATACATAAAATCAAAGTAAGTTAAATGCATTATTTAATAGCCTTAATTTAATGCATCAAAAGGTAACATAACAAAATTTGATGGTTCAGTTGGTTTGTAATTTTGTAAGAAGAAAGTGCCCAACTGACTCATCCTAAGAAATTTCTAAAAATTTTACCTATGATTATTTCTGAGTTTCCTAAAGCTCATGGAAATAAACCCAAGAAACTTTCTGTTATTACAGTTGAATTTATTGAAAAAGTGGTCTTGATTTTTAAATAGACTACATTAGCAATTCTTAAGAGAATTAAATTATTTCAACTATGTCAGCCATTTATTTCAAGGCAAAGAATTCATTGACACATGACTTTAAAACCTAACTAACAAGATGTATATTTGTAAGAACATATTTTCCAACATTGCTAGTCCATACAATCAATAAACAATTCATTTAATATTCCATACCATAGATGCTTCCATGACATCATGTCAATACTGAAATCCAAGACTAAATTGCTGTTAGTGATATTATGCACATCAATGTGCTGAATGATTTAGATTGCTCAACTCACACTGAAAGTAAATTGAAGTTTAGAGTCTTCAATGCTTTTAATATAGTGATCAACACTTTGCAGAATCCATCTTTGTGCCAACATGGTGGAAAAATCTAGAAGTGTCATATTGTTCTGACAGTCTTGCTAATAACAACTTCAACATTATTAGCGACTGGAAGCTATCCCAAATATGTAACAGCTAAAAGAAATTATGGACCTCAGGAAGTCATCCAATCTAACCCCCTATTTAAGGAAAGATGTCTAAATAATGCCAGGCAAGTGTTTGTCTAACCTGTTCTTGAAGGATGGAGATTATCTAGAGAGTGTTCAGCTTCCAGCTGTGTGATTAGTTTGCTGGATTAACTTTCATTAGTTTTCCTATGAAAGCTAACCTCTCTGGCTGTTGTCTTTTACTTCTTAATGATACTCATTTAGAAAGATCTTCCTAATTTTCAACCTAAATTTTCCCTGTTGAATTTTAGATCAGGGGTATCAAAATCATCTGGGCCAGATGAGTGGTATAGGTCTGGGTCCACAGTCCACATCAGGCCCATGGACCCTGTCCTGCCCACATACATGATCCAACCAAGGCAGCACCCTCTTGGGCAGATCTGGGGTGTCAGCCAAAGTAGATGCCATGTGCTGCACAGCCTGGGACCAGACTGAGCAAGTGCCATGGGCAGCATAGCCTGGGACCCTGCCTAGTTGAACACTGTGAACAACAAAGCCCAGGACTGGCCTCAGCAAGCACCACGGGTGATAAAGTATGGCACCCAGCCCAAGCAAAAGCTGTGGGCAGTGCAGACCAGGATCTAGATCCAACAAGCACCATGGACAGTGCAGCCTGGGACTGGCCCAAGTGAATGCCACAGGCAGTGAAGTCTGGGACCGGCCCAAGTGTGTGCTGTGGGCAGTGCATATCCTAGGCACTATGCACGGGGATGATCCCGTACATTAAAAGAGGCTATACCAAAGGCTGAATTATGGGGCTCTGTGGGACAGATCCAGCCCATGAGCTCTGTGTTGGGATGCCTATGTTTAATATTGAACTAACTCAGTTTGGCTAATGTTCCCCAGGTGGTGCATGTTATGTATATTAGGTGTAATAATTTTTATTAGCTAAAGCTTCATGAAAATGCACAATGCTATCACATTTTAATTTTGAAAAAAAAAATATTAGATGATCTAAAAATCATTTTTCACAAATGGCATCACTTTAGCAATAAGCAGAGTATTCCTGCAAGCCTAGGAGAAACATTCATGAGACTGCTACTTTAAAAATGTTTATCTCCAGTCCGTATAATGTAAAGGTTAGCCTAGACAACTGGTCCCTATTTTAATGTAACGCCACTATCATGCTGGTAACATTATTTCAGCCATAGAACTTAGCGAACAAGAAGAGTTACATTTTTATTATAATGTGTAAAGAAGAGTGGCCTGTAATAATAAAGAAAAATAAATAATGGTGAAAACACTCATTTCTTATACACCATTTTTCATTTGTAGGCTTAAAATACTTTACAAAGGAGGCTGGTGTCATTTTACAGACAGGGAAACTAATCCAGCAAAATAATCACAGAGCTGGAAGCTGAATGTTTTTCTCTTAATTCCTGGTTCAAGTGCTCAGTTTAAGCTATAGTTCTCTTACTAAACACTTATTAAAAGAATTCTGGTAGAAAACATACAACTGACATATATTAACAGCTATAAAAACAAAACTAAATGAAGTTAGCCTAGCCATCAAAATCCCAGTGCCACATACACTGCCTGCATATATGCTGGCTAGTTACAACAGAATCACTCATATGCATGATGTTATATGCCTGAGCAAGTTTTGTAGGATGACTTCTTCTTAGGCAAGATGTACACTGGAACCAGCAAAAAAGAAACAGAATCCAGATCCATTTACAATTTTGTGAAAGTAGTGGGCCTTTATAAACACACATGAATATATCAGCTCTTTAAAAAATTGGTGGTTAGCAGGGTTAGTCTGAAATTTGACAGAAGGTAGAGTAGGATGGCACCTTTAAAGAATAGTTGGTTTAGAGTAGTTAGCATCTGCTGAAGTAGGTTACAGTATTTCCTATGAAAGCTTATACCTCTTTAAACAAGTTAGTCTATAAGGTGCCACCCTGTCTTACCTTCTATCAGCTCTTTAGAAATATCAATCATAAAAAGAGCCTGAAAAATATAACAAAAGTTAAAAGAACTCCTTGAATTTTATAGCATATCCATGATGAAACACCTTTTATTGTATCAATGGAGGTCCCATACAGAAAGAATCTTGGACATTGGGTTTTTTCAGTAATTAACTTAGAGCTCAGGAACGACAGGCTTCACACTCATGCAGCATAGCACCCTTTCCATAACTCCTATCTTGTTTTTCAGAATCAATTTCATAAAGTAAAATTATACAAGGCAAAATAATGTAAGGCAGCAGCCAGGGTAGATAATCACTTTACAGACTAACTGAAACAGAGATGCATAAGCTTTTGTGAGCAAGAGCTGACTTCATCAGATTATTAGCTGCTAGGCTGTGAAGAAAACCTCAAAAACGTAAATGAAGTAATCCCAAATGTCTGAGATGTCAAAAAAACATCAGGACTTAACGGTATGAGCAATAATATATGTTGTTAACAATGTATCCATATGAATAGTTTAAGGGTCACTATTTAGTCAAAATTGTTAGTTATTTCATTTCTCATGTAAAAGAGGAGGGAAATCTGCACAATTTACTTGAGTGATGTCCAATTTTGTGATCTTCATAGATGATGTTTAGAAGACATTGCCCCCCTCCCCCCCTCCAAACAGAGCTGAGTTCAAGGGCCTCCAATAGAATCAAAGAACATATAAAATCATATTCTGATCATGTGCACAACCTATCCTGAGTGGCACATAATTCTGATGAGTCATATGGATGTAGCTTGTTTTATGGGTGGAACTTTGAAGAGTACCACAACCTTTCCCCGCACTTTTCTGAATCCAATATCAAGTCTCTGAAAATCTTAAGTCTTTTATGGCATTGTAGCAGGTGAGGAATATGAATAATATATTTTTCTTTACAGATCTCTTTGTAATCCATGCAACAGTTTCGAATTAGTTCTATGTTAATTCATGATATTATAATATATTAAGAAAAACATATTCCTGATTATACTATTAATGTGCTCAAGTGATGTGTATTAGAAAAGCACTATCATTCTGGTCACATAGTTCTGCCAATTTAAAATAACTATTTTAAAACCAGAAAAAATTAACAGAAATAAAATAATCATTGCAATAAACTACTAATGGAATATTTTTAAAAGGCCTGCATAGGAGATTCTCCCTCCCTGAATACATGCATTTAAAAAAAAAGAAAGGAGGCATTGCAAGTGCTACCACAGATATGCATAATTGAAAAGGCCAGCTACAGGTCCCTATACTATATACAGGCAGAAGCAGTAAGAAATATCATAGGATCCCATTTAATCTAGCTCATTTATTTAACATGTATAAGAAGCAGCTTAAAGTTCTTAGTTTTGTGGAGCAAGGCAAACCTCTTCCCCATAGGGTTTTCCTGCAACCATGAATTATGTTAGTTTTTTTTTTTAAAGTAAAAGGAGGGGGGCTAAAGAACTG